>NC_084613.1:24957979-25172979 GCF_033978795.1 Nerophis ophidion
TATAACTAATATTGATACTGTTGTTAATAATATTCATTTTTGTTTCACTACTTTTGGTTTGTTCTGTGTCGTGTTTGTGTCTCCTTTCAATTGCTCTGTTTATTGCAGTTCTGAGTGTTGCTGGGTCAGGTTTGGTTTTGGAATTGGATTGCATTGTTATGGTATTGCTGCGTATTGTTTTGTTGGATTGATTAAAAAAATTTATATATATATATATATATATATATATATATATATATATATATAAAACAAAACGATTAAAAAAAAAAAAATTAAGAATCGATTCTGAATCGCACAATGTGAGAATCGTGATTCGTTGTCGAATCGATTTTCCCCCACACCCCTACTAGCTGCAGTGTGCACACAATCACCTTGTAGCATCTGTGAGCAGATAATACTCTTTATCATCTCTTTCGGACTTAATCAGGTCGCTAGTGCATTTTTCTCGTTTGGAAGAAGTATGAAGGAAGGCAAGATAGTTTGTTTAAATACCTCCGTCATGCCTCCATGTTTTAATTTAAAATTTTCAGGACTTATGCAGAACCCTAATACACAAAAACAGGTACTAATAGGTAAGAAAATTTGGTTTTGCATAATGGGTGCCTTTTAAGTATATTAAAAAAAAGTAATACAAATTATAATGCGGAACCAGCGCATTATAGTTAACTGCAGGCATGTGAACTATATATTTTATGCACACACCAGCTGCATATGTTACCTGTGCACGCAAATTAAAGACACTAACTGCATACCACTTGCATACATGCTACCTGTATACTATACCGACATACCGTACACGTTAAACTTGAAAGACCTTGTCAAGTCATGTGATGATGTGTAATTTCTTGCCTAGGACATCAAGAACTCTCCTGGAGGTCTGCGGAACAGAACCAAATCTTGGCGCTGCTTCCACCTGATGGATGAGTCCCTGAGAGGTGGTCTGGTGGGGACCGCCAAGGTGGTAGAGCCGTCGGTGTTGGATGACGACGATGATGCCGTGCCTCACTTCTCTTTCGCCAGCATGGTGGCACTCACGCCTGAGCTGAACGTGACCGAGACAGGTAGAGTCGAAGGAGTCCCGGTGCCGCGAGACATGTTCAGCTTAGGCACTGAGGTGTGCGGAGACGACAACATTGGTAAAACCGAGTCCCACGAAGACGCTGGCCCTGATCTTCATTCTCGGAATGGCGTCCTGTATGCCTCCTTGCTGTCAGAGGGCATTGTGGCACAGAGTGACAACATGGCGGCAATGTCCGCCCACAGCTGCCCCAAAGACGAGGAACGGCTGGATCTGGAGAGATGCTATACAGACATAGAGAGTGACCGCACCAATGTGAAACGTGACCGCACCAATGTACAACGTGACCGCACCAGTGTGAAACGTGACCGCACCAATTTGAAACGGGAGCGCCTGGCACTGGAACGAGACCAAGCGAGATTGAAAAGAGACCGCATATCCCTACGACGGGACCTGGCCGCCTTGGAACGAGAACAAGTTTGTCTGGATCGAGAACTGGCATTACTGGCCAGAGACGTAGCTTTTCTGGAAAGGGACAGAGCGCTTCTAGAGGAAACCGAGGCACTGCTGAGGTGTGGGGTGGAGCCTGAGCTGGTGCAGACCAGACTCTACCAGAACTTGTTGGCTAAGGATGTGGACCCACACAGCATACAGCAGCTGGTGTCTTTGTTCCAGAAGCTTTTGGAAAAATGTTGATTTTCCTGTGCTGACATTCATTACAACTAATTAAAAGTTTACTGTTTGTTGTATTTTCTCCCTGCTTTAAATTTTGAGTCAATAAAGCATTTCAACTTTCTTGCTAATTGTATTCTTTCAATTTTAATAGAAAAATTGGCACAACTTTAAACTTAAATATCTGACAACTTTCTAAAAACCTTTTTTGTTAAAATGATAAGGCATTCTTAAAAATCCGCTGGTTACTTATTTCCAGATTTCAAAGTCAGTTTGTATGTAGAAAAAATATAATAAAATGTATGAGCAGTTGTGTAGTGATACGGCTGTTGAAGTCAACGCATTAATACATTAATCACAAAACATTGCACTATTCATGTAAAAATGTAGATTAATCACGCAATGTATTTGGAGCGGTCATGCTCCTTTACATTAATTAGTTTTAAATTATTTTGCAATGCATTAATGCAAAACGGTACCGCTTTTATTTTTGGATGAACACCGAGCTGCCAATACCTTAGAATGGGTGTCACATACTCATTTTAGATTGGGGGTCACATGGAGAAAAATCTACCACCAAGTGAGCCGGGCTGGTAAAATCATGGCACGATAACTTCAAAATAAAGATAACTTCAGATTGTTTTCTTTGTTTAAAAATAGAACAGGAACATTCTGAAAATGTACAAATCATAACGTTGTTGGGTTTTTATTTTTACACTTACATGTTGCCGTTAATAGTATTTCA
The DNA here is from genome assembly GCF_033978795.1 of Nerophis ophidion. Classification (NCBI taxonomy): domain Eukaryota; kingdom Metazoa; phylum Chordata; class Actinopteri; order Syngnathiformes; family Syngnathidae; genus Nerophis; species Nerophis ophidion. The sequence goes on from NC_084613.1 coordinate 24,960,415, forward strand.
TCTTTATTTGTCGTTATTTATATTTTCTAAATAAATGATGTGACAATGTTCATCAGTCAACTCATTAGTGTTCATTTTCAATCATGATAAAAACAAGTATATCACAATCAAATTTATGTAGTTTGATCATTTTCCTCGACTGATGTACTAACACCATGTGGTTTATTTTGTACATATGTAGCATCATCTACAAAGATACAAATAATTGCTATTGCAACCTCTATTGGACTAACATAGAACAACTTTTTTATTTCATTCACAAATTTCAGGTTAATTTTTATACTTAGCAAAATCATCCCACGGGCCGGATAATAACTGTTCGCGGGCCTGATCCGGCCCTCGGGCCTTACGTTTGACATCACTGCAAAATCTACTGACTTTTTTTTTTACAGTCTAATATTTTGCACAAACAAATGAGCTGCATTTATGTATAAAAAGTTTAAAATCACATTTTTGTCGAAATATTGGGGTGTCTTTTAGGTTAGTTAACATTTTTCACACAAGTAACTTTTTGTTACAGTTTGACAACACTGTTTGATAGTCCTCAATGACTGACACAGACCCCGCCCCTCTGAATCGCAGGTCACGCGAGTGAATGACGGGCCTGGGCAGCTAATCGAGCGCTCCTTCAAACACAAACTGCTGGAGCTGGACCCAGATTCATTCCTGTCTAACGATACCGTTCTCCCAATGGTTCCCGTGCGTGGACTTCAAGAACGTCCGGCAGCCAATGTCACACTTAAGTCGGTGTCGGATTTTACTTCTGGTTCGAGTTCGAGCTTGTTGTTTATGTTAGCCACTTAGCAAGCTAGCAGAACGCCCAGGAGGTCCAGCCGATCGCTCGGTCTGGCGATGGACGGAGCGGACCCGCAAAAAACCGAGCGGGTCGACGTCCTGTTCGCACTGGCGTGTTCGGAGCCAGTAGCGGCAGTCCAAAAATAACAGAACCTTCGCTTCCCTGCTCACAATGAACACGAACCCGCTAGCCTATTTCCCAGAAAACTCCTATAAAAGTAAGTCCATCTTCCACCAGCTTCACTTTGGCCAGCTGCTCACTTTTGACCTTTGCACTTTCCAGTGAGCGAGGAGGACGTGAAAAGGATGATCCAGTTCAGAGCGTCCAACGAGGTTCTGTTCACCGGGAAAAGGAATTCTGCCAAAATAGCCTGGAGGTACATCCTATTAGTCTAAATACAGTCATCTATTCTATTCACTGAAGCTCCATGGTTCTGGTCCAGCATCATACTGAGGGGTCTGGGCCTGGAAGGGAAGCTGACGGCAGAACAGATTGCTAAAAAGTGGGACAATCTGCGGACCAAGTACAAGGTAGGACCTCATCACCCGGCTCACATTGAAAAGGTACAGAACAAGTGTGGCCTCGCTGTCTTGTGTTGTGGTGCCATGGTCTCATGCTCTCATTGTATCTCAAGGTATCTTCATGTTTTCACCAAATGTTCTCATATTGTCAAGTATCATGTTATTGTGCCGCAATGTCACATTCTCATGGTGGCATATTGTCATGTCTCATGGTATCATGTTACTGTGCTACCACAATTTCACATTCTCGTGGTGGCATGTTCTCATACTGTCATGGTCTTGGGATGTCACATTCTCATACTATACCCATGCTCTCTTTGCGGGGGGGGGGGGGGGGGGGGGGGGGGTGGTCGGGGGGGGAGGCGTGATTGGGGGCGTGGTTAAGAGAGGACGAGTATAATTCACCAACTCGAGTATTTCATATATATATATGTGTGTATGAAATACTTGACTTTCAATTAATTCTACCTTTATATATTTATTTTATTATATATATATATATATATATATATATAAAATAATTAATTGAATTTCAGACGGCACCAATCAAATACACAGTAATAAAAACACAGTTGTTCTACTAAATGTACTGTGCTTGCTGGTTATTAAAAAAAACAAAACAACAGCACTTACCTTTCACTATTTGAGTAACCTTTGTTCTGCCATTTGCGTGCAGTACTGGCAAGAGTCACTTGCCGTCAGGTGCCCAACACCACGTAAATCGTTGGCCAATCAAAAAGCAACCTCATAACGCTATAACCAAATTCACCAGGAGATGGCAACAGACAGCATAGAATCACTCTATTGCAGACGGCGCATGGCTGTAACTTCCTCATTATTCTTCTTCGTTTCCTTGTGTGTGAAGTTTTTTATTAAAAATCCGGAGATGTTGTAACGTGATTGGGCAGGCAAGCTGTTTATATAACAGGAAAGCGGACGTGAAAACAGGCTGTCCCCACTCATGTCCGCATGGAGCTGGAGGGGGCGTGAATTTCGGGAGATTTCCGGGAGAAAATTTCTTCCGGGTGATTTTCGGGAGAGGCGCTGAATTTCGGGAGTCTCCTGGAAATTCCGGGAGGGTTGGCAAGTATGTTGTGGCACATTCTCATCTTTTCAACAGTGCTTATTCTCATGTTTTTATCAGATGTTGTATTGTTTTGGTCTCATTGTATTTTGTTCTACTATTCTCATGGTGTCATGGTCACATATTTTTATGGTCTCACAATGTCACATTCTCATATTATACCCAAGTCATAAACCGATGGTGTCACATTGTCATCTTCTCATCATTACTTATTCTCATGTTTTCATCATATGATATCCTATTGTTTTGCTGTTATTAAAGGCCTACTGAACCCACTACTACCGACCACGCAGTCTTATAGTTTATACATCAATGATGAAATCTTAACATTGCAACACATGCCAATACGGCCGGTTTAGTTTACTAAATTACAATTTTAAATTTCCCGCGGAGTTTCTTGTTGAAAACGTCGCGGAATGGTGCCGCGTGCGCGTGACGTCTCGGGTTGTAGCGGACATATTAGCCCAGCACCACACACGGCTAAAAGTCGTCTCTTTTCATCGCATAATCACATAGTATTTTGGACATCTGTGTTGCTGAATATTTTGCTATTTGTTCAATTAATAATGGAGACTATAAATAAGAATGCTATTGGTGGAAAGCGGTGGATTGCAGCTGCCTTTAGCACCGAGACACAGCCGGTGTTTCTTTGTTGTGAAGCTTTAACATAGAGCGGTCAAGCGAACATGTTTCTCTTCATCAACCAGCAAGTTTTTGGATGGGAAAATTGTGATATTAAGTCAGCTCTTACCGGAGATTTCAGTGGGTTATGGGACCTCCTCCTGTAGCTGTCAGAAAGGGATCTGTGATCTTGGCTCTTCCATTGGCTTCTCTCTGAGACACTGGCGTTCACCGCAGCCATCCGACTTTCAGGTATGACTTTAGAATCACACTAAAACACTATTAAAACAATAAGCAAATAAGGGATTTTCCAGAATGATCCTAGTAAATGTGTCTAATTACATCTGAAACGGTCCCACTGCAGCCACACTTTAACTTTCCTCATCCACAAAAGTTAAAGTTAAAGTACCAATGATTGTCACACACACACAAGGTGTGGTGAAATTATTCTCTGCATTTGACCCATCACCCTTGATCACCCCCTGGGAGGTGAGGGGAGCAGTAGGCAACAGCGGTGCTGCGCCTGGGAATCATTTTTGGTGATTTAACCCCCAATTCCAACCCTTGATGCTGAGTGCCAACCAGGGAGGTAATGGGCCCCTTTTTTTTTAGTCTTTGGTATGACTCGGCGGGATTTGAACTCACAATCTACCGATCTCAGGGCGGACACTAACCACTAGGCCACTCACTCAAATTAATGGGGAAATTGTCGCTTTCTCGGTCCGAATAGCTCTTGCTGTTGGAGGCTATGATTATAAACAATGTGAGGAGCCCTACAACCCGTGACGTCACGCGCACAACGTCTGCTACTTCCGGTAAAGGCAAGGCTTTTTTATTAGCGATCAAAAGTTGCAAACTTTATCGTCGATGTTCTCTACTAAATCCTTTCAGCAAAAATATGGCAATATCGCGAAATGATCAAGTATGACACATAGAATGGACCAGCTATCCCCGTTTGAATAAGAAAATCTCAATTCAGTAGGCCTTTACCAAAGACTATGAAAATGGGACCCATTACCTCCTTGCTTGGCACTCAGGATCACGGGTTAGAATTGGGGTTTGAATCACCAAAATATGCTCCCCTCACCTCCCAGGGGTTGAGCAAGGGGATGGGTCAAATGCAGAGGACAAATTTCATCACGTGTGTGACAAACATTGGTACTTTAACTTAACTTATTGTATTATGTTCTCCTATTCTCATGGTGTCATGTTATCATTTTATCATGCCCTCAAGGTGTCTCATATATTCATCAACATGCTATGTTCTCACAGTGTCACATTCTTAGGTTTTCACCTATACTTATTCCCAGGGTGTCATGTTGCCATATTTCGAACCTTTCATGTTCTCACATTCCCATGCTCTCATGGTCACTCTCATGTTTTAATTATTTTATATATATATATATATATATATATATATATATATATATATATATATATATATATATATATATATATATATATATATATATATATATATATATATGTATATATATATATATATATATATATATCATGCTCTGAAGGTGTCACCTTCTTATATTCTTATCACCATGCTATGTATGTTGTATTTTCAGGTTTTTACATATACACATTCTTATGGTGTCATTTGGCCATATTGCAAATTCTCATGGTGTCATACGCTCATGTTTTCAACATATCATCTTCCCATATTGCAGTGCTCTCATGGTGTCACATTCTTATCCTTTCCAGCATTACATATGAAAATATGAGAATGTAATTCTCATTATTTCATGCTCTCATAGTGTCATGCCCTCATATTATCATATTATACTCCTAAAGTGTCACCTTTCTAATATTCTCATCACCATGCTATATTCTTACGTTGTCGTATTCTCTGGTTTTTATCGACACGTTTTCACGGTGTCATGTTGCCATATTTCAAAACTTTCGTGGTGTCATACTCTCATGTTTTACCATACTATGTTCTTAAATTCCTGTGAGCAGTCAATTTTTATATATTATGCTCTCATATTGTCATGCTCTCAGGGTGTCACCTTCTCATATTCTCATCACCATGCTATGGTCTTTATTCACAGGTTTTCACCTATACATAGTTTTATGGTGACATGTTGCCATATCCAAAAAAATGAAATGTGTAAAACGCTCATGGTTTCACCGTATCATGTTCTCATATTGTCTTGCTCTCATGGTGTCATGATATTACTTGTCATATTTTCATGCTCTCATAGTGTCACAATCTCATATTCTCATCACCCTGGTATTTTGTCATGGTGAAGTATTCCCAGGTTTTCACCTCTTATATATTCTCATGGTGTCATGTTGCCATATTTTAAAGCTTTTCATGGTGTCATACTCTCATGTTTTCACCATATCTCATATCTCTTATCTCACTGTGCCCCTTGGGTTGAGTTTTTTCTTGCCCTGATGTGGGATCTGCGCCGAGGATGTCGTTGTGGCTTGTGCAGCCATTTGAAACACTTGTGATCAAGGACATTATGAATACACTTTGATTGATTGATTGATATCATGTTCTCATATTGACATGCTCTCGTCTTCATACTCTCAAGGTGTCACAATCTCACATTCTCATCGTGATGCTACTTTCTCACTATGTCATATTTTAATTCTTTCCATAATTACATATGAGAATGTTATTTTCATGCTCTCATGGTGTCACCATCTCATATTCTCATCACCATGCTATGTTCTCAGGGTGTCGTATTCTCAGCTTTTCACCATTACATCACCACCATAGTACACCATCTGCACTTGTATTATTATTGTTGCTATTATCATTGAACTGTTTTGTGGTTTCTGTAGTAGTTAGATATATTTACATGGGATAGTGAGAAACGCAATTTCGATTCCTTTACATGTGAAGAATTGACAACAAAGCTGACTTTGTCTTTGATGGTGTCGTGTTGCCATATTACAAAGCTTGCATGGTGTTATACTCTCATGTTTTCACCATTATATATTCTCATATCAATGTGTCACATTCTCAAATCACCAATGTCAGGTTATTACTTGTTTTCACGATGTCATATTATCATGCTCTATCGGTGTGTCGTATTCCTGTGTTTTTACCTTGTTATATTCTCATGGTGTCATGTTATAATTGTCATGCTTTCATGGTGTTAAGTTCCAATATCTTTAATCTTTCATGTTATCGCCATCTGTTTTTTATATCTAATTACAAATATTTAATATTTTTATATAGTAATGTTCTCATATTCTCACCATATTATGTTGTGTGTGTTTGATGATCCAGGACCTGAAGCAGCCCTACCAGGGTCAGGAGCCCCCAGGGGGTGTGACCGAGTCTTGGCCGTGGTTCCACATGATGGACGATGCCATGCAAGGTCGACTGTACAACAGCCAACTTGCGCTGAGCAACCAGAACCACGACAACAACGACATCTTGGAGTTCCTCATCAAAACAGAAATGGAGGACTCGGGGGCGAAGATGGAAAGCGCCAAAGTCGACCGGACGACTGATGTTGAGGCTATGCCCACTGAGTGCGCTCCTATGGGCTGGAGGAGGATGAATGAGTGCTCGTACAAAAGTAGACGGACATGTCACACACAGTCATGTGTCCTGTGATTAGGTCATTAATTCCTCCTTTCTGCACAGTGTCCGAGGCTGAAACGGACCGTCTGATCATAGTTCGCGCCGTCAACGAGGCCATATTCACTGGCAGGAAGCACACGGCCAGGCCGGCGTGGAGGTCAGTCACATGATTTTGTATTGGGACGGCAACACTGTTACCATAGCAACCAATGTCAGTGCAGACTGAACACGTGTACCATGTGGTCATAGGGCCGTCCTGCACGAACTTGGTCTTCAGGGGAAGCTGACCACAGATCAGCTGGCCAAGAAGTGGGACAACCTGAAGAGGAGGTATAAGGTGATGATTCCCTACACGAGAGTCCTGGTGACATCATAAGATTGCGTCGAGTCGCCATGTTGTTTTGTCTCCATCAGGAGCTGAAGTTTCCAGCGCGCGGCGTGGAGACCAACCCGAGCTCGTGGCCGTGGTTCTGCCGGATGAACGACGCCATGGAGGGCCGCTTGGCCGGCGCCGCGCCCGTCCTCGCACCATAGTGGACGATGAAGATGATGACTGCGAACTGCTGTTGCCGACTCCCAAAAAGCGAGTGAGGCGAAGTCGCGGTGGAATGGCAGAGTTTCTGAGCGAGTCCGAGATGGACCTCCTGGTCGACGCAGAGGACAAAAACACTTCTTCGGCATTGGGAGATTTGCATCGAATGTCCGAGTTCAGCTATAAACGTAAGAGGACGCGTGGCGCTCTTTGACGCAGCCCCATTGGCTTTTGATGGTGTGTCTTGTGTACAGTGACAGAAGAAGACATCCGGCGACTGGTGGAGCTCCGAGCTGCTAACGAGTCTTTGTTCACCGGTCGAAGGAACAGCGCCAAGCCAGCTTGGAGGTGAGTGCACGCACTCCATAACATGACGCCGCCGGCCACCAGTGCACTGACGCGTCGGCGTGCTGGCTCTGCAGGGGCATCGTCAAGGAACTGGGACTGACTGGCAAGATCACCCCGGACCAGGTTGCCAAGAAGTGGGACAATCTGAAGACCAAGTTCAAGGTGACTTTCACTCACAGGACTGGGCTACTTACTGTTTCACTTCCTGTTTGAGTGAACAGCTGGGGTGTGTTGATGCATCTATTCTTTTTGATGATCAAAATCGCTGCACAGATTGATTCTTTTCATTGATCGCAAAAGCACAAACATAACCGCAACACTCGGGAATTGGTCAAAACAAAAAAATCGTAGGATCCTGAAATGTATGAATTTTGAGGTGACTCCAGTAAACCGAAAGTAAAAGCACCTATGTTCTGCAGGACCTAAAGTTCCCCCCTCGCGGGATGGAAGTGCAGACCAACCCGGCGTCCTGGCCCTGGTTTCAGCTGATCAGTGATGCACTGGAGGGACGACTGGCGGGGAAAGCCCCCCTAGTTACACCCATCTGGACCAACGAAGAGGATGACGTCTTTATCTCCTCCCCTCCACCTGCTGACAGTTTGATGGCAGAGAGGAGTGTGTGTGGGTTGGAGTCCGTGGCGGGCGGAGACGGCGCCGAGCCCGACGGTAACGTCACATACATTGACGCCAGCGGGGAAGAGTGTTCCACACCGTCTGACCTGTCTTATAAATGTAAGATGGCAGCCACGAAGATGGAGAACATTATAAACCTTGGACGCCATGTTATATCCATCCGTCTGTCTCCATAGTGACCGACCAGGACACTCAACGCATGATCCAGCTGCGAGCTACTAACGAGGCCTTGTTTACTGGAAGAAGAAATGCTGCCAAAGCTGCTTGGAAGTAAGATGCTTTTTTTTGTCTTTATAGCATTATCATCACCCACCATTGTGTGTGTGTGTGTGTGTGTGTGTGTGTGCGTCTGTGTCTGTGCTTGTGCGTGTTTGTTTCAGGGCTATCATCCAGCAGCTCGGTCTTCAGGGGAAAGTCTCCACATATCAGATGTCGAAAAAATGGGACAACCTCAAGCGGCGGTTCAAGGTACATTTCATGTTTTCGTTGTCATATTTTTATGCTCTCTCCTATTCTCAGGTTTTCATCAAGTCACATTTACTGTATATCCTCATGCTCTAAGGTGTCATGTTTTGACTATGTCATGTTTTCACAATCTCATGTTTTCATCATGTCACATTCATATCCTTATACTCTGAAATTGTAATTTCTCATGTTTTGACATTGTCTCTCATGCTCTGAACGTGTCTTGCTCTCGAGTTCTCGTATTACACCATGTCAGGTTTTCAGATATGCTCATGCTTTCATGTCAATTTCATGTTTTTCACCATGTCATGTTCTCATGTAGTTCTAATGCTCTTCTGGTGTCATGTTCTCATATTCTCATCGTTTGAAGGTGTCATGCTCTCAAATTCTCATGTTTTCACCATGTCAAGTTTTCAGATATGCTCATGTTCTCATGGAGTCATTGTTATGTTTTTCACCATTTCATGTTCACATATTTTTATCTGTTGTTGTGTTCTGACATTCTCATGTTTCACTATCAACATCATGCTATTCTCATGTTTTCACAATGTCACATATTCGTTTCTCATTCTCTTCTGTTTTCACGCTCCCATTCTCATGTTTTCACCATGTCGTGCTCTGACATTATCATATTCTCATTCTCTGCTGGTGCCATGTTCTCACACCCTCATATTTTTATCATGTGAAATTATCATATTCCTATGCTTTTCTGTTATTGTGCTACCACATTGTTAAATTTCCCTTCTATTCTGGTGTCGTGTTCTCACATTCTCATGTTTTCACCATATGTAGTTATCATTTTCTCATGCTCTTCTGATTTCGTGTTCTCTCTTTCTCATATTCTCATTCTCTTCTGGTGCCATGTTCTCACATTCTCGTGTTTTCATCACGTGAAATGCTCACATTCTCATTATCTTCTGGCAGTTTGTTCTCACATTTTCATGTTTTTACCATGTCTAATTTTCATATTCCCATGCTCTTCTGGTGTCATGCTCTTATTGTCATTCTTTTTTGGTGCTATGTTCTCAGTGTCATGTTTTCGCCATGTCAAATTCTCATATGCTCGAAAACTTTTGTTGTTGTGCTCTTACATTCTCATGTTTTCACCATGTCAAGTCATCATATTCTTCTGGTGTTGTTCTCCCACATTTTCCTGTTTTCACCATGTCAACTTCTCATATTCTCATGCCCTTCTGTTGTCATGTTCTCATATTCTCATTTTTTCACGTCGTGTTGTCATACTCCCATTCTCTTTCTGTGTCATTTCATGACCTTGTCATGTTTTTTACCATGTCATGTTCTCATATTCCTATTTTTTCTAAATGTCTTGTTCTCACATTCTCAATATTTCACCATATTTAGTTCTCATATTGTCATGCTCTTCTATTGGCATGTTTTTCCACATTGTCATGTTTGTACCATGTTTCGTTTCTCAGATTCTCATGCCCTTCTGGTTTGCTGCTCTCACATTCTCATGTTTTCCTGGTGCCTTGTTCTCACATTTTCATGTTTTCACCTTGTTAGATTCTCATATTCTCATGCATTTCTGAGGTTGGGCTCTCACATTCTCATATTCTCACTCCCTACTGGTGCAATGTTTTCACGTTCTCATGTTTTTACCATGTCCCGGTCTTACATTCCCATGCTCTTCTGGTGTTGTGCTCTTCTATTCTCATGTTGTCACCATGTCTAGTTCTCATATTCTCATGCTCTGCTGGTGTTGTGCTTTTAGTCTCATGTTTTTACCATGTTAAGTTCTCATTCCCATTCTTTTGTTGTCATGTTCTCACATTCTCATGTTTCCACCACGTCGTGTTGTCATACTCCCATTATCTTGTGGTGTCATGTCATGACCTTGTCATATTTTCACATGTCAGGTTTTTATACATCCGCATGCTTTTTCTGGAGTTATGTTCTAATTCTGTAGCACCATGTCAAGTTGTCATATATGCTCATGCTTTCATTTTGTCTTGGTCATTTTATCCAACACATCACATTCTCATGTTTTTACTATGTCATCATTTTGCAATTGTAAAATGTTTTTCACAATGTCATGTTCTCATATTCTCATTCTCTCCAAAGCTAAATGGGTTTAGCTTTGCATAGTAGAGTTTAAATTTGCACTTACAAATGTAGCGACCAACTGTAGTTACTGACAGTGGTTTTATGAAGTGTTCCTGAGCCCATGTGGTGATATCCTTTACACACTGATTTCGGTTTTTGATGGAGTACCGCCTGAGAGATCAAAGGTCCGTAATATCATCGCTTACGTGCAGTGATTTCTCCAGATTTTATGGACCGTAGATGGTAAAATCCCTAAATTCCTTGCAGTAGCTCGTTGAGAAATGTTGTTCTAAAACTGGTTGACAATTTGCTTACAAAGAGGTGACCCTCACCCCATCCTTGTTTGTGAATTACTTACCATTTCATGGAAGCTGCTTTTATACCCAATCATGGCACCCCCCTGTTCCCAATTAGCCTGCACACCTGTGGGATGTTCCATATAAGTGTTTGATGAGCATTCCGCAACTTTATCAGTATTTATTGCCACTTTTCCCAAGTTCTTTGTCACGTGTTGCTGGCATCAAATTCTAAAGTTAATGATTATTTGCAAAAAAATGTTTTTATCAGTTTGAACATCAAATGTTGTCTTTGTAGCATATTCAACTGAATATAGGTTGAAAATGATTTGCAAATCATTGTATTCCGTTTATATTTACATCTTAACACAATTTCCCAACTCAAATGGAAACTGGGTTTGTATATTTATACATATTTGTGTATATTTTCAAATCTCAAAAATATATTTACAAATACGCATTTATTCATAGAAATAATTTATTTATTTGTATATCACATTTGTATTTGTATATTTATTCATATATGCATATGTATTAATATCATATAGATATATAAATATATATACGTTTTCACCATGTCAAGTTCTCATATATTGTCCTTCTCTTTCTGTCGGTTTCCACATTCTCATGTTTTCACCATGTCTAGTTATCATATTCTTGTGCTTCTCTTGGTGCTGTTCTCATATTCTCCAGCACTTCTGATGTTGTGCTCTCACAATCTCATGTTTTCACCATGTCAGGTTCTCATATTCTCATTCTCTCACAATGCTATGTTATCATTCTCATGTCACCATGTCTGTAAAGTTCACATATTCCCATGCTCCATTGGTGTTGTGCCCTCACAGTCTCATGTTTTCACCATGCCCAGTTCTCATATTCTCATTCCCTACTGGTGCCGTGTTTCCAAATTCTCTGGTTTTCACCATGTTTAGTTCTCATACTCTCATACTCTTCTAGGGTCGTGCTCTTCTGTTCCCAAATACTTCAGCTCTTCTGGTGTCGCGCTCTCACAATCTCATGTTTTCACCATGTCAGATTCTCATATTGTCATTCTCTCATGGTGCTATGTTCTCACAATCTCATATTTTCGCCATGTTATCATATTCTCAAGCTTTTCTGGTGTCGTGTACGCACATTCTCACATTTTTACCATGTCATATTGTCGTACTCCCATTCTTTTCTGGTGTCATTCTCTTCTCATGTTGTCACGGCCTCACATTGTCACTGTGCTCTGATGTCATTTTCTCTCATGTCTTGATGTCATGTATTGACGTTGTTCTCATGACATCATATCACTGCCCTCAGGATCTCAAGTACCCTCCAGCGGGGATGGAGAATGTCAGCGATGGTGCCGCCTCCTGGCCGTGGTTCCACCTGATGAGTGACGCCATGGAGGGTCGTCTCGTGAGTAGCGCACACCTCATCGCCCCCGCCACCCGGGGCGATGGGCAGCATCACCCTGACCCCGCCCCCAGGCATCGGACTCGCTCTGCCCCTCCCCCTACCGACTATACTCCGGAGTCGTACGGTGACGCCAGCGGCGTGCAGGACCGGCTAGGAGGCTTGGAGAGGGAGTGGGAAGCGTTGCAGCGAGAGCGGGTGGCGGTGGAGCGTCAGCGAGAGATGCTGGAAGGAGAGCGGGCGGCGGTGGAGCGGGAGCGAGCGGCGGTACAGGCAGAAAGGCAGTGGCTAGAGCAGGAACGTGTGGCCGTGGAGAGGGACCGCGCCATTCTGGAGCAGGAGAGGGCGGAGCTCAGCAGAGAGAGGGCGATGCTTGACCAGCGCGCATTAATGCTAACGCCTGTCGTCCACTCCGGACACCTCAACTCTCTCTTGTAGACAACACCCCAACAGAACATTCCACATTGTCATGTGACTTTACAGATCACCTCTTTGCATTTTATTTTGGCGAGCTGAAGCAGTTTCCCTGGTGTTGCATTTGAAGGCGATCCAGGCAGTTTCTATTTATTGGAGAAGACAACGGTAACGAGGGAGGCGGGACTTCACTTTGTGCCTCATGAATACCAATTATAGTAGTTTGAAAGCCTTTTTTTCTAAAAAATTAAAATAAAAGTCTGATTGCATAAAATCGCTACTTGCTTGCTTTTGCCATGTATTGCTGACCTCATGTGATCTTTAAAGGCCTACTGAAATGACATTTTCTTATTTAAACGGGGATAGCAGGTCCATTCTATGTGTCATACTTGATCATTTCGCGATATTGCCATATTTTTGCTGAAAGGATTTAGTAGAGAACATCCACGATAAAGTTTGCAACTGGAGAAAAGCCCTGCCTCTACCGGAAGTCGCAGACGATGACGTCACATGCTGATGGCTCCTCACATATTCACATTGATTTTAATGGGAGCCGCCAACAAAAACAGCTATTCGGACCGAGAAAACGACAATTTCCCAATTAATTTGAGCGAGGATGAAAGATTCGTGTTTGGGGATATTGATAGCGACGGACTAAAAAAAAAAAAAAAAAACGCGATTGCATTGAGACAGATTTTGATGTTTTAAGAGACATTTACTAGGAAAATTCTGGGAAATCCCTTATCTTTCTATTGTGTTGCTCGTGTTTTAGTGAGTTGAACAGTACCTGATAGTCGGAAGTGTACGTCCACGGCCGGGTGTGGACGCGCAGTGTCTCAGGGAAGTCAACGGCAGCTGTATGGGCGGCACAACCTCAGCTGATATCCGGTAAGAAGCAACTTTTTAACCACAATTTTCTCACCGAAACCTGCTGGTTGACATTCGGTTGGGATCCATGTCCGCTCTGATCCATAGTAAGGTTTCACCTCTGTAAATTTTAAACAAGGAATCACCGTGTGTTTGTGTGGCTAAAGGCTAAAGCTTCCCAACTCTGTCTTTCTACTTTGACTCCTCCAATATTAATTGAACAAATTGCAAAAGATTCAGCAACACAGATCTCAAAAATACTGTGTAATTATGCCGTTAAAGCAGACTACTTTTAGCTGTGTGTGTGCGCAACGCTCATATTCCTAACAGCCCGTGATGTCAAGCGTGCACGTCATCATTACGCGACGTTTTCAAGAAAAAACTCCCGGGAAATTTAAAATTGCAATTTAGTAAACTAAAAAGGCCGTATTGGCATGTGTTGCAATGTTAATATTTCATCATTGATATATAAACTATCAGACTGCGTGGTGGGTAGTAGTGGGTTTCAGTAGGCCTTTAAATAGGCGAGCAGGTGACTGTTGTGGCACCTCCTTGTGTCAACAAAAGGTGAAGTCATGTGACCAAAGTCTCTCTTTCAAAGCAGGAAGTATTTATTCAGCCAGTGTCGGAGCCTACGTGTCAAATTGGACCTCAGGTACAGAGCGAATTTCTTTTTTCCCCCAAATACTCATTTTAGGTTCCCCTGAGGTGGGAGTGATTTTGGCGTGGCGCACCGTGTTAAAAAAAATTAAGTAAAACTTAGAATGGATATATACTCTATAGACTAATATTCACACACTATACTGCAAATAATGAGTTTGAAAAACATCTCAAATATAAAAATGTTCCTCAAGGTTTTACTTAGAAGACGTGCATCGGAAATGCCTTTCAAAGTAAAAGCGCGACAGGTGCTCACGCACCTGACCGACCCTGGAATGGAGTAAAGTGAGCAGAGACAGAAAGTTAAATTTAATTAATGCATTTTTTTGTCCAAGCCTATGAAAACTACCATATTTTTGACATTACTACTGACAGTAGTGTAACTTTACGCCGTGTGCGTTTATTGAGCTTCTTTGCTTGCGTGGGTTTCCTCCAACATTCTAAAAATGTGAATATTTTAGGTTTTTGGAGACTCTAATTCAGTGGTTCTTAACCTTGTTGGAGGTACCGAACCCTACCAGTTTCAAATGCGGAATCACCGAATCCTTCTTTAGTGAAAAATATTATCATATATATATATATATATATATTTTTTTTTTTTAATTGAAGACGAAGTTATATGTTTTTTTTTACTGGTGCACAAAATGAACCGTGCATGAACATCCCCTTGTTCCAAGAACAAAACCAATACAGTGCATGAACTCACAACAAATTACTGTCGGGTTCAAACACACAACTATCTATTACACAAGTCAAGAAGAAGGAATCAAGAAGAGACAGAGTTGAATTTTACTCATGAGGAGAGATGTTTTGGGCTGTACACTCAGTTACTTTGAAGGCCTCCTCAATCCCACCAATACAACTTCCTATGAGGAAGCAATGCCTGGGGAATCTGTGGTGTGCTCTCCTATTTCTGGAGAAGAGGTGGCTGAGGTAGTTGAAAAGCTCCTTGGTGGCAAGGCCCCGGGGGTGGATGAGATCCTCCCTGAGTTCCTTAAGGCTCTTGATGCTGTGGGGCTTTCTTGGTTGATAACTTGGTTGATAAGACTCTGCAAAATCGCGTGGACATCAGGGGTGGTACTTCTAGATTGGCAGACCGGGTTGGTGGTTCCTCTCTTTAAGAAGAGGAACCGGAGGGTGTGTTCCAACTAATGTGGGATCATACTCCTCAGCCTTCCCGGTAAGGTATGTTCAGGTGTACTGGAGAAGAGGTTACGCCGGATAGTCGAACCTCGGATTCAGGAAGAACAGTGTGGTTTTCGTCCTGGTTGTGGAACTGTGGACGAGCTCTATACTCTCTGCAGGATCCTTGGGGGTGCATGGGAGTTATCCCAACCAGTCTACATGTGTTTTGTGGACTTGGAGAAGGCATTCAACCGTGTCCCTTGGGAAGTCCTGTGGGGAGTGCTCAGAGGGTATGGGGTATCGTACTGACTGATTGTGGCAGTGCGCTCCCTATACGATCAGTGTCAGAGCTTGGTCCGCAGTGCCGGTAGTAAATCGGACACGTTTCCAGTGAGGGTTGGACTCCGCCAAGGCTGCCCTTTGTCGCTGATTCTGATCATAACTTTTATGGACAGAATTAATAGGCGTTGTCAGGGAGTTGAGGGGATCCGGTTTGGTGGCTGCAGGATTAGGTCTCTGCTTTCCAAGTACCTCTGAGTTTTGTTCACGAGTGCGGGAAGAGTGGATCGTGAGATCGACAGGCAGATCGGTCTTCAGTAATACGGACGGTGTATTGATCCGTTTTGGTGAATGAGGAGCTGAGCCGGAAGGTAAAACTCTCAATTTACCGGTCAATCTACATTCCAATCCTCACCTACGGTCATGAGTTTTGGGTTATGACCGAAAGGACAAGATCACGGGTAAAAGCGGCCGAAATGAGTTTCCTCCAACGGGTGGCAGGGTTCTCCCTTAGGGGTGGCATGGCATAGTGGGTAGAGCGGCCGTGCCAGAAACCTGAGGGTTGCAGGTTAGCTCCCCACCTATTGACATTCAAATCGCTGCCCTTGTGTCCTTGGGCAGGACATTTCATCCATGCCCCCGGTGCCGCTCACACTGGTGAATGAATGATGAATGAATGATAGGTGGTGGTCGGAGGAGCCGTAGGCGCAAACTGGCAGCCACGCTTCCGTCAGTCCACCCCAGGGCAGCTGTGGCTACAGATGTAGCTTACCACCACCAGGTGTGAATGAATGATTGGTTCACACTTTTCTGCGAGCGCTTTGAGTATCTAATAATAGAAAAGCGCGATATAAATCTAATCCATTATTATTATTATTATTATTATTATTATTAGATAAGGTGAGAAGCTCTGCCATCCGGGGAGCTCAAAGTAAAGCCCCTGCTCCTCCACATCGAGTGGAACCAGATGAGGTGGTTCGGCCATCTGGTCAGGATGCCACCCGAAACACTCCCTAGGGAGGTATTTAGGGCACGTCCGACCACGGGGAAAACCCAGGACACGTTGGGAAGACTATGTCTCCCGGCTTGTCTTGGAATGCCTCGGGATCCCCCGGGAAGAGCTGGACGAAGTGGCTGGGGAGAGGAAAGTCCGGGCTTCCCTGCTTAGGCTGCTGTCCCTGCGACCCAACCTCAAATAAGCGGAGGAAGATGGATAAATATTTGAAAAAATCAACCCAAAATTTCACAGCTCCAATGTAGGAGCCTCGTGTTGAAGACCACTGGTATAGGGTGTGCCCTGCGTCCCGCCAGAACTTAGCTGGGATCGGCTCCAGCTTACCCCTGTGACAATTTGAGGGTATGCGGTATAGAAAATTATGAATGTAAAAGTTTGTTCTGTTAAATTTCATTAGCTTGTCAATGAGCTGGTCCATTATATGTTAACATTAAGATAGCGGCATTAGCCAATCTTCATCCTGTATAATTGTATTGCTTTAATTCAGTTTATCCCAAACTGTATTATTAATTCAACATGATTCCTTAATGTATGTGCACTTCATATAATGTACAATACTTTCTTTTGTTGCTTAGTTTTACAGTAGCTTAATTGTGGATGATATCAATAAACCACCTGAAGTAACTTTTTTCCATCTCCAATTCAAAGGAGTGTTTACATATTTGTTACATTGTACAATAAGCAGCAACAATTGAAAAATAAATCAAAACGATATACGTAAAAAAACCATATGTTAATACTAATAACAAATTACACAGATTTCTATTTTAATGTCTGTATACATGGCATCATCGCCAATTATGCTAATTATAAGATGTCGCCACACCCCCACCGCCACAAGTATACTAGAAATCTGAGAGAAACACTGATTTATACTTATTTCGCGTAGAGATAATTTCATGAATACTTCTTCTTTGCAGTCATATCTTCAAAAAAACAACAATGGCTCGACGGCACATCCTGAAAAGTAGGTTTTCATTGTGTGTGTGTGTGTGTGTGTGTGTGTGTGTGTGTGTGTGCGCCTGTGTTTGTGTGTGTGTTTTGACATACCGTAGCATACCGTGTTACAGTACAGTATCTCTATGTGACTCCTCCCCACAGTGGCTGTGACCTGCACGTTGGTTTTGGTATCAGTTGGTTTGTTCAACATCATCCGTCTAAAGCTCAGCAACACTTTCACAGGTACTAGAACTCTTTGACCTCCCGTCTCACATGACAAGATATATATATATATATATATATATATATATATATATATATATATAACACAAAAAAACTATATAAATATCTGTATATGTATACAGGATATACAGTAAGTATGTATCTGTATATATATTTATGTATATATGTATCTTAGCTGCATGTATTGCAAATATATATATATATATACAGTACAGTGAGTGGTTAGACAGGACAGATGCAAAATAATAATACAATATATATATGGATATATATGTATATATATATATGTGTGTGTGTGTATATATATATACATATATATATATATGTGTGTGTGTATATATATATATATATATATATATATATATATATATATATATATATATATGTATATACACAGTCAAGAAAATAAGTATTTGAAGACCCTGCTATGTTCTCCCACTTAAAAATCATGGAGGGGTCTGAAATTTTAACGGTAGGTGCATGTCCACTGTACGAGAGGTAACCTAAAAAGAAAAATCCAGAAATCACAATCTATGATTTTTTTAAACAATTTATTTGTGTAATACAGCTGAAAATAAGTATTTGAACACCTGTCTATCAGCTAGAATTCTGACCCTCAAAGACCTAATAGTCCGCCTTTAAAAGTCTTCCTCCACTCCACTGTATTATCCTGAATCAGATGCACCTGTGTGAGGTCGTTAGCTGCATAAAGACACCTGTCTACCCCATACAATCAGTAAGACCCCAAACATTCAGCATGGTTAAGACCAAGGAGCTGTCCAAAGACACCAGAGACAAAATTGTACAACTCCACTACGATGGAAAGGGCTCTGGAGAAATTGCCAAGCAGCTTGGTGAAAAAAGGTCCACTGTTGGAGCAACCATTAGAAAATGGAGGAATTTAAACATGACGGTCAATCTCAATTGGAGTGAAGCCCCATGCAACATATCACCTCGTGGGGTATCAATGATGCTAAGAAAGGTGAGGAATCAGCCCGGGACTACACGGCAGGACTTGGTTAATGACCTGAAAAGAGCTGGGACCACTGTTTCCATGGTCACTGTTGGTAATACTCTAAGACGTCATGGTTTGAAATCATGCATGGCACGGAAGGTTCCCCTGTTTAAACCAGCACATGTTAAGGCCCGTCTTAAGTTTGCCAATGACCATTTGGATGATCCAAAGGAGTCATGGGAGAAAGTTTTGTGGACAGATGAGACCAAAATGGACCTTTTTGGTCATAATTCCACTATGCGTGTTTGGAGGAAGAAGAATGATGCGTACCATCCCAAGAACACCATCCCTACTGTGAAGCCTGGGGGTGGTAGCATCTTGCTTTGGGGGTGTTTTTCTGCTCATGGGACAGGACGACTGTACTGTATTAAGGAGAGGACGACTGGAGCCATGTATTGTGAGATTTTGGCCAAAAACCTCTTTCCCTCAGTCAGATCATTGAAGATGAGTCGTGGCTGGATCTTCCAACATGACATTGACCCAAAGCACACAGCCAGGAAAACCAAGAAGTGGCTTCGTAAGAACCATATCAAGGTTCTGGAGTTGCCTAGCCAGTCTCCAGACCTAAATCCAATTGAAAATCTTTGGAGGGAAGTGAAAGTCTGTGTTACTCAGCGACAGCCCAGAAACCTGACTTATCTAGAGAAGATCTGTGTGGAGGAGTGGGCCAAAATCCCTCCTGCAGTCTGCAAACCTGATGAACTACAGAAAACGTTCGACCGCTGTAATTGCGAACAAAGGCTACTCTACAAAAAATGAATGTTGGTGTTCAAATACTTATTTTTAGCTGTATCACACAAATAAATTGTTAAAAAAATCATAGATTGTGATTTTTTTTTTTTTTCTTTTTAGGTTATCTTTCATACAGTGGACATGCACTTACCGTGAAAATTTCAGACCCCTCCATGATTTCTAAGTGGGAGAACTTGCAAAATAGCAGGGTGTTCAAATACTTATTTTCTTCACTGTATATATATATATATATATATATATATATATATAATTCTCTTGTTGCCTTAGAAATGTTTTGGTATATTTACTGTTTGGCGCAGCCTGACAAAAGCAGAAGGGTGAACTATATATTTCTATAGCGCCTTTTCTTTTGAGACTTAAAGTGATTTAAATTGTGATACCCATTATCTACATTTTTAAACTGCAATTAAACCAGGGGATGGAAAGGAGAAGAAAAAAGAGAGGGAGAAATTATGGGGACAATCAATCAATCAATCAATGTTTACTTATGTAGCCCTAAATCACTAGTGTCTCAAAGGGCTGCACAAACCACAACACAAACCACTACGACATCCTCGGTAGGCCCACATAAGGGCAAGGAAAACTCACACCCTGTGGGACGTCGGGGACAATGCTGACCCAGTGGGACGTCAGTGACAATGACTATGAGAACCTTGGAGAGGAGGAAAGCAATGGATGTCGCGCGGGTCTAACATGATACTGTGAAAGTTCAATCCATACATACAAGACAAAAAAATATTACATATATACTGAATGTATGTATATACATATATATTTGTATCTATGTATATGCATGTACATACGTATATTATATATTTCCTAATGACACACACAAAATAAATATAAATGTGTATATATGTGTGTATGTATGACAAGCACAAGAAAAAAAATATAGATTACATATATATGTAATTATGTATGTATGTATAAATGTGTATGTATGTATGTAAATGTATGTATTTTTTGTATGTAGTATGTATGACTATATATATATATATATATATATATATATATATATATATATATATATATATATATAGCCAAATATGTAATAGTCAAATACAAATAAGGCAACAAGAGTAGTATCCCATTCTTCTCTTTTGTAAAATGAACCAGTAAACCAGACCCACATCAACAATATGATTGTCCTGGGCAGCTAGACAGGACAGATTTAAAAGAATAGTAATAAAAAAAAACATATATATAATTATTTTTTAACTCTTTTGCAGCTGATTGGCTGCATGTCTTCTGGTCCAGGCCGAACAAGAGCACCCCCAGTCTCTCAGGTAAGAGGTAATTCACACCTGCGCAAGTGCCTCTGCTTAATAGTTACTGAACATTCTCTGTCCTCCTCAGCTGGCTCATGTGTTTCGGACAAACGTTGTCCAGAACACCACTTAAGCTTCTATATGCAAAGCGGCGCTGCTGACGTGGTGGCACCAAAGATCTGCGTTCAGAACAAACTGTAATAATTTAGCGCTTATGTCCGCTGTTCAGGCACATGCCAGTTATTATGGTACCGCTTTGTGGCAGCAGAAGAATGTGACACGTAGTGATAATGTTCCTCACAGGGTTCTGGGGTCAGTACTGAAGAACGCGGGGCCGGGAATAAATGTTGTGGTTCTGATTGGTAAGTGGGGCACCTTATTAGTGTCATGCTGACAATGTTGGAGCGGTCATGCTAATGTGCAAGTCCTCTCAGGTAAGACGGGGGCCGTGGTGCAGAGTGACCATTTCAACATGTACAGTGATGGTAAGAAAGTGCTTCATCCCCAACATCATGAATATATCCATGCCAGTGGGATGTTTTTCAACCGTCATTTTGTCATTGTGTAGAGGACAAACCTCTCATTGACTTCCTGAAGAACATCCAGCAAGGTTCTATTGTCCTCATGGCGTCCTATGATGACCCGTCCACAAAGTAAATCCTTGTCACCTTTCCTCTGATGTAACATCTTTAAGAAGAATGTTTTTAAGAGTATCTGTTAGGGGAGGCGGTTGAACATTGTAAAGAAGAAGTCACATGTTGTTGTCTCAGCATGTATTTTAAACAGGAAGTCACATGTGACGAATCAGTGATGCATGATGGGAAAGTTCTTTACAATAATTTATGTGGCACATCAGGGACACTATTAAAATATGTTTGTTGTAGGCTTACAGATGAAGCCAAGAAGCTGATTGGTCAACTCGGAAGTTCTGTCGTCCAATCACTGGGGTTCAGAGATAATTGGCTCTTTGTTGGGGGCAAAGGAGACGTGGTCAGCAGCAACTTTGAGAAGGTAGAAGTAATTTATTTTTCTTATTTATTTATTTTTCTCCAACAATTTAAAAAATGTGTGTGTCCCAGCTGCTAAGGAATGACAAAGAAAAAAACAAATACCAGAACTGGCCAGAGCTCATCCAGCTTGAAGGATGCATCCCAAAATCTTTAGAGTGACCCCGCATGCTGGATCAACTGCAAGATGCTGTTTTTATTTATGTTTTACCTAAGAAAAAAATGGAAACATTTCAGTGTATGTGTGTGTACAGTATCGTTCAATCAGGAAGTGACGTTATGAAATGATGTAGACCTACAGTGGGGCAATAAAGTATTTAGTCAGCCACCGATTGTGCAAGTTCTCCCACTTAAAATGATGACAGAGGTCTATAATTTGCATCATAGGTACACTTCAACTGTGAGAGACAGGATGTGACAAACAAATCCAGGAATTCACATTGTAGGAATTTTAAAGAATTTATTTGTAAATTATGGTGGAAAATAAGTATTTGGTCAACCATTCAAAGCACTCACTGATGGAAGGAGGTTTTGGCTCAAAATCTCACAATACATGGCCCCATTCATTCTTTCTTTAACACGGATCAATCGTCCTGTACCCTTAGCAGTTAAACAGCCCCAAAGCATGATGTTTCCACTCCCATGCTTCACAGTAGGTCTGGTGTTCTTGGGATGCAACTCAGTACTCTTCTTCCTCCAAACACGACGAGTTGAGTTTATACCAAAATGGATACATAGATGATACAGCAGAGGATTGGGAGAATGTCATGTGGTCAGATGAAACCAGAATAGAACCAGCAAATGAGACACTTAAGTATTTAGTTTTGAAACAAAGAATATTTCAGCACTGATTATTTTTTTCACTTGTTTTTCTGCCACTGTGTATTTTAAAATGCACACACTTTGCTCAGAAATGTGTGCATGAATGAAATTTTAAGTCCAATTTAATGTTAAAGGCCCACTGAATCCCACTACTACCGACCATGCAGTCTGATAGTTTATATATCAATGATGAAATCTTAACATTGCAACACATGCCAATACGGCCGGTTTAGTTTACTAAATTACAGTTTTAAATTTCCCGCGGAGTTTCTTGTTAAAAACGTCGCGGAGTGATGACGGGTGTTTGTGACATCTCGGGTTGTAGCGAACATATTAGCCCAGCACTACTTACTGCTAAAAGTCGTCTCTTTCCATCGCATAATTACACAGTAATTTGGACATCTGTGTTGCTGAATCTTTTGCAATTTGTTCAACTAATAATGGAGACGTCAAATAAGGATGCTGTTGGTGGAAAGCGGTGGATTGCAGCTGCCTTTAGCACCGAAACAGCCGGTGTTTGTTTGTTTGTTGTGAAGCTTTAACACAGAGCGGTCAGGCAAACATGTTTCTCTACGTCAACCAGCAAGTTTTTGGATGGGAAAATTGTGATATTAAGTCGGCTCTTACCAGAGACTTCAGTGGATTACTGGACCGTCTCCTGTAGCTGTCAAAAAGGCAGCTGTGATCTTGGCTCCTCGGCTTCTCTCAGAGACACCAGCGTTCACCGCAGCCATTCGACTTTCAGGTATGGCAGTATATCCATCCATCCATCCATTTTCTACCGCTTATTCCCTTTCGGGGTTGCGGGGG
This sequence comes from Nerophis ophidion, assembly GCF_033978795.1. Lineage (NCBI taxonomy): Eukaryota > Metazoa > Chordata > Actinopteri > Syngnathiformes > Syngnathidae > Nerophis > Nerophis ophidion. The sequence goes on from NC_084613.1 coordinate 24,983,949, forward strand.
GCGCTGGCGCCTATCTCAGCTACAATCGGGCGGAAGGCAGGGTACACCCTGGACAAGTCGCCACCTCATCGCAGGGCCAACACATAATCTCACTAAAATACTATTAACACAATAAGCAGATAAGGGATTTTCCAGAATTATCCTTGTAAATCTGTCCAATTACATCTGAAACGCACCCACTGCCGCCGCCCGGAGTCGTCGCTTTTTCTTTTTTTCCTTTTTTTTTTTTAGTGCCTCACTTTAACTTTCCTCATCCACGAATCTTTCATCCTCGCTCAAATTAATGGAGAATACTCGCTTTCTCGGTCTGAACAGCTGTTGCTGCTGGAAGCTATGATTATAAACAATGTGAGGATGTAATGAGCCCTACAACCCGTGACATCAGGCGCACATTGTCTGCTACTTCCGGTAAAGGCAAGGCTTTTTTATTAGCGACCAAAAGTTGCGAACTTTATCGTCTATGTTCTCTACTAAATCCTTTCAGCAAAAATATGGCAATATCACAAAATTATCAAGTTCGACACATGGAATGGACCTGCTATCCCCATTTAAATAAGAAAATCTCATTTCAGGAGGCCTTTAAACACTTAAATTACATACATTCAGTCTCCAAAGAAAGCGTTCTTGATTAAGACACAAATTAACCTCCATAGAGAATGCAGAAGTGCCGTCCTAACTGTATTTATGTTGACGTGTGTTTCCGCCCGGAAGACTGTTCTGAGTAGGACTCTACATAGCGCTTCGGATTGGCTGGCTCAACAGCCAATGATCTTACACAACCATCGGCAAAGCGGAAGTGTTACCCAAGGCAGCAATAATGGAAGGACTCTTCTGTAGTTACACGCTCAACGGGGAACCTACATGTTGACTTGTTTGTTTTAAGAGCTTACTTCGGACTTGAACAATGGCTACTTTAGTACTGGACAACGGGGCCTACACGGCAAAAATAGGACACAGTTCGCAGAACGTTAGGTGAGTTTCCCTCATATAATGCTGCTGTTACTTTCTTTGTTTTCCCCTGTTAGCAGAATTTAAAAAAGCGAAACAAAATACAGTGACAGCTGTTTTAATAGTAGCTGACAGAAACACCCATGCTAGAAAGGATAATGCATGCGTGTAAAAAAAAAAAAGAATAACATGGAACGATGCAATGTGTGAAATGTCCAGCAGAACGCGCTATTTACAAGAGCAAACTACAAGTGTTCACAAAGTACACAGAACAATAATTATGATGAACCTTTTGAACCCGTTTTTTCTATCCATCCATTTCTACCGCTTGTCCTTTTTGTGGTCGCGGTGGGTGCTGGAGCCTATATTAGCTGCATTCGGACGGAGGGCGGGGAACACCATGGACAAGTCGCCATCTCATCACAGGGCCAACACAGACAGACAACATTCACACTCACATTGACACACTCGGACCAATTTAGTGTTGCCAATCAACCTATTCCCAGGTGCATGTCTTTGGAGGTGGGAGGAAGCCGGAGTACCCGGAGGGAACCCACGCAGGCACGGGGAGAACATGCAAACTCCACACAGAAAGATCCCGAGCCCTGGATTGAGCTCAGTACTACTCAGTCAAGACCTACGTATTGTGAGGCACAATAGGCACAACCCTAACCCCTGTAATACCGTGCTGCCGAACCCTTTTTTGTTTAGATAAAAAATATTTATGTATTTGATATTTGTTTACTTACTATAGTATATTTTTTATTTACTATTTATTTATTCAATGTATGTTACAGAGAACAAGGAAATGGGATAAAATTGCTATAGGATGAAAAGGGGCGGGATTAAATAAGATCAGTTTCTTCCTATTCCTTTTCTAACTTGCTGTAATGAAACAACTGGAAATATGTGATAAATTACATTGTATTGTATGCATGTGCGAAATAAACTGAACTGAACTAATGTTGACCTAAATCACAATGATTTTGTCGTCTTCTCTGTTAGCGTCATTCACAACTGTCAGTTTCGTTCCAAGACGTCCCGAATGAAGACCTTCACTGCCAGTCAGCTGGATGAGATCAAAGATCCTTCCGGTCTTTTCTACATCCTGCCCTTCCAGAAGGTGACATCTTGACTCCAATCACTTGTCACATTTTTAAATTGGAGTTGTTGCTGCTATCTTAACACTAATCTCTCATGCTCAGGGTTACCTGGTCAACTGGGACGTCCAGAGGAAAGTTTGGGATCACCTGTTTGGAAAGGAGATGTTCAAGGTAGACAAAAACCGCCATGTCTGCTTAAGAAATGGGATTTATGGCTCTTTGAAGGGACACAAATCTTGAGGAGTTGTTCCTTTCAAAGAGCCGTTCAAAAGACTGGCTTGTTTTTATAGGATTTTTTTCAAGTACCGCCTAAGAAAACGCTTGACTCTCCAAATACCACCATAATGACCAAAATTAAAGTACAGTAGTGTGGTCGGCCTAAGTATTCATTAACAACAAGGCAGAGGTTTTATTTAACATGTATTTATAATATTTTTGGCCACTGTAATATTACAGTTTGAACAGTAACTTTATTTGAATATAGGTAAAATAAAACACTGTACTTTAAGCAACTAATTATTTAATGTACCAATAGATGGAGCACGCATCCTACTGTTTGAGAATCATTGAGTTATACGATTAGATGTAGATTTACACAAATATTACTCTATTGGTGGGAATATTCCTAATTATTGGGTATTATTTTTGTTGTTGTTCTCATGTATAATATTTCTTCAAACGGTGCCATATTTCCATGCTTTGACAGTGACATCACTACTTTGAATTTTCCCTCACCTAAAAAAATGTATTACAAGCCTGGCCAACCCGTGCTTCGCGAGCCTCATGCGGCACTTTGGCTCGATTCATGCAGGCTCCTAACTAATAGTGCACACGAGGTGTAGACGAGACAATTTCTTTGATGTCGGAGGCCCACGTTGCCTGTACTGTACTGTAGTATGACTACTGTGACTGGCGTTCGCTGGGATGAAAAACACTACATTTCCCAATATGCAGCAAGACCAAGACACACGGCCGCTTCATTGACTCCTGCTCAGCACAAAGAGGGCGTTTTCTCAAAATTTAGCTTGTAAAACACCGTGGCGTTCATCATGCGGTCTCTTCTACGGCCGTGACACTAACGATGCAGCGCAGAATTGTTAAAATGCTGTCCTGAGTGAAAGAAAAGATCATCACGAAAAAAAAAGGAAATACTTGGATTACAAGCTTGGTTACTTTTTTCACCTGGCTTAAACCGGTTTGAGTTGCACACAAGAAAAAGCTGAAGTTGGTTTGTGTGACGTCAAACGTGCATGTGCGTGAGATCACAGTAGTAAACAATTTGTGACAAGTTTGCTCTCAAAATGGCAGGGAAAAAAAGCACAGCCAAGCGAAAATGTGAAGAAGAACACAGAACATTTTAACATAGTGGGAGAGTTTATATTTTTTTGTTAAACGTAATTGCAAGCCATTCTGCCTTATATGTCAGGTGTCATTAGCGTCAAATCTTCAGCGTCACTTGAGCTCACTCCATGCCATCATCGACCAGGAATTTCCAAAAGGGACAGAACTTCGCAAGCACAAGTTGGCCACTTTGAAAAGTCAGGCAGAAAAGCAGAAACAGTTTTTCCAAAATTTTACAAAGCACTCAGAGACCGTAACACTTGCATCATATTATATTAACTGGCTTAGAACATTGCACAGGCTAAAAAGCCATACAATGAAGGGGACTTCGTTAAAAAATGCCTCAGTGACGCTGTTGAAATCTTGTCTCCTGAAGACGACAAACTAAAAAAAGGGTATCAGAAAATCCAAAAATATATACTTACATATTTTTATATTTAAAATATACCCATCCATCCATCCACTTTTTTTTTTTAAATTGATCCAAATGATGCTAAGTTTGCTTTAACACTGAGTAATGTTCCAGTTCAGTTACAAGTCAGGTGGCGTATATGCTGAGTGGGCAATTGCAGACGCTAAATGTGCATGTCCATAGAAACGACTCCAAAACTAAACGGCTCCCAACTGGGAATCGGTTCTCATCGTTCACTTAAAAGAGCCGTTCTCAAGACTTGTTTAATTTGCGAACATCACATTTCTTGTCTGCTTTACTTTCTCTCTCTAGTCTGCTTTACTTTCCCGCTCTTGCCGCAGCTCATCTTCCCGCTGTGTGTTTGCAGGTGGACTTTGCCGACACCAGCGTGATTATCACCGAGCCCTACTTCAACTTTACTTCCATCCAGGAGTCCATGAACGAGATCCTCTTTGAGGAGTACCAGTTCCAGTCGGCTGTCAGGATCAACGGTGAGTCGCTAGCTTGCCAAACCTAGCTTGTAACTTAAGCTCACTGCACGTGTGTGGTTTTTCAGCGGGTTCTCTGAGTGCTCGTCACTACTTCCACACCAGACCATCTCAAATTTGCTGCCTGCTTGTCGACAGTGGCTTCTCCTTCACCCATATCGCTCCCTACTGTCGCGGCAGCAAAATGAGGGACGCCATCTGCAGGTCGCAAGCCGCACTGATCTAATTGTTTCTTTCTTTTTGATGATGATGATGATGCTCTCTTTATGTAGGATTAGCATAGGAGGAAAGCTACTGACCAATCACCTCAAAGAAATAATTTCGTATCGGTAGGCCCGCCTTCTCATTTACATTACCAAAGACTGTTAGAAAGTTCAACAAACTTCTCACTGTGTGTGTGTGTGTGTGTGTGTTTGTGTGTTTGTGTGTTTGTGTGTTTGTGTGTGTGTGTGTGTGTGTGTGTGTGTGTGTGTATGTGCGTGCGTGCGTGCGTGCGTGCGCACAGTCAGCTGCATGTGATGGATGAGACACATGTGATCAACCAGGTGAAAGAAGATGTGTGCTACGTATCCCAGGACTTCTACAAGGACATGGCCATCGCACAGTAAGACTTATCTGACTGACTGGTTGTTAAGCGCCATTAGGGGCGTGTGGGCGGGGCCTGAACTCATCTTTTGTTTTTGTGCGCGTCACATATGCGTGGAAGCTGATGGTAAATAATGCTTTGGTAATGATGTAGGGCTGGGCCAATGAAACAGGATCAACATTTATCGCAATAGACATGTAATTAATGTAAACAAATAATGCGTTTGATAAAACATTCAATACATACATTTTTTGGGGCCGGAAGAAACCGTAAGTTACGAAGCAAGGTTTCATGAACAAAGGCACTCGCTTTCTGGTATCCAAGCAAAGCAGGAAGTTATCACTGATTAGTGAGAGGGACAAGCTAACAGCCTGATTAGGTAAAGGTCCCAATAACAAGTTGGTTGTTACGCCATTATGCTGTCTTGCGGTTGATTTTAAAATTTAGTGCTGCTGAGAGTAAATAAATTGTTGATAAAACAGGAAAAGTCACCTCAAGAGAATGGCAGTTTTTGGATCTTTTTAAATGAACTTTTGTCCTTAGCCGTGCTCACCACTTATCTTTTTTAGCCTTATCCGTTCCTTATTCGGGTGGATGGAAAAAACAGGTAGAAACTGAAGTGCAAAATTTTATAAATAAAATCCATCCATCTTCTTACACTTGTCTGAAGTCGGTTCGCGGGGGCAGCAGCCTAAGCAATGAAGCCCTGACCCCAGCCACCAAGTTCAGCTCTCCCCGGGGGATCCCGAGGCGTTCTCAGGCCACCTGGGAGACATTGTCTCTCCACTGTGTGCTGGGTCTTCCCCGTGGTCGCGTACCCGTCGGACGCAGTCGAAACACCTCCGCAAGGTAGTGTAAGGGGGGCATCCTGACCAGATGCCTGAACCACCTCATCTGGCTTCTATTGATGTGGAGGAGCAGCGGCTTTACTCTGAGCTCCTACCGAATGACAGAGCTTCTTACCTTACCTCTAAGGGAGAGCACCACCACCCGGCGCAGGAAACTGATTTCGGCTGCTTGAACCCGTGATCTTGTCTTTTCGGTCATAACCCAAAGCTCATGACCACAGATGAGGAGAGGGACGTAGATAGATCGACTGGTAAATTGAAAGCTTTGCCTTCCGGCTCAGCTCCTTCTTCACCACGACGCATTGATACTGGGTCCAGATCACCGCAGACGACACACTGATCTGCCTGTCGATCTTACAATCCACTTTTCCCTCACCTGTGAACCATACCTCGAGGTACTTGAACTTGGAGCAGGATCTCCTCCCCAACCCGGAGAAGGCCCTTATATGTCCTGATTTTTATCCCAGTCACTTCTCACTCAGCTGCAAACTGATCCAGTGAGAACTGAAGATCCTGGCCAGATGAAGCCAGTAGGACTAGATAATCATCCACTCACCAAATCAAATCCTCTCAACGCCCTGAATGCGCCTAGAAATTATGTCCATAAAAGTTGTAAACAGAATCACCGACAATGGTCCTATCCTCACTGGAAAGAGGTCTGACTTACTGCCGGCAATGCGGACCAAGCTCGGACACTGATCATACAGGGAGCTAACCACCACAATCAGACGGTCCTCTACGACATACTCTCCAAGGACTCCCCACAGGATTTCCCGAGGGACACGGTTGAATCCCTTTCCCAACTCTACAAAACACATGTAGACTGGTTGAGAAAACTCCCATGCACACTCAAGGACCTTGCTGAGAGTAAAGAGTTGGACCACATTTCCACGACCATGACGAAAACCACACTGTTCCTCCTGAATCCGAGGTTTCACTATCCGGCGTAGCCTCCTTTCTAGTAGACCTGAATAGACCTTACCGGAAAGGATGAGGAGTGTGATCCCATGATAGTTGGAACACACCCTCCGGTTCCCCTTTTTGAATAGACAAACCAATGGGGCTTTGAATCTTTGGGTGTTCCATGATTCGATTCAATATTGATTCTTGGGGTCACGATTCGATTGAAAATCGATTTTTTTTCAATTCAACACAATTCTCGATTCAAAAACGATTTTTTCCCAATTTACAAGGATTCTCTATACATTCAATACATAGGATTTCAGCATGATCTACCCCAGTCTGCTGAAATGAAAGCAGAGTAGTAGATTTTTGTAAAAAGCTTTTATAATTTTAAAGGACAATGTTTTATCAACTGATTGCAATAATTAAAATTGTATTAAGTATCAAACAAACCAAAAATATGATTTATTTTATCTTTGTGAAAATATTGGACACTGTGTTGTCAAGCTTATGAGATGCGATGCAAGTGTAAGCCACTGTGACACTATTTTTATTTTTTTTAATTTGTATAAATGTCTAATGATAATGTCAATGAGGGTTTTTTAATCACTGCTATGCTGAAATTTTAACTAATATTGATACTGTTGTCGATAATATTAATTTTTGTTTCACTACTTTTGGTTTGTTCTGTGTCGTGTTTGTGTCTTCTCTCAATTGCTCTGTTTATTACTGGGTCAGGTTTGGTTTTGGAATTGGATTACATTGTTATGGTATTGCTACGTATTTTTTGTTGGATTGATTAAAAAAAAAAAAATTTAGTTTTTTTTAATCGATTTTTTAAAAGTGTGAATCGATTCTGAATCGCACAACGTGAGAATCAAGATTCATATTTGAATCGATTTTTTCCCACACCCCTACAAACCACCATCCAGTCTGCCAATCCAGAGGCACCGCCCCCGATGTATATGCAATGCTGCAGAGTCTTGTCAGCCACAACAACCCCACAGCACCCAAAGCCTTAAGGAACTCCAGGCGGATCTCATCCACTCCTGGGGCTTTGCCACCGAGGAGTTTCTTGACTACCTCAGCAACCTCAGCCCCAGAAAAAAGAGAGCCCACCACAGACTACAAGTATAAATGAAATGAATTACAAAGTATAACAAATGTGCTACTTTAAAATAATGGTAGTTTGGTGCAGTAATATTTAAATAATAATTACTGCATAACATAAATTAATTTCCATACTTAAATAAGAAGCCATTCATCCATCCATCCATCCATTTCCTACCGCTTGTCCCTTAACAGACCAAATTAAATGTTACACCGCTGTAACTTCCTGGCACTATACCTGCAAAAAAAGAGTTCTTCTCAGGCTCTCTGTTTACATTTTCAAACTTTGCACTATTTTGTTACACTAAATTAAACATTTCTTAAATATTCCTAATTTTTGCACCTTCATTTTAAGAGCGTTTTGTTAAGTGTTCAATGTGATTTTAGAATTTAATTTACATTGATTGTTTGAATGTTTTCCATGCTCGTGTTGACATGTCCTTTGCTTTCCGCCTCGATCGCTGAGGGGATTACAACCGCAAGAAGGTTACATTTTAAGTAAAAATGTTGACTTGATTTAATATGTTATTCTCACGGTCCTTATTTTTGAATACATCAATAATTATTGATATCGACCGATACAAAACGCTTATATCAAGATGCAGCTTTCAGCCATATTGCCTAGCCCTATAATAATGTGTCCTTCCAGGCTGAAGGGACATGACAACACTGTCATGAGGGATTATGTCCTTCCTGACTTCAGCACCATCAAGAAAGGATTCTGCAAGGTCAGCATTTTATATCTATCTGGTCAAGACACAATACTATAGAAATGAAACATTAGTTTGCTTTAGAGTAGTCAGTGTAACATTTGTATGGCTACAGTAACTTCCTTAGGAAATTTAAATTTTCAGCACAATCCCATTCAAGTATAAAGTATGTCTGATTTTGATTCTGATAATGGTGGAAAACTGACATGCAGTCTGCGTCACAATGTCGCAGTACATGTTGGAAAGAATCTCTTTGCCAACAGAGTGCAGTTCCCCAGTGCCAACATCACTCGTGCAACCACAGACTGTGATGCTATCACTACAATCCCAATGCTTGACTGTAGGCAAGACTAGGTCATGTCATCAGGGACCATTCCCATGTCTAATAAACACATCTAATGCAGTGAAACCTAACTCTATACACAGTAACAATCAATTAATTACATGAGAAAGTGTCTCAAAATGTTTGACTCATACACTCCTCAAATTTAATTAAAAAAAAAATAGAAAGCAAACTTGGAAATACTTTATCCCAAAGTAGGGGATCATACCCTGCTTTACACTGTCACTGTACACATTTGAATAAATCTTTCCTTCGATGAACCGCAGCTCCCGGTGCCAGCAGCATTCGTGCCCCCAGACCGTGACGCTACCATCCCCATTGTTGACTGCAATCAAGACACAATTATTCTACTACCTAATTTGTGTTGCCAGATATTTACACAATTATGGCTGTGTTCACTCATTTTCAGTGTATACAAAAATGATACTGCTATACAAGCTGTACATTGACTACTCTATAAAGTGTATATACAAGTATATGATCTACTGCACAGTATTGTCCCCTGACAAAAAAAATTGGTTAAAATGTGACAAGTGTGCTGACTTTTGTGAGATAGTGTACTCTATGTAATTTCTTCTCTTCCAGCCAGCTGAGCAGGTAGTCCTGAGTGGGAAGTACAAGACTGGAGAGCAGATCCTCAGGTTGGCCAACGAGCGGTTTGCCGTTCCCGAGATGCTCTTCCACCCATCGGACATTGGCCTCCAGGAGATGGGCATTCCAGAGACCATTGTGCACTCTGTCCAGTCGTTGCCGGAAGGTCAAAATTTCAATTCAGACTTTAATTACTCGTTATTTACCGAGTCAGAAACAAGCTTGTTCCATTGTGATGGTAGCAGGTGTTGACACATGTGCTTCTGCGCAGACATGCAGCCTCACATGTACAACAACATCATCCTGACCGGAGGCAACACCTTGTTTGCGGGCTTCAGGGAGCGACTGGAAGCTGAACTTCGCTCTCTAGTTCCCACTCACTTCCCCGTTTCGGTCACGCTTCCCGACAAGTGAGTTGCACTTATCGTCCTCTGTGCTCTTGTCTTTTTTGTGTGCAATGACGTGGTCCTCTTGTGTCACAGTCCCATCACATACTCGTGGGAAGGAGGGAAGTTACTGGCACAAGATCCCGATTACGAAGAGATAGTGGTCACACGAGACGACTATGAGGAGAACGGACATTTTATCTGTGAAGAAAAGTTTGATATCTAAATGAACAACATAACTAAACAACTGTTAATTAATTTTTTTTCTCACATTTTATGTTAATTAGAGCGTTTTTATTAATATTGTGTCAGTATGCACTGCCTCACATTTATTCATGCAGTTGTTGAAACATTTTCTAAGAAAAGTTGGACCTGTGAATTACCAACACAACTAAAGAACTGTGGATTAAATTTTTTTTGTAGAGTTTGTTTTTTGTACTTTTGATTTTACATTTTCTCAGGTTAACTACTAGGGGTGTGGGAAAAAATCGATTTGAATACGAATCGAATCGTTTACGTTGTGCGATTCAGAATCGATTCTCATTTTTTAAAAATCGATTTTTTAAAATTTTTAAATTTATTATTATTTTTTTAATCAATCCAACAAACCACTACACAGCAATACCATAACAATGCAATCCAATTCCAAAACCAAACCTGACCCAGCAACACTCAGAACTACAATAAACAGAGCAATTGAGAGGAGACACAAACACGACACAGAACAAACCAAAAGTAATGAAACAAAAATGAATATTATCAACAACAGTATCAATATTAGTTATAATTTCAGCATAGCAATGATTAAAAATCCCTTACTGGCATTATCATTAGACATTTATAAAAATAAAAAAGAACAATTGTGTCACAGTGGCTTACACTTGCATCGCATCTCATAAGCTTGACAACACACTGTGTCCAATGTTTTCACAAAGATAAAATAAGTCATATTTTTGGTTCGTTTAATAGTTAAAACAAATTTACAGTATAGCAATCAGTTGATAAAACATTGTCCTTTACAATTATAAAAGCTTTTTTTTTTTTAATTTACTACTCTGCTAGAATGTCAGCAGACTGGAGTAGATCCTGCTGAAATCCTATGTATTGAATGAATACAGAATCCTTTTGAATCGAGAATCGAATCGAAAAAAATCGATATATTATCGAATCGTGACCCCAAGAATCGATATTGAATCGAATCGTGGGACACCTAAAGATTCACAGCCCTATTAACTACAGTGTTTACATCAATATTGTATCAGTGAGGTCAAAATACAATGCGTGTTTATTGCCTGACTATTATTTTAAATCACTATAAACAAATTTGACTTCTAAAATATGAACCGAATAAAGTATAATTATTAGCAGCCAATACACTTAAATGAGAATTGCAGGGATAAATACATGCGGACGGATTAATTCTGAAAATGTTGACAACGTTTAGGTTTGTTTCTGGGGTCCTTCGAGTGGCGGGATTGACTGTTAGCTAGCATAGCCGTGAGTGCTGTGTTTCTGAAACTATTGCTGAGTATGTTCGCTTAGACCACTGAATCCAGAGGAGTTTTATCATCACACAGACAAACTATAACCCACAAAAAACGACAAAGAATCAAATAATTCATTTTCGAGTTTAAGATTTACGAGCACCTTTGGTTGCTCGTGCTAAGCTATTATTAGCCACCGCTAACGTTAGCTGCCTAGCTGACCACACTGAAAAAATGTCTACTGGCAAAAGAATGAGGAAAAGAAAGCTTCCAGACGAACATTCTGAAAAAGTATTCGATTTTTCTCCTGACGTGACGAAGAATGGTCTTAGTGGTTCCGAAGACGACCTCGGGAAAGGTAAACGCAATTTTAGCAACTGCTACAGAAACCTGCTAATTGAAACAGTTTTTTCCCTCATAAAGGCAATGAAACTGTAAGTGTGGACAATTCTTCAAAGAAAAGACTTTCTGCAGACTTTAAAGAAGACGATGCAGCATCTGCTGTTGTTGGGTATTTACAAAACATATTTTTTGCACATATGTGTCATATTTCCTCACAATTTCAGATAATAATTTGATTGTTTGTGTAGGAATGAAGTTCATTCCATGTTGGAGCGCTTTGGAGGTACTGTACATTTTATTAATATTAAGCTTTCCAGAGCACTCAAGAAAACTAATTCATTAAGTAAAACTTGTAAAACACAAGTAGTACCGTATTTCCTTGAAATGCCGCTGGGGCGCTAATTAATTTAAAACAGATTCTCACTACTGCGCTTACCAAAGGTATGCGGTAAAAGTAAGAATGCGTTAGTTATTTTAAAACCTCTTCTCACTCCGGCACTTACCAAAGGCATGGAGTAGAAATTTGAGTGTGATGTACGCTTGGACCTTAAATCCTTCTGAATAGCTCCTAATCTTCTTCCCTTTATGCGATTTCAAATTACCGGTATTGAAATCAGCCTCCTTCATTTTGAAAATGATGACAGGGGAAGTGTCACCCGTGAAGTCACGAGTTTGACCAGGCGGTAATACTAAGCATGCGCTAATTATTTTGAGAAGCGAGTTTGACCCGGCAGTTATTCAAGGCAGGCGCATACTATATGCCCTGTGGCAATTCAAGGAAATACGGTATACTTCATTTTGTGAAATGATTTGAAGGTGTGTTTTTAATCAGGATGAAAACATAGAAGAAGCTTATACAGGGTTTCGGTCATTAAAAGCCTTGTAAGTCATTAAATGGATTTTATGAAAATTAGGCATTTAATGCCATTGAAATCATTAAGCTCAATGCCTGGAGGTATTAAAAAATTAATACACTTGTTATTGACTGATATTCAATAACTCAATAAATCAGACCATAAATGAAAATTAACTCAATAACCTAGAACATTGATAAATTGCTACGTCTTGGTCTCTGGCTTTCAAATTGGATACAAGAGGTCTCGCTAGGTACATCACTCTCAGCACTTGAGCAGATTTATGCTGCTGTAGAATTAAATTAAGAAAGTGAGCCTCTTGTCAGTCATTCACAATCTTTGTTTTGGTAGACGCAGGGTGACCTACTTGCAATTCTCTTCCACACAGTTTTTTGTCTTTAGTAGTGGTAGCTACACTTACCTTATTTTCCGGACCGCAGGTCGAACTGTATTATAAGGCGCACAGCCGATGACTGTTCTATTTTTTATTAATTTTTTAATCTTTCTTCATGTATTAGGCGCACGGGATTATAGGGTGCATTAAAGGAGTTATATTTATTTATTTTTTCTAAATTCAAAACACTTCCTGGTGGTCTACATAACATGGTCACCTTCCAGCCGCTTTCTGATAGTCGCTTCTGGATGTGCCATTTTGTGGGTGGTCTTATTTACGTGACTCACATTCGGCAGCGTCTTCTCCCCGCGATCTTTGTTGTAGCGGTGTAGCGTACAGGGACGGAAGTGGAAGAAGTGTCAAAAGATGGAGCTAACTGTTTTAATGACATTCAGGCTTTACTTAAATCAAAAACGGCGCAGCATTTCCTCATCCGGAAACAACACAGGAAATGTGTCCCGCGAAAAACCCTCTGACCGTAATTGTAACAACTAAAGTTCTTTGGGTGAATAATGTAAACTCTCTACACTGGTATGTTTTAGTGCTTTCATGGCGAGTTTATTGACAGATATAAGTAAAAACTTTACAATACTTTATATTAGAAATGGCAACAGCGGGAGGGTAATGTCCCATAATAAGAAGATAGAGGAAAAAGAAAAAGCTTATCGACTCGCGGGTGCGCGCAATTTTTCAGGACTTCTACAGGTCCCAAATGCATATCAGCAGGTACCACATGGAAAGTAAAGTTGATTTTGCATAATATTGCAAAACAAAATGCCAGATAATACGTCTTACCTTATAAACACACCGTAACAATACTCGTATGTTTAATGCACCGACAATCCTTCAAGCGGTGCGGCTTCATAGCTTACCAATGTCGTAGTAAAACATTTTGATATATTTTGGATCGCTGTGTCTAATGTTCTATATTTTCAATGGAACATTTAACATTTCGTGTTGTTTGCTTGAGACATATTGCAATCATAGTTTTGTCTACACATATTTCTTATGTTTTACTGCCATCTACTTGTCACACTTATTATTACACCCTGTACCAAATAAAATAGCTTTGAGGTATCCGTGTTGGCCCTGCGATGAGGTGGAGACTTGTCCAGGGTGTACCCCGCCTTCCGCCCGATTGTTGCTGAGATAGGCGCCAGCGCCCTCCGCGACCCCAAAAGGGAATAAGCGGTAGAAAATGGATGGATGGTGAGTAAGCTCAACTAAACTTATTCCTTACATTAGGCGCACCAGGTTACAAGGCGCACTGTCGAGTTGTGAGAAAAAAGAAATATTTTAAGTGCGCCTTTTAGTTCGGAAAATGCAATACTTTAATGTTGGAGCTACAACTAATTATTTTAATAAAACGGTCACTTTTAAAATACACATAGCTTCGAAACCATAGAAGACGTTCGCGAAGGTGGGCTGTGTGAACTCTCGGATATGATGTCGGAACAAGCTGGGCAATCACAGCTTTATTTTCTAACTTTATTTCGACAATATCTATCCTTCTATTTTCTACCGCGTGTACTTGTACATAAAATTCCAACAATTACAACATACAAGTAAACATGTCACCATACATTTTCCACAATCTCAGTTGTACATAGAAACTTTTTTTCAGTAATTTTCAAACAGTTAATTAGTAATTACTCAGTGGCCTAGTGGTTACAGTGTCCGCCCTGAAATCGGTTGGTCGTGAGTCCAAACCCCGGCCGAGTCATACCAAAGACTATAAAAATGGGACCCATTACCTCCCTGCTTGGCACTCAGCATTAAGGGTTGGAATTGGGGTTTAAATCACCATAAATGATTCCCGGGCGTGGCACTGCTGCTGCTCACTGCTCCCCTCACCTCCCAGGGGGTGATCAAGGGTATGGGTCAAATGCAGAGGACACATTTCCCCACACCTAGTGTGTGTGTGACAATCATTGGTACTTTAACTTAAATTTAAACAATTCTACCATACAGGAAAGAATACACAAATTAAACATGAAAAATGTGCAAGAGACAACAAACGAAAATAGGGAGATAAGCATTATATGGAAATTTGTATTTATTATATATATATTTTTTTATATTTTGTAGACTTTCTAATGTCTTTCAGCATGACCTTCATTTTTTAAGTGGCATTAAAAAGCATTTCATTAAATGTGCTGGTACTCTGCGATGGAATAGCGACTTGTCCAGGGTATACGCCGCCTTCCGCCCAAGTGCAGCTGGTATAGGCTCCCGCACTCCCACGACCCTGAGAGAGACAAGCGGTAGAAAATAGATGGATGGGTGATGAAAACTGAAAAAACCTTGTTATGGACACACACATTTGTAACATAGTTGTTGTTTGTCTAGCTGACATCAGCAAGGTGATGCAGGCTAAGAGAAAGCGTTTGGAATGTCTGACCAAGACATACATGAGTGGAAGTCAGCAGAAACTGGAGCAACTCTGGGCCACCTACCACAGCCAGAGGTACGGATCCACGCACCTGTAACATCTAGCAGAGATGTGTGCACACACTTGCTTACCTCCGTACTTGTCTGTGTGCATGTGCAGGCAGAAGATGACTCAGGATTACTCACAGCAGGTGTCAACGGTCCTTCAGCAGTGGGAGACAGAAGCGCAGCGGGTGGAGGAGCAGGAGGAGAAGCTCAACGTTGGTCATCAATGCTAATAACACTACCACATGCCGTCAATCATGATATGAAACCACCACGTCATGTATTTCCATTTTCAGAATCTGCTCAGACAGCAACAGAAGCTCCTTCAGCAGACCAAAGTTTTTCAGAACCAGAAACTGACGGCCGTCCGGGAGCTCTATGAGCAGTTTGTCAAGGTTGAAAGATGAAAGGATTACCAACAAATAGTCAAGTATGTTATTTGTTAATGAATGCATGTGTGTTCAGAACATGGCAGATATGGAGAAGAGCCAAGAGGGTTTCATGCAGGGGGCACAACAGGTGCTGAGAAAGGAGATGGCCACCTTGCAGAAGAAGATTCTCATGGACACGGTGAGCAAGCATGGGAGGAAGAAAATACTACAATATACCTTTGAAGTGCAGACTGTTGATTCCCTTTTGGATGTTAATTTGCTGATTATGTTTATGTGTAACGACCAAGGTGTGGCCCAAGGAGTTCAAAATCACTTACACACATTTACTCGGCTAGCACGGCATCTATTTTAATAATACTTTTTGGACAAATAAGGCAAGAGAAATGGCGATGATTTTGTGTCTTGTTTCCGCAGCAACAACAGGAAATGGCCTCCGTACGCAAGTCGCTGCAGAGCATGCTCTTCTAGCTTGCCATGATCGGGCTGTTAATGTGTTTGTCTTCTTCGGCTTCTGAACCCCTTCAATATGTTATGAAATACATACAATTTTTATTTGATAAGCTTGAATAGACCATGCTGTCTACATCTTGGTACCACTGTGTTCAAAGTGTTTTGAAAAATATTTCAAAATGAAAAGTTGGACTAAAGAAAATAGTTCTGTTCAAAGGAATTGGAAAAACAGTTGGAAATGAAAAGTTTTGACTACAGAAAATAGTTATCTGTAAATTAAATTAAGAATAAATGTTTCTCTACATCCTCATTTGCATCTTTTTATTCCAATCCTGCTGACTGATGTTTATTTCTTAATTGTCTTTTCATGATCCTTTTCTAATTAGTTATCAGATTTACTCGAGGCCCTTTAAACTCCTTTCAGTGCGTTATCCAACATATGACTATTTGTGTCGTGTGATTAATTATAAACTTTTATTATTAACATTTTAACACAACACCTCTCAAGATTTTAAATGTTAGCGAGTAAAAGGATAAGACTAATAATAATAACAGGCGGAATCACTCTTTAAAGTTATGGACAGGCACATTCAAGTGTTGCGCACTTACAAATTTGGATTTGTTATTTTCAGTTAGTTTTATTTTATTTTTTAACTGTCAATGTATTTGAGTTAAATTTGTTTAATTGGAATCAGGGTTTGTTTTCACATTTTAGAAATGGCTAACACTGGAAGTTACCTAATAAAAGTTTCAATCAATCAACTTAACACACTTAGGTTTTTTTCCAACATTTAAATATTTCAATGACGTGTGATTAAATATAAACGTTTGTTATTATCAATCCATAATTTAAATGACTTAACACAACGCTTCTCAATAATTAAACGTTAGCGAGTAAAGGTCCCTAATACCAAAAATATTATTCAGGCGGAATTTTATTTAAGGTTATTGACGGAAATATTTAAGTGTTGCGCACTTCCAAACCTAAACTAATTTGGTTTTATAATTTTTTTATATCTTTATTGTATAATATTTAACTGTCAATGTATTCGAGTTAAATTTTTTTAATGGAAATCAGGGTTTGTTTTCACATTTTAGAAACGGCTAACACCGGAAGTTACCTAATAAAAGTAATAAAAGTTTCAATCAATCAACCTAACACACTTCATGTTAGGTTTTTCCCAACATTTAAATATTTCAATGACGTGTGAATAAATATAAACGTTATTATCAATCCATAATTTAAATGACTTAACACAACGCTTCTCAATAATTAAACGTTAGCGAGTAAAGGTCCCTAATACCAAAAATATTATTCAGGCGGAATTTTTTGTTATTGACGGAAATATTTAAGTGGTACGCACTTCCAAACCTAAACTAATTTGGGTTTTGTTATTTTTTTACATTTGTTTTTTCTAATATTATTTTACTGTCAATGTATAATAGTTCATTCTGTTGAACGGGAATTAAAATTTGTTAACATTTTAGAAATTTGGTTATTGTTGGGCTAATACCGGAAGTTACCTACCGCACTTCCTGTCAGGACTGAGCCACCTACGAATTGCGTTTCGGTTATTTTTTAAGACGTTTTCTTCCAGAACACAACACGGAAATACATTGCTGTACTTCTGGTAATGTCTTCACTTTAATATGTATTTATTGTAGTGTATCTGGTATCAAATTTTAACTTATTCTTTCACATAAGTATATTTCTCTCCTGTCGAAGCTAACGCTGCTAGCACTATCTGTATTCATTGCATTTGTACATTGTTAGTACTTTTGTTATTAATGTGTATTTGGTAATCCAATGCGTAATATAAGATGTTATCGTTGTCAGTCAGGAATGCGGTGTCGACACAATGGAACCTTCCATAGCGTCCGAACCCAGCAGTCCTGAAGAGCTCAACAAAGCTCGTTTCTTTGATCTCACCGTCGACCAGTGTGACTTGTCCATTCTCGTACCGGAGACCCCAAGGTACAAAAGTTATTCTAGCAAACCATCATCTGAATTTCCAAGTTGCGATCATATAGTCTCTAAATGCACTCTTTCTGAATCATGGCCAGATATTCTAACTTGTCAAGTTCTCGTGTGTTTTTCGTGTCAGCTCGCAGCTCCCCAAGCGCAGGAGGAGACGTACACGACATGAAGAGGAAGCATTTAGTCCGGTAAGTCCAACGTTCCATCGCCTCACTGCCCGGCCTCTGACCTTTTATTTCTGCGTACATAGGTAATGACGAGGCGCTCAGTGGACCGAGCAAAATGTTCCGGCGGGCCGTCCAAGCGCAGGAAGCTGTCTGAGGCGAAGTCGGGGCGGAACTTTGGCTTTGTGCCCGCCTCCTCTTTGGGACTATTTCCTGCGGGCAGCTGGTTTGACGCTTCATCCAGTTCCTCGTCTTCGTCCTCGTCGCCCTCTTCATTCCTCACGTTAGAACAGGATGAAACGGCGACAATGCAGCCTTCGAGTTGTCGCAACTCGTTGTCTTTCCTGACGGCAGAGGAAAGGAGGTGGCTGAGCGGCGAGCAGGCTGACGACAGAACAACAGGTGGGATGACTGGCGTGAGCAAAGCAGATGAGGATGATGGCAGTTGCTTCACAAAGTGTTTGTTTGCTGTGCAGAGGCGCCGCCGGAAGTGGTCATCAGTGATGATGAGGACATGCCAATCCGCATGGCGCAGATGGAAGAAGATGAAGTGTTTGCCCGAAGCCTGCAGGTAGGCGAAGCCCTCTAACATGACTTTTTTCCACAACTTTTTTTTTTCTTATTTCCTGTTTGCATACGCAGGCACAGTTTGACCAAGAAGAGGCGGAGTCACATCATCACTACCATCAGATGGTGAGCCAGCATTTTTCACTCTACCACATTTAGATGCGCACACGTGCCTGACTCCTCCCTGTCCTCACTGCAGCATCACATGCACGCCGACGCCACCTGGACGCCACATCTGCTGGCGGCAGCCATGTCCCCACTAGCCCCCCTGGGACAAGGTAAAACGACCGCTCTGCTGCAGTGATCGGCAATGGCGCTAAATGTCTGAGTGATGTCTGCATGCAGATGGTGTTCGTCGCCAGCCCAGACGGGGGCGGGGCCAAAGGAGGGACACGCCACTTCTGTCAGACGACCTCGCGGCGAATGACTACGAGGTGAGTCAAGCACGGCCTATTCTTCAACCCGCCGCTGCTACCATCTTGGTATCCCTAGGCCCTGCTGGAATTTGAAGAGCGCCAAGGCGCCGTCGTGTCCAAGAAGATGACCCGCTCCGAGATCGAAAGGTTCCCTGTCAAGTCCTTCCAGAGCGGAGGCGGGAACACACAGTAAGTGGCGTGGCGAGTCACTGCCGCCCGCCTGTGTCAGCTGGCTTGTCACGGTAACGCTTTGATTTGCAGATGCCAGATCTGCTTTTGTGACTACGACCAGGGCGACAAGCTGAGGATGCTGCCTTGTTTCCACGACTACCATGTTCCGTGTATCGACCGATGGCTCAAGGTAATACCTGACCCTCTGCTGGTTGCCTAGCAACAGATGACTGTCGCTAATTAGCAGCTTATTTCTTGCTGACAGGACAACACCACCTGCCCCATTTGCAGGGTCAACCTGGCTGACGACGACATCATGCACCAATAATACTTGACCACCTTTTGTTGCTAGTTAGTGACTTGTCTCTTTTGTTTTAATAAAATAAGAATAAAAAAAATCTACTATTTCCATCAGCTTCTTGGTAAGCCGTCATCATTTCACTAAACTTGAGCAGCCCACGTGGTTTTCTCATGGCTGATGATCACATGACAAACATATTGGAACTGCTTCTTTTATTTCATGAAACAAACTCGTTTTTGTGTCATGACTCATCACGGTTATCTATCAAAGTTTCCAGTCTTTCCACATGTGCATACTGGGACTTAGATAGTCCTCGTGCACCGGGTCAGTTTGTTGTCATGGCGATCGGCCCATTAGAAGTTGGTCTTGAGACGGCGGTTCTCCTCCTTCAGGCGCTCGATCTCCACTACAAGGGACTCGTTGAGCGAGTACTTCTCAATGAGAGCGTGGATCTCATTCTGCAAAACGTGAGATCATGTGATTTTCTACCTGGTCACATAATTTTTTTTCACGACATGGGCTTCTTACCAGCTGGACATAAAAGTGGCGAACCATCTCCACCTGCAGGTTGACGATATCTTGGTGACATGCGTCTCTGCGCAGAAAGAGAGGGAGATGGCACGTTGTATATGAAGCGCGACAATGTCAAAGTTCAATGGCTGACCTGAAGTCCTCCAGAGTGTCATGGATCATGCGCTGGATAAAGTGGATCTGCAGGGAAGTGAGGGGTGCAGCTCCACCCTGCGCCGCCACCTGAGCAATGTCAGCCGTAAGCGCTGCTGCCGTGGACAAACCTAAACACAGTAAAACGCCTGTCATGGATGCCAACTAAGCCCCGCCCACTGACGATCCTTACCCGCAGTCGGGTTGGGGGGAGCTCTCTGGAAAGGCGAATCATAGTCCAGTTGCGTTTGAACGCTGTTGGCTCTGCTGAGGCCAGGTTCTGGGGTGAAGAAGGGTGCGGCTGACTGGCAAAGATTTGGCTGCTGGAATGAGGTGGGCGGTGTCCGATTCTCCCCCTCCAAACTGGAGCTGCTGGTTTTGTCAGTCTGGCAGCAAAAAAAGCTTAGTAAAAAATCTCACTTTTAGTAATTTTAGGTCAAAGGTCACAACCTTTCTGGGGTCACACGCTTTGGCAGGCTCCTCCTCTTTGATGGTGGGTGTTTGGCAAGCGGACAGTGGGCTGTAGCACCGACCGGCCGAGGCCAAAAGCGGCGTCTTACGGAGCGCGCCAGAACCCGAGTCTGAAACACAACCTGTCCTGTTTACCTGATGTATCATTGCAAATATTCAGATAACACTACAATGAATTTGTGCTATGTTTGTGCTGTAAACATCCTGCCCTCCCACCATGTACCATTCATTTGTGCTGCAAAATATTTTGTCTAACTCTAGTGGTATGTCAAATAATCAAATGTTCAGTGTTCCTTTTCAAACTGTGGAATGTTTGTGGCCAAAAATATAAAATATACTTGTTAAATAAAACCTCTGCCTTGTTTTTAATAAATATTTAGGCCTACAAGGCTACAGTATTTTAGTATTGGTCAATAGGATGGTACATGGAGAGCCAAGTGTTTTCTGAAGTGGTATTTGTTAAAAAAAAGTTTGAGAACCACTGGTTTAACTATTATAGCTTTTATGTAATTTAGCATTTTATTGCCCCATTTTTTTGTGCTACAAAAATGTTTTGTCTTAACTATTAAGAGTTGTTATATACATGTTTTTATAGTTTTAGTTTATTAATGTGTTATTTTACATAACCAGACCAAACTTGTTCCCATTTGTTTGTGATGCAAATATTTTTTTGCCATCGTGCTAATAACGTCAACAACTATGATTGACAAAAACAATAAATATATATATATATATACATACATATACATATAAGCTGTGTATTTTTTTACAGCATATAAAGAACATTTAATAAATACAACTAAGACAATACAACTGCTTTTAGCGGTAAAATTAAAGCAACAGAGCTGCCAGTTGTTGGGGTTTTTTTAACCATAAAATCTGGTTCTAATGTTTTTTTGTTTGTTTTTTTATGTTTTAGTATGTTACTGTATATGGTAAAAACAGTACCAAAGTTGATTTTACGGGAGTAAAAAGACTTACAGTTATTGTCAATTTTACAGTTTACAATTTGATTGATAATTTGTTTTGAAATCAGAAGTCAAGCAGATATTTACGTACAGTATTTATCCCTATTTTAACAAAAAATATTTTTGGAATACATGAAAATATTTTGATTCTGATAATAGTGAATTTTAAAACATGCAATTGCATGCAGTACATGTTTTTCAACATCAAAGGGGAAAGAACAAATATATTCAGTAACAAAAGATAAAGCATTTTATTAATGCATATTATTTCCAGGCTTTTGCGCAGTTTGACACCTGTGACCTAAACGTTTCGGACAAGTTTCAAAATTTTGACAACATTTTTTGTCTGACCTTCTCTGACAGGAGAGAAGATGTCCAGACTGACGCGCCTCGACGCCTGAGGAGGACGCTCGCCTTCTCCGCTGGGCAAGGTTGCCGTGGAACCAACAGCATCAATAGCATGCGAGTCTACACAAGGACTCAATTTAGCCGATTCAAACGTCTCGTCGGTGCCGGCCAGCTGCGTGCCTGTATCTAGACAGCATTGACACATGATTAAACGTCACTTCGACAAAATGGAAAATTCCCAAGGAGAGGTTAGACCTTCTCGGGCAGGAGAGAAAATGTCCAGACTGTTTCGTCCGACACCGCTGAACTTCCCGGGAGGATGATCTTCCCCTTTTTGCCCGTCCGGCTCGCGACTAACCACCTCGTCATCCCCTGCTGGGAACAAAACAGCTTGTAGATTTGCTCCGCATCAAAGTATCATTTGGGCCAATTCGGACTAACCCGCACTGGTCTGCATTTGGGGGGAGGAGCTCGCGGGGAGGGTGGAGGCTATATTGTTGCTACACACCCTGGAGGAGGATCTCTTACTATTGGAAACCCTGGATGACGTCATTTTGCTGGACTGACAGCAGGAGGAAGACGACAGGTGTCAACCTGGAACTGTCATGGCGTGGCGCGTGGACTGGCGGCTACCTTGTGTCTGCTGCTGTTGCTCTGGAAACGCAGACAGGTGACGGATGTCTTGTGTGCCACGGTGATCTTGGAGGGGGTGTTGCTGTTCCTCAGGTCATACTGGAAGATTTTACCCTGCGTCGACCCGACAACCAGGCCAGAACCATCCGGCACAAAGTCCACTGAGGTCAGCGGACTTTCCACCCGTATGGTCCGCAGCACCCTGCGCAGACAAAAACACGCTTGGCATGAGCTTACTCATAGCGTAGTACCAATTTCATCCACAAGGGTACAAAGAGTTCAGACTTTTTGCTGACGGTGTCGAAGCAGACGATCTTCTTGTCCAGACCCACGCTCACCACCAGCAGGTCGCTGGCCGGAGAGAAGGTGATTCCTGTGGACGGTGCTTTATGTGCGCTGTCGAAGACCTGCAGCTCCTTTTGCGTGTTGGCGTCCCACAGGACCACCGTGCCACTGTCTGACACACTGCCCAGCAGGGAGCGCTTCAGTATGGACAGACGCAGGTCGTGGATGGGCTGATGAGCAAACATCCGTGAATAAGTGAAGAAGGGGGTGGTTGTGATTTGTTACAAATAGAGATTGACTAAACAACTGCATCAGTAGAAACAATATACACACACACATATTCCAGTTGTGCAGAGGGGCATGGCCTGCAGCGGAACGGGGTGTGCCAGGACCGGCCTCGAAGTCAGCGACAGGTGCATAGATGGCCCAGGTCGGCCTTGTTATCTAATCACCTGTCGCTCTGTTTAAGCAGCAGCCGGGAGGAGAGAGGTTGTTGTTGGAGCTGGAGTAAGAACGAGAGCGAGACTGACACAGCCACAAAAAACAATTGCTGGAAAGCAAGCCACAGACTGTACTGCAAAATAAAACTGTATTGTGAACCATTTCGGTGCTTGGTTGTCCGAAGAACCCCCTGGAGGGCGACCTCCCCAATTTCACGCCCAACATGGCCGGACCACCTGAGGCGGAAGAGACTGACCCCCTGATGGCTTTGGCGAGCGTGCTCGCGGCGGTGACAGCAGCCAGCCACCAGCAAATGGAGGCGTTCTGCCAGCAAGTGGCCCAGCAGGGCCAAATCCTGCAAGTGCTGGCGGCCAACATCAGCGGCCGTCGCCATACAATGCATGGGGGAGGAGGAGGACCCACATGCATTTAGACATTTTTGTGGCCACGGCTGAGGCGTGCGCGTGGCCCAAAGAGGAGTGGGGAGTAAGACTCTTGCCGCTACTGGCGGGGGAAGTGCAGCGAGTGCTGCTTAGCCTACCGGCGTCCTTCCGCGTAAGCTTCCCGGACCTGAGGAGGGTGGTGCTGGACCGGATAGGGTGCACCGCCAAGGACCATCGACGCCGGTTCCGGACAATGCGCCTGAGGACAGAGTACCGCCCGTTCGTGCTGGGTCAACGGCTCCGAGAGATGGCGACGCGCTGGCTGCAGCCGAAGGAGGGAGACGACCAGGTGATGGAGCGGCTGAACGGGGCGCAGTTCCTGGAGGCTATCCATGCGCGGACAACGACCTGGGTCCAATATCACCGGCCCAGAGACCTGGCAGCAGCGGTGAACCTTGCCGAGGACCGCCTGGCGGTGCACCGCGAAGACCGTACGCGCAGTGGAAACACGACGCTGTGCACGAGACTCTCCCTCTGCTTTGTCTTCACAGAACCCCACGCGCCCAGCACCGGCACCGCGCAGAGCGAGCGCGCGGAGGGAGGAGGCGGCGAACTTGGGGGTGTGTGCGTCCTCGTGCGTCCCGGCTGCTGCAAATACAGTACTTGCCGCACAGACGGCCCGTCAAACGCCTGGGCAGGAGTGCTGGAGGCTTGGGTGGCCAGGTCACGTACGTCAGAGACCTCCGCGGGTGGAGGTGAGGCAGGTGATCCGGGTGGCCGGCCCTGCGGCGCCCTACCCCGGCCCGGGTGAGACGTACTGTATACCGGTAAGGATACAAGGGGATACATAACGGGCGATGGTGGATTTGGGCTGCGAGCAGTCCATGATCCACCAGAACCTGGTTCGACCGGAGCTTTGAGGCAGGCAGCACGGGTGAAAATTAGATATATTCTTGGGGATGTGAACAAATACCCTGTGGTGCATGTGGAAATTCAATACGACGAGCAAAGGATCAAGGTTGCTGTAAGTGCGCACCTTACGCAACCCTTAATTTTGGGTACAAATTGGCCGGGTTTTAACCATTTAGTGACGCAATGTGTAGGGGCCCGTTCACGGCCCGTAGGAAAGGGGAATATCCGCGCAGTTCTCAGCGGCGATGCGGGTTCACCCGACACTGCCAAGGGGCAACTGGCAGGGGCTTCACGGGAAGCCCCCCCCCCGGAAAACTACTGGCACCCTGCGGAGGATTTCCCTCTCGAGCAGTCCCGAAATGACACTCTACATGCGGCCGGAGACCAGGTGGTTTCCATTGATGGTCAGCTGGTGTGCCCGGGAGCAGCGCCGGTATTCCATCATTTTGCCATTATTATGGATAGATTATACCGAGTGAGCCGTGAGACTCAAACCGGAGAAGAGATCACACAGTTGTTGGTGCCGAAACGTCGTCGGGAAACGATTTTCCAGGCGGCGCACGTTCACCCCTTGGCCGGACACATGGGGTCTGATAAGACACTCCACCAGGTAATGGTCCTTTTCTATTAGCCAGCCATCCGGGCAGACGTGTGCAGCTGGTGCGCTGCCTGCCCGGACCCCCAGCTGGTCAATCCAGCGGCCACCCCCAGGGCACATTAACTGCTGAAAAAATGGATAAAACTGAATAGATGGCGAGTTGTTATCATGTAGTAAAATCCCATATTTTAACCAATTTCCCAGGAGATTTCCTATATTTTTAAATGCAAATGTTGATGCTCCTGTTAAACACAAAGGTGTTTGTGAAACTCCCTGATGTTTTTTTGGTGCTAAATTAACCACATTAGCGCCGCATATGTTGCTACTGGTATAACGTTCCCCCTCCAAAAAGTTGAAAAAATATTTCAAATTTCATAGATCGATTCGCGCCAGGACCACCAGAATGTCTCACTGTCTGTATCCCCAGGCTGTGGGACTGCTAAATGAACAGCCTGCCCTTTTACTGCCCCCGACCATCTTATTACCTCACTCTTCACCACCTCAATAATTGTGCTCTGGACATTGCATTGCTGCAACATCAACGCAACACTCATCAGACATCTGACTGTTCCCACCCCCACCCCCCTCTATACGCGATCTTATAGACAATGCTAAACTGTAAACTATGGTCAACCTGCACATCAATGCAGTTTCTATGCCGCTAGACAAAGCTCAAACAAAATCTCGTTGACATGTATGACTTAAGTGTTATTTATGACAATGACAATAAAATAATTTATTTGAAAACCTTGTCCAGCTGTTTACTGACATACTATTCATGTTTGAATCAATTTTACTGCAAATAAATATCGGCCTCCTTGACTACTAATAATTGGTATCGGCCCTGAAAAAAAACATATATATAAACCTGTAGTTACAAACCTGTTGGTTGCCGTGCCCAAAGGCTTTGCTGGACAAGTTGGTGGTGAGACTGTGGATGACGAGATCTCCACTGGTGGATCCTGACGCAACAAAGCTGTCGTTGGCGTTGAAGGACACACACGTCACATCCTCTTTGTGCTCCTACACACACAGCACAGTGTCAAGTCACGGTGTCAGCTCAGAAAGAAGGAAGTCATGTGATACCAATAGGGAGCGGTGCAGTCTCTTAGTCTTCAGGTCCCAGATGTGGACGCAGTGGTCCATACCTCCACTTGCAACAAACTGGGACGACGAGCTCAGGCACACACGCACTTGTTTTTTCTGAAAGGACAGACATTGTCACTGAACAAAAAAAAAAGGCAACTCATGGGAACGCCTTATCATGTTGTCGTCATCCTCACCCCCTCAGCCAGCTCCAACAACGGCACCGGAGTCGACTTGAGGCTTGAAAGGACCACTTTGTCACCGCTGCTACTGGCACTGACTAAAAACTGGTCTGGATCACAAGGTTAAGGATCAATTGAAGAGAGACTTTATGAATTAGAGGCAAAAAAGATAAGGGGATGTTTTTCTAATTCCTTTTTGGCCTTTGGTCTGTTGTCATGAGGACCTTGACCACAAAGTGAGGGCACATTAGGGTGCTCTGAGGATACTGTTGGAGCTCCAGCAGGCTTGGGCCACCGGGTGGCTGGTGCTGTGCGGGTTAAAGTACTCCTGCAGTGCCATGGAAGCTGCATCCCAGATCTTGACAGAGTCCCCCGTGGACACCAGGCGCGTGGCGACGTCGTCCATGACAACCACCTGGAGACAATACAAAACATTGATGCTAAAATGACACAATGCTGTCCATACCTTGGACATAGGTCCACTCTCGATTAATGTCATCCATCTACTAGTCGAACACTTTCATATGTTTAAAAGTTTGACAAGACAAGACAAAAGAAAGTTGGATAGGTCCATGAAATGTGTCGAAATAAGTTTATCATCATCAACCTGAACAATATAATTTGGGCATTTTAACTTCCAGCAATAGAAAACATTGTCACCATTCTAGTGGAGTCAGAAAAACGACTATATTACGAAGTAAAATTAGACGGGGGCTAAGCTAACACGGTAGCAGCTTACTTTGCTAACTATTAGCCACCACACAGTAGACAAATTAGCGAGTCTGAAGTTAGCCACCAATGGCATAAAGCAGTTAAACAACACCCAAGTCAGGTTAAGTGATCAACAAACCCCCAAAACTTCATAGGAATGAGTAAAAAAGTGTAAAACTTACCCTTCAAGACGATGACTAGTTGACAAGTTGTTGTCAAATATTCGGAGTGCAGCTGCCGCCAATACGGACGGCCAGGAGGGACAAATTTAATTCGAACAACACCCCGTTAAATATATATTGTATTTCTTCTAAACTTAGTTTGGCCATTCAAAACGGTATTTGAAACAACTTCATGCATCTTTGTGAGGCGGTGAAGGCTGAGCGAAACAGCTGGGCTCTTCAAGTGGTGCACAGTGGACACTTCGTTAGGTACATGGTCGGCGTATGTCACTGGCCTGTAATCATTAATATAAATTTAAAAACAAGCAAAAACAGCTACGATTATTTGAATTTCTATTTCAAATGCAAAAAAGAAGAAACGAAACTATTTTTTTTTTACCTCTAAAGGACGGACACCGGAAGTCCATCCATCCATTTTCTACCGCTTATTCCCTTTCGGGGTTGCGGGGGGCGCTGGCGCCTTATCTCAGCTACAATCGGAAGTTTTATTTTCAAAGGCACAATGGAACAACAAGGTCGGATATCTATGGAAATCTCTACGCGAAACTTGTGAACAGGCCAAAGCTGATGTTTTTTATATTCCGAAACCGTAAATAGCGATTTTACTTTTATATTTTAATGGAACACTTGCACCCACAAACAGCATACATTGACAAAAAAAAAAAATACTTAAGGCTCATATACATGTCATCATATACACAAAAAATGTTAAAGAAAGTAACAAATACAAAGAAATACAAATATTAAAAAAAAAAGAATGCAAAAAAAGTGAGCTCATCTAAAAAAATTTACTTGGGGGATTTTTTATTTTTTCAAGATTTTATTAATAATTTCAAATCATTAATCCAATTGGGGAATTTAGGTTTCAAGTTATATTAACTTTTATTAATGAAAACATATGAGCTCGCAACCTAATGATATTAAGGTATTGTAGCGAAAAAATATCGTACTATAATGCGTGATCAAATCCTTTTTGCTCCCGTTTTCGTGTGGTATGTGCATATAGATTTCTGTAGGGGCGGCATGGCGTAGTGGGTAGAGCGGCCGTGCGGGTTCGCTTCACACCTATTGACATCAAAGTTGCTGCCGTTGTGTCCTTGGGCAGGACCCTTTGCCCCCGGTGCCGCTCACACTGGTGAATGAATGATGAATGGTGGTGGTCGGAGGGGCCGTAGGCGCAAACTGGCAGCCACGCTTCCGTCAGTCTACCCCAGGGCAGCTGTGGCTACATATGTAGCTTACCACCACCAGGTGTGAATGAATGATGGGTTCCCACTTCTCTGTGAGCGCTTTGAGTATATAACAATAGAAAAGCGTGATATAAATCTAATCCATTATTATTACTATTAGATGTCATTCCTTGTTGCACCATGTTTAAAATATTTTTGTAAAGGCCCACCACACTGTAACATTCCCGCATTTACTTTGGAAAATACAAATTCTACATTGAAAACAAATCTTCTGTTTTGCTCTGTTTTTCCGTTTCTGTTTGGTCCAGCAGGGTTTGTAAATGTTTGTTGTGTAAAATATAAAAAATAAAATCCAACCTTATATATTATTGTTCTTTGAAACCAAAAAAACAAAAACGTTTAGTTTTTTCAATTTTCTTTTTTTTTAACCGAAACTAAGATAAATGAACAAAACATACACTGAGCGCACTAAAATACAATTGCAGAATAGTACAGCTTCATTTTTAAACAAAATACGCAGTCTGGCCTGTTAAAATAAATATAGTTGTTGGCGCCCCTGCCTTCCGCCCGTGGGCAGCTGGGATCATGTATATCTATGGCTAGGATAGGCTCCAGCACCTTTGGGACACAGAGATGGACAAACGGTAGAAAATTGATGAATGGATGTGTTACATAATGAAGGTAATCGGTTTTTAATACAAAAGTAACAAAGCGCGGACATGCACAACAGTTTGACCGTTAGGTGGCAGCACGGAGCCGATCTGAAACTGCACGCAAAGACACCAGCGAACAAGACATCTCCCGCCCCATCCGTTGTTCTTGTTGAAGACAGGCGGGAGAGCCAAGTTTGCTTTTCAAGCTCGACTTTGGAGCTTTCAAATAATCACATTCCGGTTAAAATGGTGCGCACCAAAGCGGACAGTGTTCCCGGGGCTTACAGAAAAGGTAAATCGTGACGAAGAGCGCTTTTCTTCTTTTGTAATCAAAATGCACCAGCTATAAGATGCATTGTTTGTGACGTAATTTGTTGGTTCAGACTAAAGCTCCGTCATAAGTTTCTTATTGAATCATTTTTTTATTTCCAAACTAATGTAAACAGGCTGCAAAGTCAAACTGATAATGAGGCGTTTTGAAGTCGCTTCCAGTCAGAATTATTGTTATCATATCCTCCCGCCAAAACCGCGCCTATAACTCATTGTCAATAAATGTGTCCCCCAAAGTATTTGTACAGTCTTATTTTTGCCGAACAATTCATACATACTCTAATTTGATGCCTTAACGTGTGTTGGAATTGTTGTTTCGGTGATCTGCCGCCAATTTTCGAGGTGGTGGTTTGATGAGCACTGAATTCATTCTACTTTCTGTGTAGCTGAATCTTCACTTGCGCTTTATTCGATAATCATCCATGTTAGGACTCCAATTAGTCATTTCTTAATATGACTATACTTTTGAGGTTTTAACTGCTGATTTAGTACGTGGGACGGCGTGGCGGAGTGGCCGTGCGCAACCCGAGGGTTCCTGGTTCAATCCCCACCTAGTACTAACCTCGTCACGTCCGTTGTGTCCTGAGCAAGACACTTCACCCTTGCTCCTGATGGGTGCTGGTTAGCGCCTTGCATGGCAGCTCCCTCTATCAGTGTGTGAATGGGTAAATGTGGAAGTAGTGTCAAAGCGCTTTGAGTACCTTGAAGGTAGAAAAGCGCTATACAAGTACAACCTGTTTATCATTTATTTTATTTAAATAAACTGTCTGTAACCCAAGGCCCAATATTGCTTTTTTATGTATTGACAGCCATTTTATTTTCTGTCACTTCACTTACAGCTGTTGCAGCTTCTGCCCCCAGGAAGTCTCTGGGCTCCCGTTCAGCCAATGCATCTTCCTCGTCTTCCTACTCCGGCGATTCAGCCACTCCTGGTCAGCCTCTACTTACAGAACACGGTCATGCACGTAGGAGGTGTCTGATACTAAGTGTTATTATTCCACAGTAAAGAACAAATATGCCGGAGGGAACCCAGTGTGCCAGCGACCCACCCCTACCTGGCAGAAGGGCATTGGGGACTTCTTTGGTGGTCCAGGAATGAAGCCCGAGAAGGAAAACCAGAGCCCCCCGCAGCCTAATGAGGAAGACAATGAAGAGGCCGCAGGCAGTAGTAGCATGTCCAAGACCAGCAGGAAGTATGTTTGTTAGTTCGCAGCAGAAAATCAGCTCTATTTAGTGTTTGGATAAAACATTCATATTGTTGCTATCCAATCAAAAGCATGTCCTCTCTTTAATTGGGAAAAAACGTGCCAAGTGTTGACGGGCAGGAAAAAAACTGAATTGTGCTAGGTATCATCTACTACAATTTATCTAGAAAGTTCTTTGTGTAACCAATACGACTTTGTGTGTACAGGTCCCGGCCATTGCCTTCTGAGGACGAGGGTGAAGAGGACTGACTCCTGTTTTTTTATGTTAAACTGTAAATGTGTATATAATTGGTGACTTGCCTGATAGTTCATTACCACAACTTTTTGTTTTTTAAAAATGAAATAGTTTTAGTGTTTGACTTTTCACAGGTTCATCTTGCTTCATTTTTTCCTACGTACAAAATAAAATGCCTTTTTATAGTGTCATTGAGATGGTTTGTCATCAGTATTTTTTTAAACAGAATTTGTTTTCAGGGCTCCACGGTGGCAGAGGGGTTAGTGCGTCTGCCTCACAATACGAAGTTCCTGCAGTCCTGGGTTCAAATCCAGGCTCGGGATCTTTCTGTGTGGAGTTTGCATGTTCTCCCCGTGAATGCGTGGGTTCCCTCCGGGTACTCCGGCTTCCTCCCACTTCCAAAGACATGCACTTGAGGATAGGTTGATTGGCAACACTAAATTGGCCCTAGTGTGTGAATGTTGTCTGTCTATCTGTGTTGGTCCTGCGATGAGGTGGCGACTTGTCCAGGGTGTACCCCGCCTTCCGCCCGATTGTAGCTGAGATAGGCGCCAGCGACCCCAAAAGGGAATAAGCGGTAGGAAATGGATGGAATTTGTTTTCATAACATTACAATACCATTTAAAATAATTCAGAGCATTTAGTATGTTTTTTAACAGAATTTGTTTACATAAAATTACATAACAATTAAAGATAATTCAGAGTATTAAGTATGTTTTTGAGGTTGCTAATTACGATCAATGAGCAAACTTTTGGAAGAATTTTCACCTTGTGGAGCGCTTTTCATTTCCATCAGTCCCCGCCCGGTGGAGACGTGCCAGAAGCACCATCAAGCGGCACTGACAAAGCTATGGAAGTTCGAGTAGACCAGCCTCATCGAGCGAAGGTTTTTAAACGATAACAACCTATACAGAGTTGTTGTCGTTTTATACTCAAATAGGACAATTCCTGGATATGATGGGAATGCGGTCCTCGATAATATATTGTTTTAGTTATAAAGGGGTTCCTTTCATAGTTCGGCGGGTTTTGCTCTATGCTAGCTTGCAAACAGTTGCGGTTGGTGGTTAGCTGTTTATACAACTTGGGTGTATCTCAGTTTGTTCATTTTTTATTGTTTACTTTTACTACCAGACAAGCTTTTCTTTACATACAAAACATGTAAACATCACACAATGTGGGGTAATGTGGGGTGGCAGAACGCCGTCGCAAAATATTGCTAAAAAAGTGAAGTGACGAAGTCATCGCGCATGCGTGGGTCGATCAGTTCGTGACAGCGCCTCTTCAGTTGAATGAAGAAGATGTCTGACTTTACCTGGTCTGTGGTGGTGCTTACCTGTCAGCACAAAGACAGTGTGTACGCCTTCCAGAGAGGTGAGCTTACCTGACATAGTCAGTGACCTGTGATAGTATTATTTGTATTGTTAGTAACTGTTTTTTGGGGTTTTCAGAGCTGGAGTTGAGGCAGCAGCGTGGTTCTGTGTCTCACAGTACCTTGGTCCTGACAGTGCAGGACCGCCAAGAGCCACTGGGCAGTGGGGGGGCAACACTCAACGCCCTGGTGGTGGCGGCCGAGCACCTGAGCAGCCGAGCAGGACACACCGTATGACTGACTCCTTCTGGTTCTGCAATAATGTACTATGTTTATCTGATCTTCTTCTACATCTTTCTTTAGGTGGTGACAGCTGATGTGCTGGATGGAGCTCACATCCTCATCCTCCATACTGTGAGTCCATAAATTTAAATGATAAAACGCTATTCTAATGCTTGTCAAATATCTTCTATGTGAAAGCAGCGCTCTCGAACCTAGTCTTTAAAAAACAAAGTGTGGCAAAGATCCCAATATACATGTGCTCTCTGTCTAGGGTCGGGATTTTCCTTGGAGTTCGTGCAGCCGAGCCTTCTCCTGGCTGCCGCTGGAAAAAGCTACTCAGAGGGTCCAGGCACCGGTCTGCTGTCTCGACCTGCTGCTGGACTGCCTCACAAACCAGGTTGTGCTCGGCACTGGTCCAGATTCTTACATTGCATGTACAAACCCCGTTCCCACATAAATTGGGAAATTGTGTTAGATGTAAATATAAACGGAATACAATGATTTGCAAATCCTTTTCAACCCATATTCAATTGAATGCACTACATAGACAAGATATTTGATATTCAAACTCATAAACTTTTTTTTTTTTTTTGCAATTAATAATTAACTTAGAATTTAATGGCTGCAACAGTGCCAAAGTAGTTGGGAAAGGACATGTTCACCACTGTGTTACATCACCGTTTCTTTTAACAACACTCTATAACCGTTTGGGAACTGAGGAAACAAATTGTTGAAGCTTTGAAAGTGGAATTCTTTCCCATTCTTGTTTTATGTAGAGCTTCAGTCGTTCAACAGTTCAGGGTCTCCGCTGTCGTATTTTACGCTTCATAATGCGCAACACATTTTTGATGGGAGACAGGTTTGGACTGCAGGCGGGCCAGGAAAGTACCCGCACTCTTT
Organism: Nerophis ophidion; assembly: GCF_033978795.1. NCBI lineage: Eukaryota > Metazoa > Chordata > Actinopteri > Syngnathiformes > Syngnathidae > Nerophis > Nerophis ophidion. The sequence continues at coordinate 25,017,634 of NC_084613.1, forward strand.
TTTTACGAAGCCACGCTGTTGTAACACTTGTCTTGCTGAAATAAGCAGGGGCGTCCATGATAACGTTGCTTGGATGACAACATAAGTTGCTCCAAAACCTGTATGGACCTTTCAGCATTAATGGTGCCTTAAGTTACCCATGCCTTGGGCACTAATACACCCCCATACCATCACAGATGCTGGCTTTTGAACTTTGCGCCTATAACAATCCGGATGGTTATTTTGCTCTTTGTTCTGGAGGACACCACGTCCTCTGTTTCCAAATATAATTTGAAATGTGGACTCGTCAGACCACAGAACACCTTTCCACTTTGCATCATTCCATCTTAGGTGAGCTCGGGCCCACCCAAGCCGGCAGCGTTTCAGGATATTGTTGATAAATGGGTTTGACTTCGCATAGTAGAGTTTTAACTTGCACTTACAGATTTACCAACCAACTATAGTTACTGACAGTGGTTTTATGAAGTGTTCCTGAGCCTATGTGGTGATATCCTTTACACACTGATGTCGGTTTTTGATGCCGTACCGCCTGAGAGATCAAAAGTCTGTAATATCATCGCTTACGTACAGTGATTTCTCCAGATTCTCTGAACTTTTTGATGATTTTACGGACAGTAGATAGTAAAATCCCTAAATTCCTTGCAATAGCTCGTTGAGAAATGATGTTCTAAAACTGTTCGACAATTGGCTTTCAAAGTGGTGTCCCTCACCCCATCCTTGTTTGTGAATTACTTAGCATTTCATAGAAGCTGCTTTTAATACCCAATCATGGCACCCAACTGTTTCCAATTAGCCTGCACACCTGTGGGATGTTCAATATAAGTGTTTGATGAGCATTCCTCAACTTTATCAGTATTTATTGCCACCTTTGGGCTTCACGGTGGCAGAGGGGTTAGTGCGTCTGCCTCACAATACGAAGGTCCTGCAGTCCTGGGTTCCAATTCCAGGCTGAGGATCTTTCTGTGTGGAGTTTGTATGTTCTCCCCGTGAATGCGTGGGTTCCCTCCGGGTACTCCGGCTTCCTCCCACTTCCAAAGACATGCACCTGGGGATAGGTTGATTGGCAACACTAAATGGGCCCTAGTGTGTGAATGTTGTCTGTCTATCTGTGTTGGCCCTGCGATGAGGTGGCGACTTGTCCAGGGTGTACCCCGCCTTCCGCCCGATTGTAGCTGAGATAGGCACCAGCGCCCCCCGCGACCCCGAAAGGGAATAAGCGGTAGAAAATGGATGGATGGATGGATTGCCACCTTTCTCAACTTCTTTGTCACGTGTTGCTGACATCAAATTCTAAAGTTAATGATTATTTGCAAAAAAAAAAATGTTTATCAGTTTGAACATTAAATATGTTGTCTTTGTAGCATACTAAACTGAATATGGGTTGAAAATGATTTGCAAATCATTGTGTTCCGTTTATATTTACATCTAACACAATTTCCCAACTCATTTGGAAACAGGGTTTGTGTCATACTGAAGTGAAATTAACTCTTGCTCATGCAGGTTTGTCCTGGTTCTCCTCCTGGCGTTTGGGTCTGCAGCACCGACATGATCCTCAGCATTCCGCCACATTTTGGTGAATAGACAGCCACAACTACAGCATTTGCGCTGACCCTCCATACCAGAAGTGGCCAAAATATAAATTCATGTAATCACTATTATAATATTGTACACGTTCCATGCCCAACCTTGGCGTTTCTTTGCTCATGTGTGTATTAGTGTTGTCCTGGGACAGCTTCTCAGGTGTCCGTGTTCTCGCACTCCCCGGTGATGTGTCTTACGCTGTCAATCATGGCGTCTACCTATGTGACAAACAGGTATCACAGATAGTTTCTGGATGGATGGGTCCTTTAACGGGGTGTTGCCCTTTTTTTTTTTGGGCATTTCGCCCATGATTCACAATCCTCATGTGGGACAAGAACCCATCTTTTTCTTTTGTTATGCATTCTAACTCGTAAATAAAGGCTAGCAAAAGTTAGCTAACAATACAGCCAATTGGAGTCGTGCTTTTTCGCCTATAAAACGCTTTAAAAATATCCCAAAGCCTTTGTTTTTTATACATTCTGTAAGTATATATGTCCTGTAGTAACAGGCACATTAATAATAACACATAATGTTTACGTATTTTGCTCATTTTAAGCATTAAGTAGCGTAATAATTTCACAGGTGCATCGCAATGTTTGCTATTTCCTACGACAACAACTACTGATAATCATGACAGACTTCACGATAGCCAAAATAAATTACTTTGGGACAAATGATGATCCAGAACCATATGTTTTTGAGCTTGAACATAAGGAGGATGAGGATGAAGTTTTAGAAGCTGTGCGCTACATATATGCAGCTATAGTGAAACACTAACCATCATGTAGCACTATTGCTGAACAAGATTTACAAACTACAAACATGATAAAACAATCACTTACTGTAAAAAAAACTGTTGTCACTGGGATGCCAACTGATGGGGTGTTCATTTTTTCCTGTTTAGATTAAAAATTAATCGGAATCGCCTTGCAGGTTACAAAAAAGGTGCCGCAAATGAGCGTTTTTTCGTGTCTGTCTCACCATCTCCGGATATACTATAATTTGGATGTCTAATGTTGACCAACTTTTTGGTCTATGGCCACATCCTTCTACTATCCTTGTACTTCTACTAGTTAGCTATCTGTGATTAATGCGCCGTAAAAGTAGTCCCTTAATGTTAGGCCTTATAATAACGATATCACTAATACTTAGCTAATATTTATGTCATGACATGTAAATGGAGTATTGTTGGCGGTCTTTGAATGTTTTTAGATGGCCTTATGGGCGCAATAGACACAGTTTGTTAAAATGCATAAAAAAAGAGATATTAAATAGGGATTGTGAATGATAGGCAAAATTAAAAAAAAGTGCTGTTCTCCTTTAATAAATGATTGACAGGTCAAATCTGTTGTTTTTCCAGGATCACATAAGGGACATCATATACAAAGGAAGCAACGAGCAGATCCAGCAAGCTGTGATGCATGATGGGAAAGTGCCTCTGGTGACAGGCCTCGCTTTTACAACAATTTCTATAACATTTGGGACACTTTTAAAGTGCGTGGTTTGTGTGTGATCAGGTCTCAGGTCCAGTCTTCTTTAGCAGGACAGTAACGGAGAAACTTCTACAGGCCCACGTCACGCCTCCTCTGGACGGGTGTACCTACTTAGGTCTAGACTCTGGAGCTCCGCCCCTCCAGGTCGTCCTTCCCCGTGAGCTCTTTTTTTAGATAAACTTGCTGAGTCGGTGTCTTTGTTTTTTCAGATCTCGCTTTTCCTGGACGTGTTGAAGTGTCTTTGCTTGGATCAGACCGAGGAGCAATTTGTGGGCGGGGACGGGAGGGTCTGTGCTCATACTGGAGAGCCTCACGGGGCAACGGTGAGAAGCGGCAGGCAAGAGCTGTGGAGGATCCTGAGAGGGACGCAGCTCAGCATGGGTGAGCATTGCCACCCCCTCTGAGGACACACAATGTCTTTTTTGAAGTCCTGATGTCTCGTCGTCTTGTCAGTGTACGTCCCAGGAGGTCGCTATGACTACATGTCTCTGTCTGGAAAGCAACATGTTGACCGGCTAACCTCCGACTGGACACATGAACACGCCCTCTCCTACATGCAGGTGATCAAGTCAGACTTCAATCATGTCCTCCGTCTCTTACCCCGTTTCCTCATCCATTTTCAGTTGGACAGCAGTGTGAGCAAAGGAGGGCGGGTAATCAATAGTGTACTGGAAGGAGCCGTCGCTGTGGAGACAGGAGCAGTGGCGCAACACTGTCACCTGCAGGTCAAAAATACACCTTAATGAAATAAGCAAACATTCTATGCAAATTCAATAAGTTTCCCAACACCACCAGGGTCCCCTGCGCATCCCGTCTGGTTGTTTACTGTCAGGTCTTGAGGAATCAGATTCTCTCTGGATTGGACAACTGCCGCCGGTCAACAACATCATCATTCAGGGACATCGCATTGAGCTTGGGGACTTGAAGCTGAAGGTTTACACGGTGATAGGAGGACTGGATGACCTGGAGGTACTGATCACACTATTTTTCAGGTCATATTACATCCCAGCACCTCCTCATCATCCATGAATCCATCCTTTTATTCCCTTCGGGGACGCGGGGGGCACTTGAGCCTATCTCAGTCGCCACCTCATCGCAGGGTCAACACAGATAAACAGACATTCCCACTCACATTCACACACTAGGGCCATTTTAGTGTTGCCAATCAACCTATCCTCAGGTGCATGTCTTTTGGAAGTGGGAGGAAGCCGGAGTACCCGGAGGGAACCCATGCAGTCACGGGGAGGACATGCAAACTCCACGCAGAAAGATCCCAAGCCCGGGATTGAACTCAGAACCACTCAGCTTCCTCATCATGTCTGGTTATATCTCATCGTCCCCTATCATTTCCTTTTGTATCCCTTCACAACTCGCCATGTCCCACTGAGTGCAATTATGTCTCGTCACAATCACATCCTGTCACGTCTCAACGTGTCCCAAAATTTCCTGGTCCTATGAAGTTACCTCATGTCCCATCACGTCTCATTTCTCGTTATGTCCTATCACATCACATCTAATCATGTCCATCACATCAGTAAAGTGGCCCGAATCTGATTTTTTTTTTTCCCAGCTGACTAAACTGCAAGTAAAATGTAATTTTTATCAGACTCCAGTATAAACGTGCACAGGTCCCAATGCATGCACAGTTCGATAAAGTGAAAACAAAGGAAGTTGACAGGATTCCGTAAATGAGCAGGAAAGTTGCTTCTACTACTATGAAATAAAATACAAGTCACCACACCTAAAAATTTGTGTTGTCTTAAATGAAAATAAATCAAAATAATATAATTTATGACTGGATATATACAGTATATTGTAATATATTTGTGACAGTTTTAATTTTTTATTGCTGTTAAGTAAAGGCAACACAGATATCAGCCTGGATCTACGTTAGCTTTATTTTTTTAGCTCACTTACGTAAACAACTTACGCAATGTACATAACAAGTAAACAAATGTACCCCAGCGTCAATTCCGGTCCTTCAACATTCGCTATTTCTTTGGAATCAAAAAATGTGTTCATATATTACATATAGCCTATTATTTGCGCACTGCTGACTTGTGATGCACCAAAAATTTGGCCGCCAAAAAATAACTTTGCTCGCCAAAACCGGATGTTTTGATGAAGCATCCACTTCTACTGGCGGGCTGTGTTTTTTTCCCCGCGTACACGAAGGACATTGCTCGCCCAAATCTGACGAAACAATTGCATTCAGGTCACATTGACTGAAGTTACATTTACGTCCGATCAGATTCCTTTTTTTGGAGGCCAAATTTTCGGTGCGTCTCCTGTCAATAATTTGCAAATTATTATATTTTTTGGTTCAGAAGAAGTAACAATTGTTTCATGACGGGAATTGACGCTTATCAAAAAATTAAGGTAACGCATATCCCCGCTGATGTCCGTATTGTCTCTACTCAACAGCAATAAAAAGATATTAGAACCGTCTCGATTATATTACATGTTGTATATTAAATTATATATCATATTACTTACATTTTTTTCACATAAAAAAAACAGTAATTTTTAATGTGGCAACTTTTATTTAATTTTGTAGTTGTACAAACCCCGTTTCCATATGAGTTGGGAAATTGTGTTAGATGTTAATATAAACGGAATACAATGATTTGCAAGTTATTTTCAACCCATATTCAGTTGAATATGCTACAAATACAACATATTTGATGTTCAAACTGATAAACATTTTTTTGTTGTTGCAAATAATCATTAACTTTAGAATTTGATGCCAGCAACATGTGACAAAGAAGTTGGGAAAGGTGGCAATAAATACTGATAAAGTTGAGGAATCCTTATCAAACACTTATTTGGAACATCCCACAGGTGTGCAGGCTAATTGGAAACAGTTGGGTGCCATGATCGGGTATAAAAGCAGTTTCCATGAAATGCTAAGTAATTCACAAACAAGGATGGGGTGAGGGTCACCACTTTGTAAGCAAATTGTCAAACAGTTTTAGAACATTTCTCAACGAGCTTTTGCAAGGAATTCAGGGATTTTACTATCTACGGTCCGTAAATTCATCAAAAAGTTCAGAGAATCTGGAGAAATCACTGCACGTAAGCGATGATATTACAAACTGATGTCCATATTACAAAAATGGACATCAGTGTGTAAAGGATATCACCACATGGGCTCAGGAACACTTCATAAAACCACTGTCAGTAACTACAGTTTGTTGCTACATCTGTAAGTGCAAGTTAAAACTCTACTATGCAAAGCCAAACCCATTTATCAAAAATATCCTGAAACGCCGCCGGCTTGGCTGGGCCCAAGCTCACCTAAAATGGACTGATGCAAAGTGGAAAGGTGTTCTGTGTTCTGAGGAGTCCACATTTCAAATTATATTTGGAAACAGAGGACATGGTGTCCTCCATAACATAGAGGAAAATAACCATTCGGATTGTTATAGGCGCAAAGTTCAAAAGCCAGCATCTGTGGTGGTATGGAGGTGCATTAGTGCCCAAGGCATGGGTAACTTACACATCTGTGAAGGCACTATTAATGCTGAAAGGTCCATACAGGTCTAGGGGCAACATATGTTGTCATCCAAGCAACGTTATCATGGACACCCCTGCTTATTTCAGCAAGACAAGTGTTACAACAGCGTGGCTACATAAAAAAAGAGTGCGAGTACTTTCCTGGCCCGCCTGCAGTCCAGACCTGTCTCCCATGGAAAATCTGTGGCACATTATGAAGTGTAAAATTCGACAGCGGAGACCCCGGACTGTTGAAAACTAAAGCTCTACATAAAACAAGAATGGGAAATAATTCCACTTTCAGAGCTTGAACAATTAGTTTCCTCAGTTCCCAAACATTTATTGAGTGTTGTTAAAAGAAAAGGTAATGTAACACAGTGGTGAACATGTCCTTTCCCAACTACTTTGGCACGTGTTGCAGCCCTGAAATTTTAAGTTAATTATTATTTGCAAAAAAAAATTCAGTTTATGAGTTTTAGTGCAGTCAATTGAATATTGGTTGAAAATGATTTGCAAATCATTGTATTCCGTTTATATTCATATCTAACACAATTTCCCAACTCATATGGAAACGGGGTTTGTAATAGCAGCGACTTCATGGTTCATTTGCGGAATCTGGTAAACTTTCTTCGTTTTCACTTTATCGAACTGCGCGTGCAAGTGACAGATTGGCGCCTGTACGTGTTTATACTGGAGCCTGATAAAGATCACATTTTACTTGCGTTGTAAATAGTCAATTCGAAAGACTCTGTTTTGGGCCACTTAGTCCTGCAGTGTAAACTGATGTTACCCAAATCTGATGTGAAAAGATCAGATTTGGAGTGTTTAGACTTGCCCAAAAAAATCGGATTTGTTGTGGAGTGTAAACCGTGCCAATGATATTGCTCCCACCTCTTCCTAATCAGCTGTGCTGTGACAATGACGGTTCCTCCTTCCTCAACGTCAAATGGAGCGTCTTCTTCAGCAGGACAAGTGTACGGTAGGACTTCAACCTTTGAACCTCTTTTTTACCACTGTAGTTTTCCATGTAAACTGTAGCCACCATTGTAGGTGAACAGTAGAACCTCAATTCACAAATCTGATTGGTTCTGAAGCATGGTTTGTAAAGCAAGCATATTTCTCCATTAGAAAAAATGAACATTTGAATAATGTGTTTCATTGTCAACAAAACTCCATATTTTGGTGTATGTTTGGACAGTTTAAACACAATACAAAGTGCTATACAGCAGTGGTCCCCAACCACCGGGCCGATTAGTACCAGGCCGCAGAATGATTTTTTATAAATTTTTATTTAAATTTTTTATTTTTATTTTTTTATTTTTATTAAATCAACATAAAAAACACAATATACACTTACAAATAGTGCACCAACCACTAAACCTAAATTTTTCATGACAAAAACATCCCTTTTTCATGACAAAGAAAAAAAAAAAGGATTCCGTATGTAATTTTATATATATATATATTTATATATATATATATATATATATATATATATATATATATATATATATATATATATATATATATATATATATATATATATAAACCCCGTTTCCATATGAGTTGGGAAATTGTGTTAGATGTAAATATAAACTGAATACAATGATTTGCAAATCCATTTAAACCCATATTCAATTGAATGCACTACAAAGACAAGGTATTTGATGTTCAAATTCATAAACCTTATTTTATTTTGCAAATAATAATTAACTTAGAATTTCCTGACTGCAACACGTGCCAAAGTAGTTGGGATAGGGCATGTTCACCACTGTGTTTCATTACCTTTTCTTTTAACAACACCCAATAAACCTTTGGGAACTGAGGAGAGACAACGGGGTCTCCGTTATGGTATTTTAGGCTTCATAATGTGTTACACATTCTCAATGGGAGACAGGTCTGGACTACAGGCAAGCCAGTCTAGTACCCGCACTCTTTTACTATGAAGCCACGCAGTTGTAACAAGTGACTTGGCATTGTCTTGCTGAAATAAGCAGGGGCGTCCATGATAACGTTGCTTGGATGGCAACATATGTTGCTCCAAAAGCTGTATATACCATTCAGCATTAATGGTGCCTTCACAGATGTGTAAGTTACCCATGCCTTGGGCACTAATACACCCCCATACAATCACAGATGCTGGCTTTTCAACTTTGCACCTATAACAGTCCTGATGGTTCTTTTTCTCTTTGGTCCGGAGGACACAACATTCACTGTTTCCAAAAAACTATTTTAAATGTGGACTCGTCAGACCACAGAACACTTTTCCACTTAACATCAGTCCATCTTAGATGAGCCCTGGCCCAGAGAAGCCGGCGACATTTCTGGATATCGTTGATAAATGGCTTTCGCTTTGCATAGTAGAGTTTTAACTTGCACTTACAGATGTAGCAACAAACTGTAGTTACTGACAGTGGTTTTATGAAGTGTTCCTGAGCCCATGTGGTGATATCCTTTACACACTGATGTCGTTATTTGATGCAGTACCGCCTGAAGGAACGTGCAGTGATTTCTCCAGATTCCCTGAACCTTTTGATGGTATTGCGGACCATAGATGGTTAAATTCCTAAATTCCTTGCAATAGCCCGTTTAGAAATGTTGTTTTTAAACTGTTTAACAATTTCTTCACGCATTTGTTCACAAAGTGGTGACCGTTTCCCAATCCTTATTTGTGAATGACTGAGCATTTTATATATATATATATATAAATGTCATCATCATCAAAAGCAAACATCTTGTACAGGAAGTGATCTTGTGTCTCAGGCCAGAAGACTTGTGGTTCCCGGGAGAGCTGCGCTCCCTGCTGGATGCTCGCCTCTTCCCAGCATTCCACCCACACGAAGGCCCTGTAGGGGTGGTGGGGGGCGTGGCTTGGCTTTTGGGTGGAGCAGGCTGCATGCGGAGGTGGAGAGAGGCATGGCGGCTTTCATTGAGGGAGGTTCTGTCACTCACCCATCAGGAGGCGGAGCTCCAGTGGAGGGAGAGCTTGCTCCTCCTGGCGGGAAGGAAGCAGGTGACAGACGCCCTGACTAATGGGAGCAACGCCTGCCTGCTGCCTTATTTCAGGGCGGCCGTGCTGGGCAGGCAGCACGCGGCGCTGCTGGACACGCTGGACAACAGTGAGTCACATCATGATCGTGATGATTACTTTTTTTCATTAATGATAAAAACTGTCAGTCGCGGCAGGAAGAGGAACTGAGCATGGGGCGGAGCAGGAGGCCCAGCTGGGTATGGCTGCTCGCTCCCTCTCCTGCATTGCTGACGTGCTAGTGTGCTTGGCCGAAGACAAGGGGGGTCTCAGGAGTGGGCCAGCTGCGAACAAGGCTTGGAGCTCCGCCTACCTCCTGTTAGGAGAAGGTGATCTGAAGGGTGGAGTTAAGGCCCTGGCTGCACAGAGAGTTAATTGGCTCAGCAGGTGAGCGTTACGCTGCCGGTCGGCTGTAAATAATCTTGATAAGCGCCCACGTTGGCTTACACTCCCTCCGACAGGCCAGACCTGCTGGTGCGGGCAGCGCGGCACTATGAAGGCGCCGCCCAGGTGCTGCTACGTCAGGCTATGATGTCATCACAGAAGTTCATCACCATTGGCCAGGTTGCTGTCCCGCCTCTTGAGCAATGGCATGAAGTGGAGTGTCCTGCCCGACTGGACCTTGCTGGTGAGCTCACGGAACTGACTATCTGCTTTATCGAAGGACACTGATCAACAGTTGATCAATAAGCTGATCATTAGAGACGAAAGACAAACGATCGACAATGTAATTGAGTCACAGGTGGCTGGAGCGACACTCCGCCCATCGCTTTCGAGCATGGCGGCTCTGTGACTAATGTGGCAGTGAAGGTTGATGGCAGGCGTCCGATTGGTGCTCGGGCTTGTCGCATCAGAGAACCCCACCTCCTGCTGGTCAGCCACATTGGGCAGCAGGACTCTGGTGTTTCCATTAAGACCGTATGCACCAGCCTGGATGACCTGAAGGACTACTGTCAGCCGCACGCACCCGGTACATCCTTCATGTCTTCAAACACCGGCGGCCAACTTTGACTGGTCATGTGAACGCCTGCTTTGTGTGGCAGGAGCGCTGTTGAAGGCTGTGTGTGTCTGCAGTCGTTTGGTGTCTCTCTCCTCCCAGCATCCTCTCGGGCATCAGCTGCTTCAGCATTGGGGTGGAGGGTTGGAGCTGCACAGCTGGTCGGCGCTGCCCACAGGCTCGGGACTCGGTAAGATTCCAGCGCTAAGGTGGTGTGTCACCGGATGATTAACGCTGTCATTCATGTTGCAGGAACCAGCAGCATCCTGGCTGGAGCGCTGTTGGCCGCCGTCTACAGATGCACGGGTCAAACGTACGACAGCGAGGCACTCATTCATGCTGTCCTGCACCTGGAGCAAGTCCTGACGACAGGTAGGTTTCTGCACGTGCACGCCCACGCATGTTCCTGTTGATTCAACTCCGCCCTGTGCAGGCGGGGGCTGGCAAGACCAGGTGGGAGGTCTGGTTGGGGGACTGAAAGTGGGCCGGTCCAAAGCGACTCTGCCACTGCATGTCCAGGTGGAGCAATTGTGTCCCCCAGAAGACTTCTTGTTGTCTTTGGAACAGCGCCTCCTGCTGGTATACACTGGAAAGACTCGGCTGGCTCGCAACCTTCTGCAGGTGCCGCACACCGACACACATTGTAATGGTCATATACTGTATGTTAAAAAAGACTAACATGTCCCAATCTGTGAGTGCAGGATGTGGTGCGCAGCTGGTACAGTCGTCTTCCTGCAATGGTCCACAACGCCCAGCAGCTTGTGTCCAACTCGGAAGAATGTGCTCAAGCTTGCTTAGATGGAAAGTAGTGTGTAAATATTCTATATCTGGAAGAAATCAATGTGTTTATGGAAAGCAGGGGTGTCCAAACTTTTGGAAGTGGGGGCCCCATTGGGCTAAAAAAAATTTAGCAGGGAACCGGGAAAAAAAAAAAGAAAAGATACAGTGGGGCAAGAAAGTATTGTCAGCCACCGATTGTGCAAGTTCTCCCACTTAAAATGATGACAGAGGTCTGTAATTTTCGTCATAGGTACACTTCAACCTCAAGAAGACAGAATGTGAAAAAAAAATTCAGGAATTCACATTGTAGGAATTTTAAAGAATTTATTTTTAAAATATGGTGGAAAATAAGTATTTGGTCAACTATTCAAAGCTCTCACTGATGGAAGGAGGTTTTGGCTCAAAATCTCACGATACATGGCCCCATTCATTCTTTCCTTAACACGGATCAATTGTCCTGTCCCCTTAGCAGAAAAACAGCCCCAAAGCATGATGTTTCCACCCCCATGCTTCACAGTAAGTATGGTGTTCTTGGGATGCAACTCAGTATTCTTCTTCCTCCAAACACGACGAGTTGAGTTTATACCAAAATGGATACATGGATGATACAGTAGAGGATTGGGAGAATGTCATGTGTTCAGATGAAACCAAAATAGAACTTTTTGGTGAATGGGGCCATGTATCGTGAGATTTTGAGCCAAAACCTCCTTCGATCAGTGAGAGCTTTGAATGGTTGACCAAATACTTATTTTCCACCATAATTTACAAATACATTCTTTAAAATTGCTACAATGTGAATTCCTGGATTTTTTTTCCACTCTCTGTCTCTCACAGTTGAAGTGTATCTATGATGAAAATTACAGACTTCTGTCATCATTTTAAGTGAGAGAACTTGCACAATCGGTGGCTGACTAAATACTTTTTTGCCCCACTGTATATATATTTACTTCCATGACAGCCGCCTTTAAGTTTTGTAATCATTCAGAAATATGAAGCAGCTAAAATGTGCCAAACATAGAGAAATGTGAAGAGTGTTTTGCATTTTCCACACCATGAATTGTAGGGCATTTATATGGGTGGATTTAAATTATGTGTTGTACGTGGACAGTTTTTTTTATATTTTTCACGAAGTTCAGTGAGCAGGTTACATTACGTGTGACAATGTTTGTTGACTTTTTGTGTTGGTAACACTAAATTGGCCCTAGTGTATGAATGTGAGTGTGAATGTTGTCTCTCTGTGTTGGCCCTGCGATGTGGTGGCGACTTCTTCAGGGTATACCCCGCCTACCGCCCGTGACCCCAAAAGGGACAAGCTGTAAAACATGGATGGAGTGGGAAAGGTTGTCTGGATTGGGTCATATATAAAAACACTGTGCTGTCTTTACTTGAAAGTGCAATGCATGGTCATTAACCTGAATTGTGTTGTACGTGGACGGTTTTTATATTATTCACAAAGTTCAGTGAGCAAGTTAGTGTGACCGTATGTGTTCACTTTTTGTGTTAGTATTTTGGCGCAATGAGTGGGGAAAGGTTGTTTGGATTGGGTCATATATAAAAATGCTGGGCCGTGTTTACTTCAAAGCGCAATTCATGGAATAATGTGTTGTACGTGGATGTTTTTTTATATTATTCACAAAGTTCTGTGAGCAGGTGTGTGTTGACTTTTTGTGTTAGTATTTTGCCGCCATGAGTGGTAAATGTTGTTTGGATTGGGTCATACATGAAATGCTATGCTGTGCTGTGTTTACTTCAACCTGCAATTTGTGGTCATTAACCTGAATTACTATGTTGTCCAACACATGAGGTTTTAGCAATTATACTGTCAGGTATTTAAAATAAAATTTTCTTTTTCAGATTCCTTAGTAAAGTTGTGACGTCTCGCAGGCTAAAATGAACATGCTTGCGGGTTGTGGTTTTGACACCCCTGATGTAAAGCAAGTTGCAATGGTCCTGTATTCATAGACAATGTCATGCATGCTCAGGTTCCTTGTCAAGACTGGGCTGCTGCGTGAACCGCTCGTGGCACCAAAAAAAGCTGATGGCGCCGGGCTGTGAACCAGCATCAGTTCGCGTCATGATGGACGCCTTGCGCCCTTTGGTCCTAGGTCAGAGCCTGGTTGGAGCAGGGGGAGGTGGCTTTCTTTGCTTGTTGACCCGCCAGCCTGAACAGCATCAGGCGGTGCTTCAGGTCCTCAATGACACACCGGTAAGAATAAAAGGGAATTGTCAAGCTCTTACAATTAGTATAGTATTTATTTTGGTGCCAAATGTGCTGTTTGGTTGTTTCCAGGGTCTGGGAAACTTCAGCGTTCACACAGTTGAGCTGGACATGGATGGCATCACTGTGCTAGAGTCAGCATGACCTCACAAACTAACTTGCTGTGTCTTGAAGTCATCCACACAATCTGGTGGGCAAACTTGGTATATGTTTTTTGGGGGTGCTTGAGGGGCAATTATGATTGAGCCCTATGAACTCTGCCTAGCAACAAGTGGCCAGGCAAAAACATGAAGGAAGGAAATGGTACATTTATATTATTTTTAATGATAAATCAAACACTATAAATGCTAAATATTTTATAATGGTGGGAATAAAAAAAAATGAGAATACTGTTATTTTGCATTATTCAAAATAAGACTAGACCATAGTGATGATGTCAACACATTGGCAGGCAGTCACCTAGGAAGCCTTCATTTGCCAGCGACCACAGACAGTTGATCCCGAATGCGTCCCAGTCCGTCCAGCATGGTGTCCACGCTCTCTCTGCTTAGCTCCACAGTTGCCACGGCAACCGGCTGACCTTCTTCGGTATGACACGGCTCCTCTGTCTGTAAAGCAACACGCCAAACTATGAAGCGCGTGTTGTTCACATGACCAAAGTCCAAATTGGAAAGCACATTTTCACCTACTTTAAACTGGACCAGGCAGGTTGGGACGCACATGCGACTGACGGAGTCTGAGCTTGTCACCATGTCGACCCTCCAGTCCAGCTCCTTCAGCCGGGGAAGGAAGACTACACACACACACACATCTTAGTTGAAAGGCACAACAGCTCTTGATGAAAATGAGTCAACTCACTCTGATTACTGACTGCTTGTGTTTTCCACGTTGCACTGAAATCCATCACAAAGACAAAACATCACTACAAGTCAAAAAAAGAAGAGACAGGGCCAGAGGCGCTCACCTGTTCTCCAAAAGGATCTTAGTGAGCAGGTTCTTCAGGCTGGAGTGGAATGACTCAGGGAAAAGATGGAGGATCTGCTCAGGGGAGCTCAGGTTGTGGAAGATGACGTGATGAGACAGGACGTGAAGTGAGTGGACCAGCTGGATAACACACATACAATAAATACACGCGAATGATAGCCAAATGTGTGCGTTGCATGCAGGTTCTTATAGTAACCTCTGCAGCTTGAGCTTCGGGGATGGCAAGCGTGGTGGCTGTGCTTTGAGTCAGTAAGCTACTCAGACCTTGATGACTTTTCACACAAACGTCCTTTACAGCATCTTTGGATGGAGCCTGAACACACAAACAAATGTAACAATTGTAATACTTTTTTTGATTGCTGACAGAAAACTGCATTATTCTGACCAGATAAGCTGATGATGGAGAAAGGCCACAGCCTTGGTAAATAAGTAAAGTTGGTATGGTAGGGCTCTGACAGGTTCATGCACTATTAATAAATGTTCTCTTATTATTTTACATAATAGTTTTGAATATTTTGTTGATACAACTAAAAATAAGTCATTAATAATCTTTGCAGCGACCCCAAAGGAAATAAGCGGTAGTAAATGGATGGATAAATAAACTATTGATCTAATGAAATTGAAATATCAATTTTTAAGGCACAAATCTAGTTTGAAGCCTCTGTTTTTTAGCCCGTTCAACGGCGGTTTATAAGGCTAACTACACGAATAAAACACATAGTGGTAGGAGACAATCACCAAAGGTTTACCGAAAACTACAAATAAATTAGCTAGATTATAAATGACAACAAAACCTTAAGAAGAAGCTGCAAATTGTTGAAATGCTCGCTTGGTAGTGCTGCAGACATGTTGATAGTCACATGACAACCTGGGTTTTTTCTTTATTTCCGGTATACAGAGCTTGGTCGTACATTACTGCCCTCCTCGGGTGTTAAAGTGACACGACACGCATAAGACGCGTTTTCTTGTCTTACTGTTACTTTAATAAAGTCCTAATTCTGGATTCCGTGTGTGTGTTTGCATATATTACTATATTTGTAAAATGCAAATAAAATATTAGATCGTTTTAATCTATATTTATACTTGTACTTACGACTCCCAACCAAAAGATGGCGTAGAATCAGATGCCTTTGACTCGACTTCCGCCGGATCGTTTATACCTTCACCGGAAGTGTATTTGTCCTCTTCTACCAGGCCGATCCATCATGGTGGGTGTTATTCGACGTGCTTTGCCAAGTTATCCGAACTAATCCTGCTATCATACCTGGTTACACCACCCGGCTTTATCATCTATGGTCGTGTTAGACTTTGTTTGATTCAATCCGTGCTATATTTGCCTTCGATGACATAAACCATTCGTTAAATGCACGACATTTTTAGGCAGTTGCTGCTAACAGCTAGTGGCAGTCAATGAATTGCCTGGTTCAGTATGAGTCATGTTTTAACCATTAAACTAAATTGAACAACGTGCATTTATCCGATAATACTTGCACTTACTTTATGGGCATATGTATATATATATATGCCCATATATATACGACGTTCGTCGGGAAGTTGTTCTTGAGAATAAACCGAAGCTGAGCTTTTAGCTAATGCTAACACTTGGCCGCTGGGAAAATAGCTAATTATCAAAATGAGTTTTCTGTTCTAGTCTGTACATGATTATAGGTAAGTGCTGGTAGTCTAGAGACGTCACATATTTAAGGTCATGTGACACACAATCTGTATTTGGCATGTCCAGCAAGTCAACCAGGATAATGTGCATGGCACTGACTTTTGTGTATGGTATCTTTAGGGACGTGTCAGGACCAAGACGGTGAAGAAGGCCGCCAGGGTCATCATCGAGAAATACTACACTCGACTGGGTAATGACTTCCACACCAACAAAAGGGTGTGTGAGGAGATCGCCATTATTCCCAGCAAGAAGCTCCGCAACAAGATAGCCGGGTGAGGTTGTCATGTCTGTAAGACCATGTTGTCACCCTGTATCGAAAGTGATTATGGCGTCTGTGTTGCCAGGTCATTTATAAGCAGGAAGATCAAATTGAGAGCCTTTCCCGTGTTTGAAGGAATGTCTCTTCTTATCAAACCCTGATGCTCCCAGACACTTAAATGTTTGATTGAAGTGTTGGCATATTCAATAATTTCTTGTCCTAGCCATTACTGTGTTGTTGTTGCAGATATGTGACACATCTGATGAAGCGCATCCAGAGAGGCCCCGTCCGAGGAATCTCCATCAAACTGCAGGAGGAGGAGCGAGAGAGGAGGGACAACTATGTTCCTGAGGTCAGTGAATACATCATTTTATGATAACAGTAGCCTGTTGCTTCGATAATTTAAATTGGTGCATCAGAGCCGCAGTGGAAACTCTAGTCACTTGAGCCTTTCACACATAACTTAGTGAAGGGTGAGCGGTATTGCTCAGTTGCATTTTATCATACCAAAATATAGTCAGAACACCACTGACTAGCTTATGTTACCATCAGTGGTTTAACGAAACATCGTCTTTGTAAGTGTCTGTATTCTTTACATATTACAAATTATATTGGGGGAAAAATTACCTGTCGGTCTGTGGAATTTGCTAAATGTTCAGGCTTTGCACTCACTGCTTTGTTGTTTACGAACACACATTCACGTACACTAAAGCAGTCCCAGAACGGGCAGCTAATAATTTGCAGTCAAATTGTTCTAATAGAATATATATTAACAAAGTTAATGTATGTGCACGAGGTACGCACGGGCATAATCGTGTCATCTGCACAATGCTGTAAGAATGTGTAATATAATTAGGGATGTAATAAGTAATCGGTACATCGAATTATCTCAAGATCCGTCTTTGATCTGTGCTAGGCAAATTTGCCTTCTGGAAGATAGGTATTGACCCTAGATATTATTAAAAGGGAATTGTTTGATTTTATCCATACTAGAAGGAAAACTTTGGACTTGTATATGGCAGACTTTATTTGAAGTTTAGCACCTTTATTGATAAGGACGTCAAAAGTTAAGTCTGCATGCACGTTCATGGCGGCATCAAAACAAAGATGGTGGCTGGCTACAGTGGCCGAGAAAGGTCATTACAATTGCAAACACCATAATACAACACAGGTGAAGGTTGATATAAAGCAGTCCGATATAAAGCGATGTTCTATTAAACAACGTCGTGCCATGGACCCTGAATTATAGTTTGTTCTTTTTGTCCAGAGTCAACCGTGTTTTCTTCATCAAATGATCAACTGTTAACACCGTATCGACCTATTGGTGGATAGTCCCTGCTCCATTGCGAAGTGTAGCACAATTTCCCTCTCACGTCACATGGGGGGGCTATCCACCAAACATCATTATCGTCATCGACCCTCATTTCTTTACCTTCAAAATGCCCTCCGTGTTGGGCTTTGCTGCGCTCTTTTTTTATTCCGCCTGTTAACATCAAGAATGAAAAATACCCTTTTATTATCGTTTTCATAAAAGTAAAGCTGCATTTCAAAAATTTCGACAAAGTACATTTGCGACTTAGTTGTTTCCATTAAAGGGTGTTACGCAACCTTGAGCGGTAATTCTTGTAAAATCTTGCCCATTGAGACTCAATTTTAAGGAAGATGGACGCTTTGCAGTGTCATAGTTTTGGAGCTGTGTTAACAATTGCAGCCAGTAGTGTTGTAATAAAAGACGAAGGCACCGGCAGATTGCCCAAAGACAACGTCCTTGCGTATGGCAGCGGCCACAAATAAGGGGCTTTTGGGAGAGAATTGTGAATGAGGAACTCAGAGAAATTGTGGATGCAAATGCCCTTTCCACTTTGTTCAAGCATGTGGGTCTGTGGGTCCGCCACAATTGCCGGGAAGGCACCTGCGATACGGCCAGGGGCTAACTCGCTCCTCCCGGCCAATTGTTCTGAAGCAAGACTAAGATGGCCCATCCACCTTAGTTTTCCTGCATCAGCACCCTGCTGGTACTGAGTTTAGTTGCCCTGTAAATGCAAAAAAAGTGTTTCCATCATGCTTTTGCGACACACTTCAATATCGAATCGTTTGAAAAACCACATCATGAGTATAAAAATGTTTTAACAATATTTGAGAGGTTTTTCGAAATCTGGGTGTTTCATTTAGCAGTTTCATTTTGCGATATTTAGGTTTTGCCCATTTCTAAGGGTAATGGAAATGCAGCGACTGACACGTGTCCTCTTTGAAAAAAATGCAACCGTAAAACTGCGAGGAGACAGGATCATGCAGTCTCAACACTCAAGCAAGAAGCTCAACGCATAGAAGGGTTCAAACAATTTAAAGACAGTCATGCTACTGTCCACTGTCAACAAGGCAGGAACTAACAAACTTAAACCACTGCATCATGGTAAGTCTGCAAACCCTCGCTGTTTTCACTACATAAATCGGGATAATTTTGTTAAGTTCTATATTATGCGTTCCCGGAAATAACGCGGTCAAGATTATATGGACTCCAATGACTGCGCCACATTAAAGACAAAGAACACGTAACAATAATGTTGCAACATATTTTAAAACCACAAAAGACGCCACCGAAATGTTTGTGACTGCAGAGCTAACTGCGACGACGCACCGACCTCATGAACACATCAGTTAGATGTTATTGCAACAACTGGCAACAAAAGATAAGTCATTCCATGAGAAACCAATAAAAGAGACGGCTGAAGGAGGTTTTGGAAATTAGGAAACGAGGGGCCCACACCAACAGGAATGAGGGGGCATATATGGTTCCTCATAACTGCGACGCTGTTCTTCATTGGCGAAGCCAGGGCGTATGACAGAATACAGATATAGCTGGGTCGGGGAACTTTATTTTGCAGGCAAATCTACTTTTAACGTTTTGGTTACTGTACTCTAAAATTGCTTGATCGTTGAAAATGTGAGCAGAAAAGGTTTCCCTTGTTAATTTGCTATCAGTCTGTGAATAGGTGAATCTGATGTATAATAAGTGTTTTTGGTATTATTCCAGGTATTGTAAATGCTGGTATTGTAAATGTGCTATATAAATACAGACCATTTAATTCCTACTAAAGTGTTGGTTGCACTTTTATTAAAAACATGTGAATGCATTGGCCATTACTAGTTTACTTGCTTGTTTGTATCCCTAATTCATTAATACATATGTCCCTAACTAGAAATAACAGGAATATAGGAAACTTCACCTGCAGTGTCCAATATCCAGTATTTAACCTTCAGACTGTTTTTTTTTTTTTTTGCTAAAAAGTTACTGATTCGATTTCATCTCACCAAATCGAATTTTATCGTTTAAAAACATTGTCCCTGAATTGTATTATCAATCAAAAATTCTGAATCGAGTAGATATAATGCTAAAAACACATTGGTAAGTTAGTGCCCTATAGGAATCTTCCTAAAGGTTTGAAAACAGCCCCTTTTAGCCTAGTTAATGCTTCTGCACCTCTCAAAATTCTTAACTTGTGATGTGGTGACTGGTCACCATTTAGCACGATAAGGCTGTAAAATACTCTCACGTCACTTGGCTTGCGTCTTCCTGACGACATCTTGGTTTGCTTATAGCTCTTCTTGGGAGGTTGGTGTGTGATTTGCCATGATTTTCTGTGTGAGCAACTACAACTCTTGCTGAGTATCTTCCTGAAAGAGCTTTCTGTGTGTAGTGGTGGCTGCAAACTTGTAGGTAACAATGGCTTCTGAAGCGACACCTACTTTGTTTGAGCTGGAAATAACCCTTTAAAACAATGGCCACTTTTAATGTACAGATTGCTTCAAAACCGGAAGAGAACCTTTGTGAAGGTGGGCTTTGCAACCGCTAAACAAATTGCGATAGAGTACAGGCGAATTTGAAGCGCTATTCAGCTGTTTGGGACATGGGACAAGAGAGAGCTATATGTAATTGAAAATAAAACTGTTAAATAACGTTTAAAAAAGCTGCAGGTGGCGTTTATGTTCCTGTGTGATTGATATTCAGAGCTTCCTTATTTGTGAACTTAGCAAACCTAAAAGAAGATTGACAAGAGAATGAGGAAGGGTTGTGAGAGAGAACGTGTGTAGTGAAAGAATGTGTCAGAATTGAACCTGTTAGCACAATTTGGGCAACAAAATCAAAGAGTGACTTCTTCTGGGTGAAACACAACAGGCTATAAAACGACACATTCAGTGATTATTTTTAAGAGGGTACTGAGATATTAAGTACATAATATCAGTTTTACATACAAATGTTCCATCACTTTTGCTTTCTTTCATTCAAAAATGTGTGCATTTCATGCACAATGCCCTCTTCCCTGTCCTCAGTCTCACCTCGGTAAAAGCTGAAAAATCACAGCTCTGAGGCAAACCTGGGATTTTGGGAAGGTTTACATTAAGTCAAGCAAATTATAGTGTGACGGACTTCCTACCGTCCTGGTGTGGGTTGTGGTGCCATCCAACACATGACGCATTATAGCATCATGTGTTTCATTTATTATTTCAAAATTTGTGAAGTCTTCTTGTTTGGTTGTCGCGGTACTTTTCAGTGCGCAGGCGTTTCCTGCTTCTGGCCGAAGTGCTCCTTGCGGTGCCCGGGTTTTGCGTCTGTTGCGGGGACGCATCGTCTCTCAGGTCTGATCGTTTGTTCGTTGCTCGTGGTCGGTCTTCTCCAGTGGGTTCCTTCTTCTACTCTCCCCCCGAATGTTCCTCCTTCCCCTTGTTTATGCTGCAAGAGCAGATGACGTAATTGAGCGCAGCCGTGTGGTGTACACACCTTGCACTGATTGCTGCTCCCGTGCGGCTCCGAGTGCAACACGCCTCCTCTCTCCGCCGCATGCCCCGCCCCCTCACCCCCATCTCGGCTAGGGCTGCTGCTCTTCTCTGCCCGCTGTCGGCTCCATCTCTCCACATGTAGTTATACAGCACTTTTTCTGTCGTGACTAAAGCACTTTACATAGAGAAACCAATTATCTAAATCTTTAAGGTATTTTACACCAGTGTAAGTAGTACTGGGAACACAACGAAAGTCACTGGAATGGTGGACGCTGGATTCGAACCAGAAACCCCAAAGTTACTGGTCGGCCGCTTCACCATTTGAGCTACGCCCCCACGTCAGGGTCAGCAAGAGGGTACTTGGGCAGGAAAAAGATGATGTTGCTTACGCAAGTTATGTGACGCAAGAGTATATACCAGGCTAAAGTGCAGCCCATCAGTTTACTTCATTACAATGAAACACATTAGCTTTCACACTGCACTGTCAAATTATTATTTTTTCCCTCGCTACTCGTTTCCAGCGCTTTACAGTTAACATCATGAAGAAACAGAAGCTTTCATTGATGTTTCTTCTTTTGAATTATTTTTGTAGTTTTATTTGTTTGTCTTTTAAGTTTGTAATACTGAAAATATAATTATCACAGAAGTATCAAGTCCATTAGAGTTTACATAAATGTCTATTGTTTGTCACAAATAAAATTGGTTAATTCACACAGCAAACATTGCACAAATGTGGCTCAACAGAATTAAACCTGTGTAGCTTTTTAGCCTTCTGTTGGTCAAATTTAACTCTACATGTATTTAACCAGTTTTGATCGCCACAGTTAAACAGCCCAAAACACGGCCACAAATACAAGACATCAAAAAGTCTGCAATTTCAATACATTAATATTTAGTTGTCCAGTTGCTGTTAAGTCAGGTTTTTGAGATTTGTTTAAAATAAATTTAGGGTAGGTAGTGCCATCTTATACTCACCCACCGCTGCTTCATTGTGACAGATATGCTTTGCGGTTGCCCCCCACTGGGTGGCTGGATTACTGCATACATGAACAACCCTGTTTTGAATGGTTTCATCAAGCCTATTTGGGTGATTTCAGCAAGCTAAATTAAAAGCTTTGGCCGCCAGTTAAACAGTCCTGGTGTAGTGCAACCACTGACTCTGTAGCTATCACGCTAGTACTTCCGCTCTCCTGGATTCTTAATTCAATCGTCTTGTTGTTGCCCTTCAATCCTGTATCGAAAATGATCATGGCATGTGTGTTGCCAGGTCATTGATAAAACAGGAAGAGAAAACTGCTAGCCTTTCCCGTGTCTGCAGGAACACCAGTTCCTGTTTGACCCTGGCGCTTGCAGACATTACATTTGGTTTATAAATGCAGACTAACTGACAAAAACTTTGAGGTGGGAGGAGCTTCAGTCATGTGAGTGTCTTTGTGCGCGTGCTTGCAGGTGTCCGCCTTGGATCAGGAGCTGATCGAAGTTGATCCCGACACCAAAGAGATGCTGAAGCTGCTGGTGAGTTAAACATCAAATCACATTTTTTCCTGTATCAAAGGTGATCTTGCCGTGTGCGTCGCCAGGTCATTGATAATACAGGAAGATAAAGCTGCCAGCATTACACATGTCTGCAGGACCACCACTTCCTATCAGACCCTGATGCTTGCAGACAGACTTCCTCTTTTCTTACATTCTTGTCATCTAACACTCGCTTACATTTGTGTCATCAGGACTTTGGCGGTCTATCCAACCTACAGGTGACTCAGCAAACAGTCGGCATGAACTTCAAGCAGCCTCGAGAAAATTAAATCTTCTAATAAAACCTTGTGGAAACACAATTTTTGTATGATCTTTCTTTGAAAATTCTCGTGTTTAACTTTGACCACGCTGGCATCCTGCCCAAAAATTAATCCAATCACCAAGCAGTTATAGATTGTTATGTTGCATTAATTAGGATGACCCATTTATTTTTAAAGACTAGTAAATGCAAAACCCTGGCTGACCTCTACTGGACACGTTTTTTCAAGATGGCACTTTTCGATTTTCTGTCATGACCCTCCCGATCTGAATTATTACTGAGATTTTATGTTCATCTCTACAACTCAATTTGTTGGTTATTATATACAGATCATTTAAATATATATATATATAATGGAACAGTGTGTTTCCATCTGTCAGGACCCTCCCGATCTGAATCATTACTGAGATTATATGTTCATCTCGACAACTCAATTTGTTGGTTATATTATACAGAGCCTTTAAAAATATAAATATATATATATAATGGAAAGGTGTGTTTCCATAATTCCACTCAAGGTTACACTTCCATAGATTATAGAATCAGGGCCCACAAGTATTTAGTTTATTTGTACAAAATTAGGGCGTCCAGCCCACAAAAACAGGATTTCCAAAAATGTAAATACTGCATAGAAATCAGCCCAAATTTTACAGGACATAAGTGTTCTAAACAGAGTGCCACACACTAAACTCAAAAGCACCTGCACAAATTTTCCCATGTGTCATTAAATTGCTTCACTCTGGTTCAATTGTTTCAGTTAGGATCAATATGGGGAAGACTGACGATTTAACTGGCCAGAAGACCATCGTTGATACATAAGCCATAAAAGTTCATAGCTAAGAAGGCTGGCTGTGTCCAGGCATATCAATGGCAAGTCTAATGGAAGGGCAAAATAAATGGCGAGAGAAGATGCACCAGCAGAAGAGCAGACCCTGGGTTTCTGTGGATTATCAAACAAGATTCATGAATCTGGCAGAGTTCCAGAAAGACTTGAATGTCGAGATGGTAGTCCCTGCTCCAAAAACCACACATTCAGACTATATTTTGATTTGATGTGAACCTATTTTTTTTTTTTGCAAAAACATTAGTAAATGCTGATTTCTTCACAGTATTCTATTTTTTTTAAAATCCTGTTTTTGTGGGTTTTATGATCTTGAAGTCCAAATGATGTACAAATAAATACTTCAAATGGTTTATGTTGTGGGCACTGAATCTATAATCTATGGAAGTTTAACATTTTGAATGGAATTATGTAAATGAATACACTGATCCATGATATTAATTTTTTCTTAGAAAGGTTTGTATATACTGCTAATGAAATTCTTCCTTCATGTCCCAAACCTCTCCATTGTTTTGCCTCAGCTCTGTGGGCAAGTGATCCGGTTTACAACTACTACTGGGTAGATCAGGGAGCTGGTTGATAAAACTGAGCACCGCCACCACCTAACTACAGATTGATTGATTCAGACTTGTATTAGTAGATTGCGCAGTATAATACATATTCCATACAATTGATCATTAAATAGTAACACCCGAATAAGTTTTTCAACTTGTTTAAGTCGGGGTCTACGTTAATCAATTCATGGTACAAAATATACAAATATATATTATCAGCATAAGGAATTCATCACACAAGTTAATCATCAGAGTATATACATAAATCTAAGGAGTGGGATGTGGAGGGGGTTGGGGGGTAAAGTTTGGTTGATATCAGCACTTCAGTCATCAACAATTATATCATCTGAGGAATGGACATTGAAACAGTGTAGGTCTGACTTGTTAGGATATGTACAGCCTGCAGTGAACATAGTGAGCTCAGAAAGCATAAGAACAAGTATATCCATCCATCCATCCATTTTCTACCGCTTATTCCCTTTTGGGGTCGCGGGGGGCGCTGGCGCCTATCTCAGCTACAATCGGGCGGAAGGCGGGTATATACATTTGATTATTTACAACCCGAGGAGGTAAGATGTGGTGGGGGGAGGGTGTTAGTCTAGGGTTGTAGTTGCCTAGATCGAGGTGTTCTTTTAATGCTGTTTTGAAGGAGTTTAGAGAAGCACTTTGTTTTACACCTGTTGGGAGTGCATTCCATATTGATGTGGCATAGAAGGAGAATGAGTTAAGACCTTTGTTAGATCGGAATCTGGGTTCAACATGGTTTGTGGAGCTCCTCCTGGTGTTGTGGTTATGGCGGTCATTTACGTTATGTAGTTTGACATGTACTTCGGTATCAGGGAGGTGTAGCGAATTTTATAGACTAGGCTCAGTGCAAGTTGTTTTACTCTGTCCTCCACCCTGAACCAAACCACTATGGAGACGTGGGTAGGAGTGAGGTGTGATCTGGGGTGGAGGTCTAAAAGTAACCTGACTAGCTTGTTTTGGGATGTTTGGAGTCTAGATTTGAGGGTTTTGGAGGTGCTGGGGTATCGGGAGGTGCATGCATAATCGAAAAAGGGTTGAATGAGAGTTCCCGCTAGAATCTTCAAGGTGCTTTTGTTGACCAGAGAGGAGATTCTGTAGAGAAATCTTGTTTGTTGGTTGACCTTTTTGATTACCTTGGTGGCCATTTTATCACAGGAAAGATTAGCCTCTAGAATGGAACCTAGGTAGGTGACCTCATCTTTCCTGGTGATAACAATGTCACCCACTTTAATAGTGAAGTCACTGACTTTCTTAAGGTTGATTTGGGACCCAAATAGGATGGATTCCGTTTTACCTACAGTAAGTGTATGGATAGCTTGTTGTCAGCGAGCCAGGTGCAAATTCTACAGAGTTCGTCACTTAGGATTTTTTCCACCTGTGACTTGTCCTTGCCGGATACCAGCAGGGCCGAGTCATCCGCAAACAGGAACAATTCCCAGTCGCATGCTGATGACATGTCATTTACGTATATTAGGAACAGTAAAGGTCCTAGTATACTGCCTTGGGGGACTCCACAGCTTAGACAGGAGAGGGGACACGGTGCCGTTCACATCTACCACATGTTTCCTCCCCTCCAAGTAAGATTGCATCCAGCTTGATGAAGTTTTATCAAATCCGATTGCTCTGAGCTTATCCAACAGTATAGCATGGTTAACAGTGTCAAAAGCCTTCTGAATGTCCAGCATGACCATGCTGCAGTATTTGCCCGCATCAACCTCATGTTTGATGTGGTCGGTCAGAAAGAGAAGGCATGTGACAGTGGAGTGGTTAGTTCTGAAGCCGGATTGGAATCTGTACATGAGTTTTTTAGTGGCAAGGTATCTATCGACCTGTTCATAAACTATTTTTTCCATTACTTTCGAAATGGAACTGATAATAGAAACAGGTCAGTAGTTACCAGGTTCTAATTTGCTTCCTTTTTTAAAAAGGGGTTATTCTTGCTATCTTGAAATCTTTTGGTACTTGGCCTTGTTTAAAGGCCTACTGAAACCCACTACTACCCACCACTAGGGGCGTCACTAGACCTAATACTGTACTGGGGCACACCTGGGGCACAAATAATTCTTGTGAGCGTGCAAAGCGCGCAAGCAAAAACATTTTTAGCACTAATTTATCATAAAAAATACATAAATAGTGCTTTAAACTATGAAATTAGTTTAAAGTTAAGCTAGAACTAGCCAGCGCCAGGCTGGATGATCCCCGTACACATAGCAATTTTCGTAGAATAATACACAACTCACAAAATGTTTTTTCTGCTGTGTCTATGACTACGTCAGAGTTAGACATGCGTTCTACTGAGGTGGCAAATTATGATGCGTTCAGTTTATCGCAGCGCCAAGTAGACAATCTGAAAATTCCCGTCATATCAATTCCTAGATATGGTCGTAATTATTTTAAGTACACTGCGCATAATAAACGCAACATTATTAATATTGCTACTACGGATAATTTTATCAACAACTCCTTAAAACAGCCCACTACCTATAATATGGGCTTTCTAAACATCAGATTTTTGTCTCCCAAAACGTTATTAGTAGATGAGGTCATTAGAGACAACAACCTTAACGTCATCGGTCTTAGCGAAACCTGGCTTAAACCAGACGACTTTTTTGCGATAAATGAGGCATCCCCTCCTAACTATACGAATGCGCATATTGCCCGTCACCTTAAAAGGGGAGGGGGTGTCGCACTAATATACAACGAAAACTTTAACTTTAGTCCTAACTTAAATAATAAATATAAATCGTTTGAGGTGCTTTCTACGAAGTCTGCCACACCTCTGCCTCTGTGCCTGGCCGTTATCTACCGTCCTCCAGGGCCCTATTCGGACTTCATTAGTGAATTCTCAGAGTTTGTTGCTGATCTAGTGACGCACGCCGATAATATAATTATAATGGGGGACTTTAATATCCATATAAATACCCCATTGGACCCACCGTGCGTGGCGCTCCAGACTATAATTGATAGCTGTGGTCTTACACAAATAATAAATGAACCGACGCATCGCAGCGGTAATACGATAGACCTAGTGCTTGTCAGAGGTATCACCGTTTCCAAAGTTATGATACTCCCGTATACTAAAGTAATGTCCGATCATTACCTTATAAAATTCGAAGTTCAGACTCATGTTCGGCAAGCTAATAATAATAATAACTGCTATAGCAGCCGCAACATTAATGCTGCCACAACGACGACTCTTTCGGACCTACTGCCCTCGGTAATGGCACCGTTCCCAAAGTATGTGGGCTCTATTGATAACCTCACTAACAACTTTAACAACGCCCTGCGCGAAACCATTGATAGTATAGCACCGCTGAAGTTAAAAAAAGCTCCAAAAAGGCGTAGGCCATGGTTTACTGAAGAAACTAGAGCTCAGAAATTATTATGTAGAAAGCTGGAACGCAAATGGCGCACGACTAAACTTGAGGTGCACCATCAAGCATGGAGTGATGGTTTAATAACTTATAAACACATGTTTACCTTAGCTAAAACTAATTATTACTCAAATCTCATCCGCATTAATAAAAACGATCCAAAATTTTTGTTTAGTACAGTAGCATCGCTAACCCAACAAGGGACTCCTTCCAGTAGCTCCACCCATTCGGCAGATGACTTTATGAAGTTCTTTAATAAGAAAATTGAACTTATTAGAAAGGAGATTAAAGACAATGCGTCCCAGCTACAACTGGGTTATAGTAACACAGATACGACTGTATATACGGCGGATACTGCAAATATCCAAAATAGTTTCTCTCTATTTGATGAAATAACATTAGAAGGATTGTTACAACGTGTAAATGGAATAAAACAAACAACATGTTTACTTGACCCACTTCCTGGGAAACTTATCAAGGAGCTTTTTGTATTATGAGGTCCATCAGTGCTAAATATTATAAACTTATCACTTTCCTCGGGCACTGTTCCCCTAGCATTCAAAAAAGCGGTTATTCCTCCTCTCCTTAAAAGACCTAACCTCGATCCTGACCTCATGGTAAACTACCGACCGGTGTCTCGCCTTCCCTTTATTTCGAAAATCCTCGAAAAAATTGTTGCAGAGCAGCTAAATGAACACTTAGCGTTTAACAATCTATGTGAAACCTTTCAATCCGGTTTCAGGGCAAATCACTCGACTGAGACAGCCCTCGCAAAATTGACTAATGATCTATTGCTAACGATGGACTCTGATGCGTCATCTATGTTGCTGCTCCTCGATCTTAGCGCTGCTTTCGATACCGTCGATCATAATATTTTATTAGAGCGTATCAAAACACGAATTGGTATGTCAGACTCAGCCCTGTCATGGTTTAACTCTTATCTTACTGATAGGATGCAGTGCGTCTCCCATAACAGTGTGACCTCGGACTAGATAGATAGATAGATAGATGGATAGATAGATAGATAGATAGTACTTTATTGATTCCTTCAGGAGAGGTCCTTCAGGAAAATTAAAATTCCAGCAGCAGTGTACAGAGTTGAGATCAATTTAAATTAAAGTAAGTTAAAAAGTAAATAATGGGGGTTTAAATGGAAACAAAATAGAGAAATATTACAATAAGAATAAAAAGTAAAAAGCAACAATCGGAATAAAAATATAACAGTAAAATAAGAATATAACAAGACAAAGTAGGCAGTAGTGACCATGTTATGAAAACGTATTGCACTGTTATTGTTTTGCATCCCCTGTCATCCTAATACCCCTCGTCCCCCGTCCCAGAGAGGAGTTGTACAGTCTAATGGCGTGTGGGACAAAGGAGTTTTTGAGTCTATTAGTCATGCACTTGGGATGAAGCAGTCTAGCACTGAACAGGCTCCTCTGGCTACTGATAACGCTATGCAGAGGGTGACTGGCATCATCCAGGATGCTCACTAGTTTGTCAACAGTCCTCTTCTCTGCCACCGTCACCAGTGAGTCCAGTTTCATTCCCATTGTAGAACCGGCCCGCCTGATCAGTTTCTCAAGTCTGGAGCTGTCCTTCTTAGATGTACTGCCCCCCCAGCACACTAGAGAGGGGGGGTTGCCCACATCTGAGGCCCTCTCCAAGGTTTCTCATAGTCAGCATTGTCACTGGCGTTCACTGGATGTGAATTCTCTCTGCCCACTGGGTGTGAGTTTTCCTTGCCCTTTTGTGGGTTCTTCCGAGGATGTTGTAGTCGTAATGATTTGTGCAGTCCTTTGAGACATTTGTGATTTGGGGCTATATAAATAAACATTGATTGATTGATTGATGTAGAACACAACACTGGCAACCACAGACTGGTAGTACATCCACAGGAGTTTTTTGCAGATGTTGAAGGAGTGCAGTCTCCTGAGGAAGTACAGCCTGCTCTGTCCTTTCTTGTACTGGTGATCCGTGTTAACAGTCCAGTCCAGCTTATTGTCCACCCAAACCCCGAGGTACTTGAATGAGTCCACGGTCTGTACCTCAACTCCCTCGATCACAATAGGTTGTGACCGTGGACTCAACCTCCCAAAGTCAATGACCAGCTCCTTAGTCTTTGATGGATTGAGCTGCAAGAGGTTCGTGTGGCACCAGACAACAAAGTCCCTCACCAGATTCCGAAACTCCTCCTCTCTGCTGTCCCTGATGCACCCGACGATGGCTGTGTCATCCGCGTACTTCTGGATGTGACACAGCTCTGAGTTGTAGCAGAAGTCAGCGGTGTACAGGGTGAAGAGAAGAGGGGCCAGCACCGTTCCCTGCGGTGCTCCGGTGCTGCTGATCACAGTGTCAGACGTGATGTCCTTCAGTCTGACGTACTGTGGCCTGTCGGTGAGGTAGTTCAAAATCCAGGCAACCAGGCAGGGGTCCACTCGCATTTTGTAGAGCTTGTCCTGAAGGAGGCTGGGCTGGATGGTATTAAAGGCACTCGAGAAGTCCAGGAACAGGATCTTCACAGTGCCATTTCCCTTATCCAGATGTGAGTGGGCTCGATGCAGCAGGTAAAGGATAGCATCCTCCACACCAACGCCTGCCTGGTACGCAAACTGCAGGCTCTCCTGGGCATGTTGCACCTGTGGTCTGAGGAGGCTGAGAAAGAGCCGCTCCAATGTCTTCATTAGATGAGAGGTGAGCGCCACTGGTCTGTAGTCGTTCAGCTCACTGGGGCAGTTATTTTTGGGAACTGGAACAATGCATGACGTCTTCCAGAGGGTGGGCACTCTTCCCAGCTGCAGGCTGAGGTTGAAGATCCTTTGAAGTGGTTCACCCAGTTCTGCAGCACAGGTCTTCAGGAGTCGGGGGCACAGCTTGTCTGGGCCTGCTGCTTTCCTTGGCTGTAGCTTCGTCAGTTGACCTCTGACCTGGTCCGCAGAGATGACTAATGTCTGCGTAGAGGTGGTGGAGGGGGGTGCTGCCATGGCTGGGGGGGAGGTTTGTTGAGGGGAGCAGAAGAGGGGGTGGCTGTGATGGGGAGTGGGGGATGGAGAAGACACGGGCTGGTTAAACCGGTTGAAGAAGTTATTCATCTATGTTAAGACTATGTTAAGGTAACGTGTGGAGTTCCCCAGGGTTCGGTCCTTGGCCCTGTACTCTTCAGCATCTACATGCTGCCGCTGGGTGACGTCATACGCAAATACGGTATTAGCTTTCACTGATGACACCCAACTCTACATGCCCCTAAAGCTGACCAACACGCCGGACTGTAGTCAGTTGGAAGCGTGTCTTAATGAAATTAAACAATGGATGTCCGCTAACTTTTTACAACTTAATGCCAAAAAACGGAAATGCTGATTATCGGTCCTGCTAGACACCGACCTCTATTTAATAATACAACTTTAACATTTGACAACCAAATAATAAAACAAGGTGACTCTGTAAAAAATCTGGGTATTATCTTCGACCCAACTCTCTCCTTTGAGGCACACATTAAAAGCGTTACTTAAACGGCCTTCTTTCATCTCCGTAATATCGCTAAAATTCGCTCCATTTTGTCCACTAAAGACGCCGAGATCATTATCCATGCGTTTGTTACGTCTCGTCTCGATTACTGTAAAGTATTATTTTCGGGTCTCCCCATGTCTAGCATTAAAAGATTACAGTTGGTACAAAATGCGGCTGCTAGACTTTTGACAAGAACAAGAAAGTTTGATCATATTACGCCTGTACTGGCTCACCTGCACTGGCTTCCTGTGCACTTAAGATGTGACTTTAAGGTTTTACTACTTACGTATAAAATACTACACGGTCTAGCTCCAGCCTATCTTGCCGATTGTATTGTACTGTATGTCCCAGCAAGAAATCTGCGTTCAAAAGACTCCGGCTTATTAGTGATTCCTAGAGCCCAAAAAAAGTCTGCGAGCTATAGAGCGTTTTCCGTTCGGGCTCCAGTACTCTGGAAAGCCCTCCCGGTAACGGTTCGAGATGCTACCTCAGTAGAAGCATTTAAGTCTCACCTTAAAACTCATCTGTATACTCTAGCCTTTAAATAGACCTCCTTTTTAGACCAGTTGATCTGCCGCTTATTTTCTTTCTCCTATGTCCCCCACTCCCTTGTGGAGGGGGTCCGGTCCGATGACCATGGATGAAGTACTGGCTGTCCAGAGTCGAGACCCAGGATGGACCGCTCGTCGGGACTCAGGATGGACCGCTCGCCTGTATCGGTTGGGGACATGTGAGGCGGCATAGCTCGGTTGGTAGAGTGGCCGTGCCAGCAACTTGAGGGTTGCAGGTTCGATTCCCGCTTGTGCCATCCTAGTTACTGTCGTTGTGTCCTTGGGCAAGACACTTTACCCACCTGCTCCCAGTGCCACCTACACTGGTTTAAATGTAACTTAGATATTGGGTGTCACTATGTAAAGCGCTTTGAGTCACTTGAGAAAAGCGCTATATAAATATAATTCACTTCACTATATAAATATAATTCACATCTCTACGCTGCCGATCCGCCTCCGCTTGAGATGGTTTCCTGTGGACGGGACTCTCGCTGCTCTCTTGGATCCGCTTGAACTGAACTCTCGCGGCTGTGTTGGGGCCACTATGGATTGAACTTTCACAGTATCATGTTAGACCCGCTCGACATCCATTGCTTTCGGTCCCCTAGAGGGGGGGGGGGTTGCCCACATCTGAGGTCCTCTCCAATGTTTCTTATAGTCAGCATTGTCACTGGCGTCCCACTGGATGTGAATTCTCCCTGCCCACTGGGTGTGAGTTTTCCTTGCCCTTTTGTGGGTTCTTCCGAGGATGTTGTAGTCGTAATGATTTGTGCAGTCCTTTGAGACATTTGTGATTTGGGGCTGTATAAATAAACATTGATTGATTGAAATCATATCAGATTATGTTGTATGGATCTTTGATTAACCACCTGAAATTAACTAATGCATTTGACCTACTTGTGCACTTTTTTACTCCAGACTTCTGAACTGCTACTGGTAAAAGCAAAAAGGAAAAGCAATCATTCTTTTTTAAATATATATTGCAGTAATCATCTGCAAATTTAACATCTACAAAAGTAAAACAAAAAATAAAGCACCCCTAAATCTCTGGGTTCTTTTATATTATTTAATTTCCATTTCTGGCAATGTGGCTAATCCTATTTCAGATAGATAGATAGATAGATAGATAGATAATACTTTATTGATTCCTTCAGGAGAGTTCCTTCAGGAAAATTAAAATTCCAGCAGCAGTGTACAGAGTTGAGATCAATTTAAAGAAAAAAGTAAAAAGTAAATAATGGGGGTTTAAAAGGAAACAAAATAGAGAAATATTACAAAAAGAATAAAAACCATGGGAATAACAATATAACAGTAAAATAAGAATATAACAAGACAAAGTAGGCAGTAGTGACCATGTTATGAAAACGTATTGCACTGTTAATGTTTTGCATCCCCTGTCATCCTAATACCCCCCGTCCCCCGTCCCAGAGAGGAGTTGTACAGTCTAATGGCGTGTGGGACAAAAGAGTTCTTGAGTCTATTAGTCCTGCACTTGGGATGAAGCAGTCTAGCACTGAACAGGCTCCTCTGGCTACTGATAACGCTATGCAGAGGGTGACTGGCATCATCCGGGATGCTCACTAGTTTGTCAACAGTCCTCTTCTCTGCCACCGTCACCAGTGAGTCCAGTTTCATTCCGATTGTAGAACCGGCCCGCCTGATCAGTTTCTCAAGTCTGGAGCTGTCCTTCTTAGATGTACTGCCCCCCCCAGCACACTACCATGTAGAACAGAACACTGGCAACCACAGACTGGTAGTACATCCACAGGAGTTTTCTACAAATGTTGAAGGAGTGCAGTCTCCTGAGGAAGTACAGCCTGCTCTGTCCTTTCTTGTACTGGTGGTCCGTGTTAACAGTCCAGTCCAGCTTATTGTCCACCCAAACCCCGAGGTACTTGAATGAGTCCACGGTCTGTACCTCAACTCCCTCGATCACAATAGGTTGTGACCGTGGACTCGACCTCCCAAAGTCAATGACCAGTTGCTTGGTCTTTGACGGATTGAGCTGCAAGAGGTTCGTGTGGCACCAGACAACAAAGTCCCTCACCAGGTTCCGAAACGCCTCCTCTCTGCCGTCCCTGATGCACCCGACGATGGCTGTGTCATCCGCGTACTTCTGGATGTGACACAGCTCTGAGTTGTAGCAGAAGTCAGCGGTGTACAGGGTGAAGAGAAGAGGGGCCAGCACCGTTCCCTGCGGTGCTCCGGTGCTGCTGATCACAGTGTCAGACGTGATGTCCTTCAGTCTGACGTACTGTGGCCTGTCGGTGAGGTAGTTCAAAATCCAGGCAACCAGGCAGGGGTCCACTTGCATTTTGTAGAGCTTGTCCTGAAGGAGGCGGGGCTGGATGGTATTAAAGGCACTCGAGAAGTCCAGGAACAGGATCCTCACAGTGCCATTTCCCTTATCCAGGTGTGAGTGGGCTCGATGCAGCAGGTAAAGGATAGCATCCTCCACACCAACGCCTTCCTGGTACGCAAACTGCAGGCTGTCCTGGGCATGTTGCACCTGTGGTCTGAGGAGGCTGAGAACTAGCCGCTCCAATGTCTTCATTAGATGAGAGGTGAGCGCCACTGGTCTGTAGTCGTTCAGCTCACTGGGGAAGTTCTTTTTGGGAACTGGAACGATGCATGACGTCTTCCAGAGGGTGGGCACTCTTCCCAGCTGCAGGCTGAGGTTGAAGATCCTTTGAAGTGGTTCACCCAGTTCTGCAGCACAGGTCTTCAGGAGTCGGGGGCACATCTTGTCTGGGCCTGCTGCTTTCCTTGGCTGTAGCTTCCTCAGTTGACCTCTGACCTGGTCCGCAGAGATGACTAATGTCTGCGTAGAGGTGGTGGAGGGGGGTGCTGCCATGGCTGGGGGGGAGGTGCGTTGAGGGGAGCAGAAGAGGGGTTGGCTGTGATGGGAAGTGGGGGACGGAGAGGACACGGGATACACAAAACTGTAAAATATACACAAAACAATAAAGCCACAGTAGTAGAATAAATGAACAACTGTTGTGTGTCTGTTCAGGGAATCATTTTCTGAGAAGTAAACTGGAACGTCTCGTTTTCATTTTTGCAAAGTGGTCAATCACTCTGGACAGACATGGAAATATTACAGTAACTGTTATACAGTTGACCAGTGGTTCCCAACTGCTGGGTCGTGACATAAAAGTGGATTGTGTGTCATTTTCAGTCAGATGTGTGCATGAAAAAAAAAAAGTTTAGGGAGAAAAAAATCAAATTGTGGCAACAAAACCAGATTATTTCAGCCGTTTTTCTAGTGACTATTAGTGAGTATTTTAGCAAAAGGCAAACCTGTCTAACAAGCTGGAGGAGGACTCAGGACAGACATGGAAATATATGTCTACGGAGCAGACGCCAGCGGTGTGATCGGAAACGCGGATGCCGAGCGGGGCTAAAAACAAAGCAGAAGGCTAATCCCCACAGAACACCACTTTCCTCCATCCCGAAGACGGATTTAGATGGAAAATGCGAGACTACTGGTCTGGGTAAGGAGTCTGTTAAATTAGAACAAGTTTTTTCTGCTTTGAGTGTTTCAGAGTTGGACATGTGTTTTACTGAGGTGGCTAACTATGATGCGTGCAGTTTATCAAAGCAACAAACAAACAATCGGAAAATCCCCGTTACTGAGGTGGCTAACCATGATGCGTGCAGTTTATCAAAGCAACAAACAAACAATCGGAAAATCCCCGTTACTGAGGAGGCTAACCATGATGCGTGCAGTTTATCAAAGCAACAATCAAACAATCGGAAAATTCCTGTCGTATCAATTCCTAGATATGGTCGTAACTATACTAAATGCACTGGGCATAATAAACACAACATTATTAATATTGCTACTATGGATAATTTGATCAAAAACTCCCTAAAACAGCCCACTACCTATAATATAGATTTTTTAAACATAAGATCATTGTCTCCTAAAACGTTGTTAGTTAATGATATTATCAGAGACAACAATCTTAACGTCATCGGTCTCAGCGAAACCTGGCTTAAACCAAACGACTTTTTTGCGCTAAATGAGGCATGTCCTCCTAACTTTACACATGCGCATATTGCCCGTCCGCTCAAAAGGGGTGGGGGGGTTGCACTAATATACAACGAAAACTTTAACCTTAGTCCTAACATAAATAATAAATATAAATCGTTTGAGGTGCTTACTATGAGGTCTGTCACACCGCTGCCTCTACACCTGGCTGTTATCTACCGCCCCCCAGGGCCCTATTCGGACTTTATTAATGAATTCTCAGAGTTCGTTGCTGATCTAGTGACACACGCCGATAATATAATCATAATGGGGGACTTTAATATCCATATGAATACCCCATCGGACCCACCGTGCGTAGCGCTCCAGACTGTAATTGATAGCTGTGGTCTCACACAAATAATAAATGAACCCACGCATCGCAACGGTAATACGATAGACCTAGTGCTTGTCAGGGGCATCACCGTTTCCAAAGTTACGATACTCCCGTATACTAAAGTATTGTCCGATCATTACCTTATAAAATTCGAGGTTCAGACGCATGTTCGTCAAACTAATAATAATAATAACTGCTATAGCAGCCGCAACATTAATACAGCCACAACGACAACTCTTGCTGACCTACTGCCCTCGGTAATGGCACCATTCCCAAAGTATGTGGGCTCTATTGATAACCTCACTAACAACTTTAACGACGCCCTGCGCGAAACCATTGATAACATAGCACCGCTAAAGTTAAAAAAGGCTCCAAAAAAGCGTACCCCGTGGTTTACAGAAGAAACTAGAGCTCAGAAATTATTATGTAGAAAGCTGGAACGCAAATGGCGCACGACTAAACTTGAGGTGCACCATCAAGCATGGAGTGATGGTTTAATAACTTATAAACGCATGCTTACCTTAGCTAAAGCTAAATATTACTCAAATCTCATCCACCGTAATAAAAACGATCCTAAATTTTTGTTTAGTACGGTAGCATCGCTAACCCAACAAGGGACTCCTTCCAGTAGCTCAACCCACTCAGCTGATGACTTTATGCAATTCTTTAGTAAGAAAATTGAAGTCATTAGAAAGGAGATTAAAGACAATGCGTCCCAGCTACAACGGGGTTCTATTAACACTGACACGATTGTATATACGGCGGATACTACCCTCCAAATTACTTTCTCTCGTTTTGAGGAAATAACATTAGAGGAATTGTTACAACGTGTAAATGGAATAAAACAGACAACATGTTTACTTGACCCTCTTCCTGGGAAACTGATCAAGGAGCTCTTTGTATTATTAGGTCCATCAGTGCTAGATATTATAAACTTATCACTCTCCTCGGGCACTGTTCCCCTAGCATTCAAAAAAGCGGTTATTCATCCTCTTCTTAAAAGACCTAACCTCGATCCTGACCTCATGGTAAATTACCGACCGGTGTCTCACCTTCCCTTTATTTCAAAAATCCTCGAAAAAATGGTTGCGGAGCAGTTAAATGAACACTTAGCGTCTAACAATCTATGTGAAACCTTTCAATCCGGTTTCAGGGCAAATCACTCCACGGAGACAGCCCTCGCAAAAATGACTAATGATCTATTGCTAACGATGGATTCTGATGCGTCATCTATGTTGCTGCTCCTCGATCTTAGCGCTGCTTTCGATACCGTCGATCATAACATTTTATTAGAACGTATCAAAACACGAATTGGTATGTCAGACTTAGCCCTGTCTTGGTTTAACTCTTATCTTACTGATAGGATGCAGTGTGTCTCCCATAACAATGTGACCTCGGACTACGTTAAGGTAACGTGTGGAGTTCCCCAGGGTTCGGTCCTTGGCCCTGCACTCTTCAGCATCTACATGCTGCCGCTAGGTGACATCATACGCAAATACGGTATTAGCTTTCACTGTTATGCTGATGACACCCAACTCTACATGCCCCTAAAGCTGACCAACACGCCGGATTGTAGTCAGCTGGAGGCATGTCTTAATGAAATTAAACAATGGATTTCCGCTAACTTTTTGCAACTCAACGCCAAAAAAACGGAAATGCTGATTATCGGTCCTGCTAGACACCGAACTCTATTTAATAATACAACTCTAACATTTGACAACCAAACAATTAAACAAGGCGACACGGTAAAGAATCTGGGTGTTATCTTCGACCCAACTCTCTCCTTTGAGGCACACATTAAAAGCGTTACTAAAACGGCCTTCTTTCATCTCCGTAATATCGCTAAAATTCGCTCCATTCTGTCCACTAAAGACGCTGAGATCATTATCCATGCGTTTGTTACGTCTCGCCTCGACTACTGTAACGTATTATTTTCGGGTCTCCCCATGTCTAGCATTAAAAGATTACAGTTGGTACAAAATGCGGCTGCTAGACTTTTGACAAGAACAAGAAAGTTTGATCACATTACGCCTGTACTGGCTCACCTGCACTGGCTTCCTGTGCACTTAAGATGTGACTTTAAGGTTTTACTACTTACGTATAAAATACTACACGGTCTAGCTCCATCTTATCTTGCCGATTGTATTGTACCATATGTCCCGGCAAGAAATCTGCGTTCAAAGGACTCCGGCTTATTAGTGATTCCATCCATCCATCCATCCATTTTCTACCGCTTATTCCCTTTCGGGGTTGCGGGGGGCGCTGATTAGTGATTCCCAAAGCCCAAAAAAAGTCTGCGGGCTATAGAGCATTTTCTGTTCGGGCTCCAGTACTCTGGAATGCCCTCCCGGTAACAGTTCGAGATGCCACCTCAGTAGAAGCATTTAAGTCTCACCTTAAAACTCATTTGTATACTCTAGCCTTTAAATAGACTCCCTTTTTAGACCAGTTGATCTGCCGTTTCTTTTCTTTTTCTTCTATGTCCCACTCTCCCGTGTGGAGGGGGTCCGGTCCGATCCGGTGGCCATGTACTGCTCGCCTGTGTATCGGCTGGGGACATCTCTGCGCTGCTGGTCCGCCTACGCTTGGGATGGTTTCCTGCTGGCTCCGCTGTGAACGGGACTCTCGCTGCTGTGTCTTGGATCCTCTTTGGACTGGACTCTCGCGACTGTGTTGTATCCATTGTGGATTGAACTTTCAGTATCATGTTAGATCCGCTCGACATCCATTGCTTTCCTCCTCTCTAAGGTTCTCATAGTCATCATTGTCACCGACGTCCCACTGGGTCATTATTGTCACCAATGTCCCACTGGGTGTGAGTTTTCCTACCGAGGATGTCGTGGTGGTTTGTGCAGCCCTTTGAGACACTAGTGATTTAGGGCTATATAAGTAAACATTGATTGATTGATTGATTGATTGATATTTTAAAAAAATCTAAATGGGGCAACTAAACCCGATATTTTTAGCCATCTTTCTGAAAACAAATACAGAAATGTTACTATTTTTTCTGGAAACAAAACCAGATGCTTTAGCTGTAGCCATTTTTCTGGTGACAAAACAAGATTATTTTAGTCAAAGTCGCACCGATTAACAAGACAAGTCTACTGTGCTATTTTTCTGTGAAATTGAATGATTTAAAAATTGGCTCACGACTTGATGATATGGAAAAATGTTTTTCTTCCTGAAGATAAACCATTTGGGAAGCACTCAACTCACACATGCTTACTCCAAATCATCATTGATGCAGAACCAGCAGACAATAACCAACATTATGTTTCATGTTCATTGGAAAGTTCCCCCGACAGCTCGTACAGCAAATGAATGTTTGTCTTGATACAAGGAATAACGTTAGCTAACTTAGCATCAACTTAAGACAATGATGTTGCCTAGCTAGCTAGGACTTCACTTACATCTCTCATTCCTCGCTTCTTCTTCATTGCTGCGGGCGAATAACTTTCTGATATTTATCTAGGAGTTACAGTTTGAGTCAAATCAAAATTAAAATAATGTAATTAACAAATTGTTTTTGGCTAACGTTACCTGCCTCAGCAGTGATACCATCCCCCCTCTCTCTCTCTCTCTCTCAACCGAAGTCTCGATCCACACGTGAATAAATTACCATATTAATTAGCCATGTGCTCATTGTTAGTGGAGTGAATACAGTAGCAATAAATTACCATACTAAGTAGTATGTGCGCTGTTGTCTATGTTATGTAGACTTAAAACTCTGAAGCGTTTTTTTTTATTGGTGAAATTTTTATTGGGGCAATGCAGATCAACAGTGGGGCACATGCCCCACTGAAATATGTCTGGTGACGCCCCAGCCCACCACGCTATCTGATAGTTTATTTATCAATGATGAAATATTAACATTGCAACACATGCCAATACGGCCTTTTAAAGTTTACTAAATTGCAATTTTAAATTTCCCGGGAGTTTTTTCTTGAAAACGTCGCGTAATGATGACGTGTACGCTTGACGTCACGGGCTGTTAGGAATATTAGCGGTGCACCACACACACAGCTAAAAGTCATCTGCTTTAACGGCATAAATTCACAGTATTTTAGAGATCTGTGTTGCTGAATCTTTTGCAATTTGTTCAATTAATATTGGAGGAGTCAAAGCAGAAAGAAGGAGTTGGGAAGCTTTAGCCTTTAGCCACACAAACACACGGTGATTCCTTATTTAAAATTCACGGAGGTGAAACTTTACTATGGATCACAGCGGACATGGATCCCAACCGAATGTCGACCAGCAGGTTTCCGTGAGAAAATTGTAGTTAAAAAGTCGCTTCTTCTCGGATACCAGCTGAGGTTGTTCCGCCCATACAGCTGCCATCAACTTCCCTGAGACACTGCGCGTCCACACCCGGCCGTGGACGTACACTTCCGACTATCAGGTACTGTTAAACTCACTAAAACACTAGCAACACAATAGAAGGATAAGGGATTTCCCAGAATTATCCTACTAAATGTCTCTAAAAACATCGGAATCCGTCTCAATGCAATCGCGTTTTTTATTTTTTTACTTGTTTTTTTCTACTCCGTCGCTATCAATATCCTCAAACACAAATCTTTCATCCTCGCTCAAATGAATGGGGAAATTGTCGTTCTCTCGGTCCAAATAGCTGTTTTTGTTGGAGGCTCCCATTAGAATCAAAATGAATATGTGAGGAGCCATCAACATGTGACGTCATCGTCTGCGACTTCCGGTAGAGGCAGGGATTTTCTCTTAGCACCAAAAGTTGCGAACTTTATCGTGGATGTTCTCTACTAAATCCTTTTAGCAAAAATATGGCAATATCGCGAAATGATCAAGTATGACACACAGAATGTACCTGCTATTCCCGTTTAAATTACAAAATCTCATTTCAGGAGGCCTTTAATTGAAAGGTTTATTATGTGTGTGATGATAGGAGCAATAGTGGTGGCAGAGTCCCTGAGGAATCTGGAGGGGATATTGTCATGGCCGGTCGGCTTGTTAAGGTGGGGCGCGCTCAATATTTTGAGCACCTCGTCAGCTTAATCCATTTCTAATTTGAAATTGTTGTTGAATACTCCTAGCTTTCTATAGTAGGCTTCTGTATCGTTCTAAAATGGATACAAGAGTGTAAATCTCCCCTTGCTGGTCCTGACCCACAATTGGAGAAACACTGCCTGAAGACGACCTCTGGTAAATCAAAACTCTTTGGCTATAACACTTTTATTGGAATCTGTGCATGAGCTCATTGTTTCCCCCTGGTGGCTTATGACAGGTCGTTGGATCTTCCAACTTGTTCTTCTCTGACATCATCACGTAACTAGCTATTTTTGCGCTGACGGTCACAGGTGTCTCCTGGCATTGTTGTAGGCACAATACCAATGTGCGCAATTTGCAAAATGGACAACCGCATTTTGAAAATTTGTATAATGCGCAATCCAAGGTTTCTCATAGTCATCATTGTCACCGACGTCCCACAGGGTGAGTTTTCCTTGCCCTTATGTGGGTTCTACCTAGGATGTCGTTGTGGTTTGTGTTGTGGTTTGTACAGCCCTTTGAGACACTAGTGATTTAGGGCTATATAAATAATCATTGATTGATTGATTGATTGAATCTTTTTGCAAATTGCCTCCAGCTATATATTTGAATAATGTGTGGTGCACATTTTGCAAATCAATGGGCGCAAATACATGTTTTTGGTGTCAAAATAATTTATTAAATACTTATGTAAATCTATTCATTTGTAGTCGAAACAATATAACTGAGTATTGCCCTCAAATCAGTCCAACCCTAACCCTAACGCTAACCACTATACAGTGTACATCCACGACTAAACTACTGACTAAACTACTACCACAACTTGGTTTACTATTTATAAAATATAATAATGTGGGGTTACTGACTAAACGATCCACAAAATCTCGTCTTGCAATATGCAAATTGCTTGCGCACAATGGAAATGACATATAATTTGCAAAGTGCGCGAGATTGGTGAAATACTTAAAACACCATCATCCTGTTGCCTTCTTAAGCCGTAGCAGAACTTCCTCCGGGCCAAGCGCTGAGTCCACGCTGATGACTTTGTCTCGTGACTTGGAACCCTGGTTGGCAGGATGGCGTAAAGAATGCCAGTGAAAACAATGTGCTAACATAAATGATAACGCAAAGGAACTTCTGGAACCTTTTCCAGAGTAACACGACTCTTCTTCACATCCAGAACTTCCGCCAGGTAACGCAGCAGCTCGGTGTTGGCCTCCCCGTCTGTAGGTGGCGCGGCGATGGCCACGCCCACCGCCTCTGTAGAAACATCTGCAGCACAAAAATCATTCCCACTTGATGACAACTCGGTGACGTCATGTTACGTGACGGTGACCTGTAACGCCGTTGTGTTTAGACCCAGGCTTCACGTGCACTGTGATGGTAACCGCGCCGCTTTTGCCACGGACCACCGGACCTTGATCCCGTGCGGGGTCCTCGCTCACAGGCTGACCTTTGACCTGCAGGACCCATGAACAGGTGACGTCACGCATCCAAACAATTGAATTATTTAGAAAAAGATGAATGCGGTGTTGCTTATCAGTAATATTAACGCACTTAATTTGTTAAAAAAACGACCAAATCGCAGTTTTAAGTCGTCACCACTCACCAGTTTTCTGGGCATGTTTGTGGAAGAGAACTGGAGTCGATGAACACAGTTCAGTCTCGAGACAAACGACAAACTAAACATGAAAACGAAATTCCAGAATAACAACAACAATGTAATTTAATATGTACAAAAGTTAGAATTGATCAAACATATGGCTACCACGCATATGAACAAATAACGGATGTTAGCATTGGTAGCGCAGCAGCGTGGACTGTGTCGGTGTAAACAAAGTATTTTCCGGTTACCGGCCAGCCGACTTCCGGTTAGATTCAAAGTAAAATACTCTCATATGAACTGGAACATAAATTGATGAAATTGAATGAATGTTTAAGAAAAATAACTGTAGGTTTTCCATCCACCAACGTCTGGCTAGTTCCATAACAAAAATAAGCTTTTTTTTTAATAGAAACAAACTATTATAGATAATATATTGAAAATATTACCTTTAATGATCCAGCCATTTTATCACGAAAAACTACTGAATAAATGAGATTGAATTAAGGAAGCATCTTAAATTGTATTTATGATGAAGAAAAGGGGATTTACGTGCTTAATCTCACAAAGTTCCGTTTTTTGATGGCGAGGAAAATAGAAATGTCCTGAAAATACATCCTTTGTCTAAAAAGATGGTTTCAGCAACAATGTGCAAATACTGTATACATTGGAACAAAAATGTGCAAATAATACAATTAGAACAATATAATGTAGTGTAAAAATCCTTTTTTTTGTGCATGTGCGCGTGGAAGTGGGAGTGTCCTGTTCCCTGCCTTCTCGTCACTCATTATGAGGGAAAAGTGCAGCGTGCAGACACACATCGGGCTGTCTACACGACAACAACAAAAAAGTAGAGTCAATGGAGAAGAATCCAAATGCAGAGTCACTCACAGAAGACATTGCCTGCGTGTGGTGAGACATTACTTGTGTTGTCTTCCATCCAGGGGCGCCGCTAGGGATTTTGGGCCCCATGAAAATAATCTTTACAGGGCCCCTGTATCTTTACAGGACCCCTCTGTATTATAATTTCATCATCATTAGCGACTTGTCCAGGGTGTACCCCGCCTTCCGCCCGATTGTAGCTGAGATAGGCGCCAGCGCCCCCCGCGACCCCGAAAGGGAATAAGCGGTAGAAATGGATGGAAGGATAGGGACCTCTCTGGTCCCCCCTCCATCATGGGCCCGTAGAATCTGTCTCCTTTACCCCCCCCCCCCTTTTCGGCACCCCTGCTTCCATCCATCCA
Source organism: Nerophis ophidion (assembly GCF_033978795.1). NCBI lineage: Eukaryota > Metazoa > Chordata > Actinopteri > Syngnathiformes > Syngnathidae > Nerophis > Nerophis ophidion. Next base: position 25,061,802 of record NC_084613.1, read on the forward strand.
TTTTCTACTGCTTGTCCTTTTTGAGGTTGTGGGGGGTGCTGGAGCCTATAGAGTTATTTCAGCTGCATTCGGGCGGAAGTCCGTGTACACCCTGGACAAGTCGCCACCTCATCACAGGGCCAACATATCATTCGTTAAAAAAGTTCTGTTTAAAGAGGAGCCTATGTTTAAAAGTGTATGTTGATGGTGAGAGTTGGAAAAGTGCATTGTTGGTGTTATGTTGTCTTTGGTGTCCTAAAACATGTACTTTAAGTTAGGACATGGGCCAGGAATGCAGCAGCAGTTTCACACATATAGACCACACACACATAGATATAAATTGTGTTGACTCGTGTTTCGTTGTGTAGCTTGCAGAGAAGTTCTTCTCTCAGACGTAAATGGAGAAAACGTTATGGAGGTCTGGATGGAAACAAACTTCTGGAGCCTGAAGAAGACTTACTACAAGCCACAGGTATGTGCATCTATATATAAGTGTGTGTGTGTGTGTATGTGTGTGTGTATGCGCGCGCGGACCCTACAATTAAAGCTGAGGGAAGTATGTTACAGTGAGTCTGTTTCTAAATCTAAATCACCACAAAACGGCTGATTGGCTGCAGCAATTTCTGCCCCCGCCCCCTCACATTCGGCTGCCACCTTATTATGTGTTTGTTTGTGTTTATTTCATTTTCTTACATTTGTGTGCTTTGCAGAGGAGGCACACAAAGTGGACGAAAGCAAGTTGAGGAACGCTGACGACCAGGTGGACCTGCCTTAACACGACACACACGTGTTCGCGGGATCAAAGCAGGACTTCACAACATTTTCATGCATGATTGATTGCTAGATTTAGGCCCAAAATACCACAAATAACCACTGTCTGTTATATTATAGATTTATATTCAAGATTAAGCTAAGTGCTATGCTTAAAAAAGTGTGCTAGGTTGCAGATGACCCAAATGAACTAGGTCATGGTGTTTTTTAGGTTACGGCTCCACGACCAGCTTCCAGGATTCTGACCCAGAACCACCCTCCGAGCCCAGTCCAAAGGCCCATCAGTCTGGTCAGTCCTGGAGCCGCAGGTGCACCTGGAGCTTGGTGTCCTGGTAAGAAGAACACCACAAGGAGATGCAGACTGTAAGCATCAAAAAGACATTTTGGTATCTGTGCAGTGGTTCCAGTGTCAGCCAATGGCTCCTGCCTGAAGCCGCTCCCACCTCAGGCCTCGGTGCCACCAAAAGACAGGTGCCCCCAGGTGGCCCAATCCTGGTGCCCTCCTCAGCAGACTCCAACCAAACGCAGAGTGTAAGTTCTCTTAGAACCAATTTGAAGTCCCAACAGAACCGATCTAACTAGTGTGTGCGCGCTTGCATGTGTGTCTTTCAGTGCGGCTGACGTGCTTTTCGACACATTCGCGTGTGATGGAAGAATCAACACCAACCACTTCTTTGAGGTAAAGTCACAAGACCCCCCCTCCCCCCTCCCCTGTCTGCTAAAACATCATCATGATCATCATCATCATCATCACCCGTCAGGCCGTCTGGAGTTCTGGTCTTCACCGGTCCGACTCGCGACTTCGAGACTGCATGTCTCTCCTCAGGAAGCTTCAGGACGCTGATGCTTGTGTGGACAGAAGCACCTTCCACAGGTGCACTTCCTGGAAATATTCTGTCCACTTCCTGGACACATTCTCAACACCTTCTGTAAACTTTCTGTATACTCCCAGTCTACTTTCTGAATATCTATGTCCACTTCCTGTACACTTACGCACCAAATTCTGCTTACTTCCCATCTAAGTTACGTCTTCTTCCCTTACACATCCTGTAAAGTTCCTGTATTCTGTCTGAACATGTTAAGTCTACTTCCTGCAAACTTAAAGCCACTTCCTGTCCGCTTCCTAGCTTCTTTTAAGCCACTTCCTGTATACTTGCTGTGCACTTCCTCTAAAATTCATGTCTAGTGTACTTTCTGCACTGTCCATGTCTACTTCCTGTCCACTTCTTCTACAATTGCTATACACTTCCTGTCTACTTACTGTGCAATCTCCCAACTCGTTCTACAAACTTCCTGTCTATATCTGTGTACTGCTTACTTCCTCTCTACTTCTTGTCTAATGTCCGTTTTGTCTTTTTCTTGTTAACTTCCTGAACAAATTCTCAACACTTACTCTATACTCCCTGTACACTCCCAGTCGACGTCCAGTACACTATATCAATCAATCAATCATCCATCCATCCATTTTCTACCGCTTGTCCCTTTTGGGGTCGCGGGGTGTGCTGGAGCCTATCTCATCTGCAATCGGGCGGACGGCAGGGTACACCCAGGACAAGTCGCCACCTCATCACAGGGCCAACACGGATAAGCAGATGACATTCACACTCACATTCACACACTAGGGCTAATAAATGATAAGTTCATGGTTTAATGATTTCACAATGTAGCTGTTGATTTTTGTATCCAAACCACGTTTATTACCGTATTTTTCAGACTATAAGGCGCACCTGGAATCCTTACATTTTCTCAAAACTCGACAGTGCACCTTATAAACCAGTGCGCCTAATGTACGGAATCCTTCTGGTCGTAGGCATGGACTGCAATATGATGGCAGTCGCACATAACAGATACGCATAGACTGCATTATGATGGTAGTCACACAGAAGAGATACGCATAGACTGCAATATGATGGCAGTCACACATAACAGATACTTGTAGACTGCAATATGATGGCAGTCGCACATAAGAGATACGTGTAGACTGCAATAGGATGGCAGTCACACATAAGAGATACGTGTAGACTGCAATAGGATGGCAGTCACACATAAGAGATACGCATAGACTGCAATATGATGGCAATCACACATAACAGATACGTGTAGACTGCAATATGATGGCAGTCGCACATAACAGTTACGCATAGACTGCAATATGATGGCAGTCACACATAACAGATACGTGTAGACTGCAATATGATGGCAGTCACACACAAGAAATACGTGAAGACTGCCATAAGATGGCAGTCACACATATGAGATCAATCAATCAATCAACATTTTTTTATATATCCCTTAATCATAAATGTCTCAAAGGGCTGCACAAACCACAACGACCTCCTCAGCTCAGACAGATCCCATATCAAATTTGGTTGGCTTTTTAAAAAATAAAAAAACTAACTTGCTTTCTAGAACAAAACAAAATCATTTGGGGTCCCTGGTTCAATCCCCACCTAGTACCAACCTCGTGACGTCCGTTGTGTCCTGAGCAAGACACTTCACCCTTGCTCCTGATGGGTGCTGGTTAGCTCCTTGCATGGCAGCTCCCTCCATCAGTGTGTGAATGTCTGTGTGAATGGGTAAATGTGGAAGTAGTGTCAAAGCGCTTTGAGTACCTTGAAGGTAGAAAAGCGCTATACAAGTACAACCCATTTATTTAGGAGGTTGATATGTAAATAGATATGTAAATTCCATTTTAAAAAGTGAAAAACCTAATTAGGGCTTTTACAAGTGTTTTAAAAAGCTGGTTACACCCAAATCCATGCAATAATGTGTTTTATATTGCATGTAAACACAACATGTGTATGGGGCGGCAACCCACTTTCTCTCTGTCTACCTCCTGTCCACTTACTCTCCACTTTCTGTCTAATTTCAAGCCACTTCTTGTATACTTACTGTACACTTTCTGTCCACATCGTGCATATCCCTGGTCTACCTCTTGTCCACTTCCTCTACAATTTTTATACATTTCCTGTCTACCTTCTTTTCACTTCTAGCTTAATTCCTGTCCTCTTAATATCTATGTCCACTCGGTCTTCTTCTTGTCCATTTCTTCTGCACATCCTCTAGACCAGGAGTCACCAACGCACTGCCAGCGGGCACCAGGTCGCCTGTAAGGACCAGATGAGTCGCCCGCTGAACTGTTCTAAAAATAGCTCAAATAGCAGCACTTAACAGTACACTGCCTCTATTTTTTTAAATTGTATTTATTTACTAGCAAGCTGGTCTCACTTTGCTTGACATTTTTAATTCTAAGAAAGACAAAACTCAAATAGAATCTGAAAATACTAGTTAAACTATATGAATTAGTATCAATGAGAGGAATACATTGAATTGTGTGTGTGTGTGTGTGTGTACACAAACAATCCTGTATGCAATTTGAGTAAAACTAATTTTCTGCAAATGTAAAAACGAATATGAATTCTGACTAAAGAATTGGTGCCGATGGAAACTAAGAAAAGGGATTTGGGTTCACTATCTGGAGTACAGGGCAGGCGAGTGGGGGATCTTATGTTCATGGATAGCTCCTCTGGCAGGGGGCTCCCCTCGTCTCTTTTAATGCACAGCATAGGACACATAATAAGTACACTATCTGGAGTACAGGGCAGGCGAGTGGGGGATCTTATGTTCGTGGATAACTCCTCTGGCAGGGGGCTCCCCTCGTCTCTTTTAAAGCACAGCATAAGACACATAGCAAGAGTGGTCCTCAGGTCCTGTTGATCAGGGGCAGTAGCTCCACAGCCACAGATCCACTATTAACCACTAATATCACAGTCAAAATGAAAGCTTGTTCCCATAGGCCCCATAAACTGTTAATAATGTTTAGACAAAAGTGTATATCATATATACTATTATATATATTGTATTTATATAGGTGTGTGTGTGTGTGTGTGTGTGTGTGTGTGATGGATATGTGTGTATTTTGGGTATATGCATGTGTGTATGTATGTGATTGTGTGTGTATGTGTATATATGTATATATATGTATATATATATGTATATATGTATATATATATATATATATATATGTATATATGTATATATATATATATATATATATATATATATATATATATATATATATATATATATATAAATTGTATATATGTGTGTGTATATGTGTGTGTACATAGGGGACGGTGTGGCGCAGTGGAAGAGTGGCCGTGCGCAACCCGAGGATCCCTGGTTCAAATCCCACCTAGTACAAACCTCGTCACGTCCGTTGTGTCCTGAGCAAGACACTTCACCCTTGCTCCTGATGGGTGCTGGTTGGCGCCTTGCATGGCAGCTCCTTCCATCAGTGTGTGTGAATGTGTGTGTGAATGGGTAAATGTGGAAGTAATGTCAAAGCGCTTTGAGTACCTTGAAGGTAGAAAAGCGCTATACAAGTACAACCCATTTATCATTTATTTATATGTAAGTGTTTGTGAATTTAAATGTATTTTATATAGACAATATATAGCAGCAACCACTGAATTGAATTATATTATATATATTATTGTATTATATATTGTATATATATATATATTGTATATGTATAGGGGTGGGACCTAATAAGTTTACTTCTTCCCACTCCCTTTTGAGCCAATCTTGACATCTACAAAAGATTAGTCACATGTAATGTTTTCAATGTAGGTGTAAAAATAATGTATCTATATATTTCTTTTGTATTTTATGTCATTCTCTTGTTTTGTTTGCATGGCTCAAATAAACCCATTGATTCATTCAAAATCCAAGAAAATATTTTAAAGACTTAGTCTTCACTTGTTTAAATAAATTCATTAATTTTTTTACTTTGCTTCTTATAACTTTCAGAAAGACAATTTTAGAGAAAAAATAAAACCTTAAAAATTATTTTAGGATTTTTAAACATATACACCTTTTTACCTTTTGAATTCTTTCCTCTTCTTTCCTGACAATTTAAATCAATGTTCAAGTAAATTTATTTTTTTTATTGTAAGGAATAATAGATACATTTTAATTTAATTAGTCATGTTAGGTTTTGTTTTTTCGACAAAGAATATTTGTGAAATATTTCTTCAAACTTATGATTAAAATTCCCCAAAAATATTCTGGCAAATCTAGAAAATCTGTAGAATCAAATTTAAATCTTATTTCAAAGTCTTTTGAATTTCTTTTAAAATTTTTCTTCTGGAAAATCTAAAAGAAATAATGATTTGTCTTTGTTATAAATATAGCTTGGTCCAATTTGTTATATATTCTAACAAAGTCCAGATTGGATTTTAACCTATTTAAAACATGTCATCCAAATTGATTGTACAGATATGGTGTTGTTTCTGCCGGGCAAGTATGCCTGACGCCCCTCCTACAGCGCCTTGGGTCAGCTGCAGGGTCATCAGCCGGGGACCACCGCTCATTGGAGTTTCGCTCTCTTTAACCCCGGAACGCCTCCTGGTGGCGAAGCAGTGGCAGGGACGTTTCCCTGCCGCCCCCTGCAGCTGACCCATCTTATTGCCTCGACCCCCAGTACTTATCCCTCCTCCTCAGCCACAACCAGAAACTTCCCTTTTCTGCTTCCTCAGCAAGGGCCTTTGTTTCCCTTTGGAGTTTAGCCCCAGTCAATCCCACACCTCGGAGCAGCCTTATGGTTGATGTACCGACGAAGCCCCGACAGCCTACTTCCACAGGGTAGATGGTAGTGGACCAGCCTGCCTCTCTGCACTCAGCAGCCAGATCTGCATACTTGGCTGCTTTGCGCTCGTAGGCTGCCTGGATTCCCTCCTCCCAGGGGATGTGGTAAGCTCTACCAGCATGGCAGACTTGGTAACAGCAGACCACAGCACAATGTCTGGGCGGAGTGAAGTGGTGGTGATCTCACGGGGGAATTGGAGCTGTTTGCCAATGTCAGCCCTCATATTCCAGTCCCTTACCAGAGAGAGGACACTGCGGGGGCCTCCTGGCCGTACCACTGGTGGAGGTTTCTGGGGCATGGCAAGGTGTCATAAGTTGCCCTGAGTAGGAAGCTGAGTCTGGCTTGGGGCATCTAAATTCTAAATCTAATCTTAATCAGGAAAAAATACTAATGATGTTCCATAAATTCTTTGTTTAATTTTTTCAAAAAGATTAGAAATAGCTATAGTTTTTCTCTCCATTTTTTGAGGAAAAATTTTGAATTTTAAAGAGTCGAAATTTAAGATAAACTATGTTTCAAAATTTAATTTTCATTTTTTTTGTGTTTTCTCCTCTTTTAAACCGTTCAATTTAGTGTTTTTTTTCATCATTTATTCTCTACAAAAAACCCGTAAACGGAAAAAAAATGTCCGAAGGAATGACAGACAGAAATACCCATTTTTTATATAAATATAGATTTATTTATTAAAGTTAAATTGAGCAAATTGGCTATTTCTGGCAATTTATTTAAGTGTGTATCAAACTGGTAGCCCTTCGCATTAATCAGTACCCAAGAAGTAGCTTTTGGTTTCAAAATGGTTGGTGACCCCTGCTCTAGACCTTCTGTAAATTTCCTGTATAGTACAAACCCCGTTTCCATATGAGTTGAGAAATTGTGTTAGATGTAAATATAAACAGAATACAATGATTTGCAAATCATTTTCAACCCATATTCGGTTGAATATGCTACAAAAACATATTTGATGTTCAGAATGATAAACTTTTGTTGTTGTTGCAAATATTCATTAACTTTAGAATTTGATGCCAGCAACACGTGACAAAGAAGTTGGGAAAGGTGGCAATAAATACTGATAAAGTTGAGGAATGCTCATCAAACCCTTATTTGGAATATCCCACAGGTGTGCAGGCTAATTGAGAACAGGTGGGTGCCATGATTGGGTTTAAAAACAGCTTCCCAAAAAAGGCTCAGTCTTTCAAAAGAAAGGATGAGGCGAGGTACACCCCTTTGTCCACAACTGCGTGAGCAAATAGTCAAACAGTTAAAGAACGTTTCTCAAAGTGCAATTGCAAGAAATTTAGGGATTTCAATATCTATGGTCCATAATATCAACAAAAAGGTTCAGAGAATCTTGAGAAATAACTCCACGTATGCGGCATTGAATGACCGTGACCTTCGATCCCTCAGATAGCACTGTATCAAAAACCGACATCAATCTCTAAAGGATATCACCTCATGGGCTCAGGAACACTTCATAAAACCACTGTCAGTAACTACAGTTGGTTGCTACATCTGTAAGTGCAAGTTAAAACTCTACTATGCAACGCAAAACCCATTTATCACCAAGGAATGCCGCTGGGTTCTCTTGGCCCGAACTCATATAAGATAGACTGATGCAAAGGGGAAAAGTGTTCTGTGGTCTGACGAGTCCACATTTTAAATTACATTTGGAAACTGTGGACATGGTGTCCTCCGGAACAAAGAGGAAAATAACCATCCGGATTGTTTTAGGCGCAAAGTTCAAAAGCCAGCATCTCTGATGGTATGTGGTTGCATTAGTGCCCAAAGTATGGGTAACTTACACATCTGTGAAGGCACCATTAATGCTGAATAATCCATACAGGTTTTGGAGCAACATATGTTGTCATCCAAGCAAAGTTATCATGGACGCTCCTGCTTATTTCAGCAAGACAATGCCAAGCCACGTGTTACAACAGCGTGGTTTCGTAGTAAAAGAGTGCGGGTAATTTTCCTGTCCCGCCTGCTGTCCAGACATGTCTCCCATTGAAAATGTGTGCCGCATTATGAAGCTTAAAATACAACAGCGGAGTCCCCGGACTGTTGAACGACTAAAGCTCTACATAAAACAAGAATGAGAAAGAATTCCACTTTCCAAAGCTTCAACAATTAGTTTCCTCAGTTCCCAAACGTTTATTGAGTGTTGTTAAAAGAAAAGGTGTTGTAACACAATGGTGAACATGCCCTTTCCTAACTACTTTCGCACATGTTGAAATTCTAAGTTAATGATTATTTACAAAAAAAAATAAAGTTTGTGTTTGAACATCAAATATCCTGTCTTTGTAGTTAGTGCATTTAACTGAATATGGATTGAAAAGGATTTGCAAATCATTGTATTCTGTTTATATTTACATCTAACAAAATTTCTCAACTCCTATGGAAACGGGGTTTGTATCTATTCCCTGTCTACTTCATGTCCACTTACTCTCCACAGCCAAGCTATTTCCTGTATACTCGCTGTACACTTCCTCTAAAATTCTTGTCTGATTTTTTACATATTCTCAGTCTACTTCCTGCACAGTTGATGTTTAGTTCCAGTTCACTTCCTTTACAATTCCAGTAGACTTCCTCTCTACTTACTGTACGTGCTCTCAACACTTCCAGTAAACTTCTTGTCTACTTCCTTTACAGTTTCTGCTTACTTCCTGTTCTCTTCCTTTCTACTTTTTGTTCAATGTCAACTCTGTCTAGTTCTTGTCCATTTCCTGTACACATCCTCAACACCTTCTTTAAATTTCCTGTATACTCCTTATACTCTCCAAGTCTACTTCCAGTACACTATATCTACCGTATTTCCTTGATTAACCGCCGGGGCGCTAATTAATTTAAAACCTCTTCTCACACCTGCGCTTATTCAAAGCGTGCAGTAAGTAAGCAGGCGCTAATACTTTTAAAACCTCTTCTCACCCCTGCGCTTACCAAAGACATGCAGTAAAGAATTGAGTGTGGTAAAAAATAATAATTATAAAAAATTATTCTGCGTCCGCGGCCCGGTGGTTGGGGACCACTGCTCTACAGCATTTCATCGCGGCCACTTTTACACCGTGTTGTCTGCGTGCCAGCAGGACGCATGCGTTTCGCTGCTTCTCATACAAGATTGCAATGCAGACTTGGTCAACAGCCATACCTTTTACACTGATGTTTGTGATGTAGGTAGCTTTAACACTCTTGCTGGTGTGCGCCACACTCTGTGAACCCACACCAAGCACATTTCTGGAGAGCATTGGCTCTGTGGCACATTATAAACGCAGCATAGGGATTACCCATAATGCCGTGCATCCGTGACTCTTGGCTGTATTATACACGTGCCCCCAACCCCTCCCACCTCAACCGACACATGGGGGAGGGGGGGGATTTGTTAGCCAAGAGTCATGGATACATTGCATTCTGGGCAAGTGTTATGTTGCGTTTATAATGTGTTACAGAGCCAATGTTCTCCAGAATTGTGTTTGGTGTGGGTTCACAGAGTGTGGCGCATATTATTAAGAGTGTTAAAGTTGTTTTATATCACAACCATTAGTGTGATCTGTATGGCTGTGGAACAAGACCCCTAGTTTACAAGCAGTAAAAGCGATAGAAAACTCCTCTGCCATTTTGAAAATGGCGGTAGGGGAAGCGTCACTCGTGACGTCACGAATTTGACCCGGCGGATAAAGTAAGCTTGCGCTTAATAATTTGGGGAGTGAGTTTTACCCGGGAGTAATTCAAGGCAGGCGCAAGGAAATACGGTACTCCCTCTCCATTATTTGTCTACTATATTTCCACTTACTCTACACCTACTATCTACATCCAAACTGTTTATTGTAGACATTATTTCCATTTTATTTTCAACTTCAAAGCCACTTCCTGTATACTCGCTTTACACAGTTCCTGTCTACTTCTTACATACACTCAGTCTACTTCTTCTACAATTCATATACACTTCCTGTCTACTTACTTTACACTCTCTCGATACTTCCTGTAAACTTACTGTCTACTTCCTTTACACTTCCTGTCTTCTATATCCACTCGGTCTTCTTGTCCACACCTTCAACACCTTCTGTGAACTTCCTTTACACTCCCATTCTACTTTGTGTACACTATATCCACTTCCTGTCCACTCTCTGTCTACATCAGGGGTTTCAAACGTATGGCCCGAGCGCCGGATCAGGCCCGCGAACAGGTTTCATCCAGCCTGCGGGATGAGTTTGCTAACTATAAAAATTAACCTTAAATGTTCGAATGAATGAAACAGCTCTTCTAAATGTGTCCACTGAATGTCGCAATGGCAACATTTTTGTATCTTTGTAGATAATGCTAAATATGTACAAAATAAACCACATGATGTTAGTACATCAGTCGAGGAAAATGATCAAACTACATAAATAACACACTGTAATTTTATTTTGAGATACTTTTTTTATCTTGATAGATTGAAAAAAAGCACACATGAATTGACTGATGAACATTTTCACATAATTTATTCAGAAAGTATAAGTGACAACAAATAAAGATGAACTACTATTAACGGCAACCCCAACAACATTATGATTTGTACAATTTTAGAATGTGCTTGTTCTATTTTTAAACAAAGAAAACAATCTGATGTTGTCTTTATTTTTAAGTTATCGTGCCGTGATTTTACCAGTACGGCCCACTTGGGAGTAGATTTTTCTCCATGTGGCCCCCGATCTAAAATGAGTTTGACACCCCTGGTCTACATCCTGTCCACCTCCTCTTCACTTCTTTGTTGTTCCCTGTATATTTTCTGTACACTTCCTCTACAATTCCTGTTTGCTTCTTACATACTCCCGTCTACTTCCTGCACAGTCCATGTCTATTTCCCATCCACTTCCTGTTGACTTACAAAACACTCTCTCAACGCTTCCTATTTCCTTTACATGCCTGCTTACTTCCTGTCCTCTTCATATATACAGTGGGGCAAAAAAGGATTTAGTCAGCCACCGGTTGTGCAAGTTCTTCCACTTAAAATAATGACAGAGGTCTGTAATTTTGATCATAGGTACACTTCAACTGTGAGAGACAGAATAAGGAAAAAAATCCAGGAATTCACTTTGTAGGAATTTTAAAGAATGTATTTGTAAATTATGGTGGAAAATAAGTATTTGGTCAACCATTCAAAGCTCTCACTGATGGAAGGAGGTTTTGGCTCAAAATCTCACGAAACATGGCCTCATTCATTCTTTCCTTAACACGGATCAATCGTCCTGTCCCCTTAACAGAAAAACAGCCCCAAAGCATGATGTTTCCACCCCCATGCTTCACAGTAGATATGGTGTTCTTGGGATGCAACTCAGTATTCTTCTTCCTCCAAACACGACGAGTTGAGTTTATACCAAAATGGATACATGGATGATACAGCAGAGGATTGGAAGAATGTCATGTGTTCAGATGAAACCAAAATATAACTTTTTGGTATAAACTCAACTTGTCGTGTTAGGAGGAAGAAGAATACTGAGTTGGATCCCAAGAACACCACACCTACTGTGAAGCATGGTGGTGGAAACATCATGCTTTGGGGCTGTTTTTCTGCTAAGGGGACAGGACGATTGATCCGTGTTAAGGAAAGAAAGAACGGTGCCATGTATCGTGAGATTTTGAGCCAAAACCTCCTTCCATCAATGAGAGCGTTGAGTGGTTGACCAAATACTTAATTTCCACCATAATTTACAAATAAATTCTTTAAAATTCTTACAATGTGAATTCCTGGATTTTTTTTTCACATTCTGTCTCTCACAGTTGAAGTGTACCTATGATGAAAATTACAGACCATGGTCATCATTTTAAGTGGGAGAACTTGCACAATCGGTGGCTGACTAAATACTTTTTTGCCCCACTGTACTTCTTGTCCAATTTCTACTCTTTTTTTCTTGTCCACTTCCTGTACATGCTATCAATTTGACCTCACAAATGTGTGTGTGTGTGTGTGTGTGTGTGTGTGTGTGTAGGTGTGTGACAGGTGTGGTGTCTCTCCTGATGAAAGCGCTCCAGGGAAGACTTGTCATTCCGGACTTTTCCAGCTTTACCGAGGACACTCAGAAGTTGTTTTCCCGATGTCGTCAGTTGTCGTGTTCTCAGGTCACTTCACACATTCGGGGGGGAAAGGGGACTGGGGCCGGGGCTTGCCCAGTGAAGGTCATGAGGTCAAAGGTTGTTTATGTCAATTGTTTAGAACAAAGACAACGTGGACGCAACAAAATGGGCGGTGTCCGTGTGCACGGTGGACGGCCAGAGGTAACACACACACACACACACACACACAAGTCACATGACTATACACAGTGTTGACAATATGTGTGTCAGGCTGTCGCTCGGCGACTGGGCCACGCCCCTCCCACTGGGCGAGCTGTCATGGCCGCTGGTGTACGGCGTGGCGGTGGAGCTGCTGGGCTCCCAGCTGGTCCACAGGTATGTGGGCGTGGAGCCGTATTGCACGCGGGAGTCGCCCTTCTCGCTAAGCAAAGCAGGTGAGGATGCGCCCGGACGACATTTCCACGCCACTGCGTGCTGCCCTTTGATGCGCTCTGACCTCTCGGCAGGAACCCCTTGCAGTCCGCTCACGGAGACCGGCGCCATCGTCACCACCTCGTTGCTGCAGGTACCTAAGCTCCGCCTACATGCATCTATATAAGCCGACATTACAGCCTAGATGTGATGTCACTTCCTGTGCAGCTGCCGGGACGTTTGTGTGCTGACGAAGAGGAGAAGTACGACTCGGTGAGTTGATCGATGGACTAATTGATTGATTAAAGAAGTGTTTTTCAACCTTTTTTGAGCCAAGGCACATTTTTTGCTTTGAAAAAATCCAGAGGCACACCACCAGCAGAAATCATTAAAAAACAAAACTCAGTTAACAGTAATAAGTCGTTGTCGCAATTGTTGGATAACTTTAACGCATAACCAAGCATGCATCAATATACCTCTTGTCTCAAAGTAGGTGTACTGTCACCACCTGTCACATTACACCCTGACTTATTTTGACTTGTTTTCTGTTTTCATGTGTGTAGTGTTTGACTTCTTGTCTTGCGCTCCTATTTTGGTGGCTTTTTCTCTTTTTTTGGTATTTTCCTGTAGCAGTTTCATGTCTTCCATTGAGCGATATTTCCCACATCTACTTTGTTTTAGCAATCAAGAATATTTTATTGTTTTTATCCTTCTTTGTGGGGACATTGTTGATTGTCATGTCATGTTCGGATGTACTTTGTGGACGCCGTCTTTGCTCCACAGTAAGTCTTTGCTTTTGTCCAGCATTCTGTTTGTGTTTACATTGTAGCCAGTTCAGTCTTAGTTTCGTTCTTCATAGCCTTCCCTAAGCTTCAATGCCTTTTTTTTAAGGGGCACTCGCCTTTTGCTTATTTTCTGTTTAAGCATAAGACACTTTTTTACCTGCACGCTGCCTCCCGCTGTTACCGACATCTACAAAGCAATTACCGTATTTCCTTGAATTGCCGCAGGGCATATAGTATGCGCCTGCCTTGAATTACTGCCGGGTCAAACTCTCTTCGCAAAATAATTAGTGCATGCTTAGTATTACCGCCTGGTCAAACTCGTGACGTCACGAGTGACACTTCCCCTGTCATCATTTTAAAAATGGAGGAGGCTGATTTCAATACCGGTAATTTGAAATCGAATAAAGGGAAGAACATTAAGAGCTATTCAGTAGGATTTAAGGTCCAAACTTACATCACACTCAAATTTTTACTGCATGCCTTTGGTAAGTACCGGAGTGAGAAGAGGTTTTAAAATACTTAGTGCATGCTTACTTTTACCGCATGCCTTTGGTAAGCGCAGGACTGAGAAGAGGTTTTAAATTAATTAGCGAATGCTTACTTTTACCGCATGCCTTTGGTAAGCAGGAGTGAGAAGAGGTTTTAAATTCATTAGCGACCCGGCGGCAATTCAAGGAAATACGGTATCTGCTGCCACCTACTGATATGGAAGAGTATTACATGGTTACTATCCCGAGCTCTAGACAGCACCGACCACTCAACAACACATAATTTGCAGACTATTATTACTGGTTTGCAGAAAAATATTTTTAATCCAAATACGTGAAATTAGATAATCTCCCACGGCACACCAAACTGCGTCTCACGGCACAGTGGTAGAAAAACACTGGATTAAAGGACTGATTGATGGACTGATTGACGCAGGTGCTGAATGTCATCCAGAGGCTGTGTAACAAAGAGCACGCCAATATCAACTGTAGCAGGTGTGTGAACGCCAACATGTCAGTGAAGTGAAAAAAACCCTTCATGTATTTCATTCAAAATGGCCAACAAAGCGAGAGCACGTGTGCGTGTTTAATGTCCAGTTTTCAGAGCGGCAAGAACGCCAACGTGCGACTTCAAGCACTCGCCTTCTACCTGGAGGAGAAGAAGGTAACCTAACGAGCTAAGCAAACAATATAAGCTAACATCATTTCCACCACGCTAACGGCACTTATCCTGTCTTGCGTGTCAGTGCTCGCCAGAGAAGACTGACGTCAACGCCGCCTTGGACTTGCTGTTGCAGGTACGACGCCAAGCACGCCAAAAACATTCAATCTACCATAAATGGGTGGATGTTTTGGAGTGCATGAGAAAGTGGAAATGAAAACGGAGTGGTCATTGCACAAGTATATTGAATGTTGTAATGGCGGTAAGGAGCAAACTGCTGAGTCAGCATTAAATACGTTTTAAAGCGCATAAAGAAGTAGACTATGGTGCTGCTCAAAATGCAGGAGGTCGCCTACAGCCGCAGCGCCAGGGACGCCAGCGACTAATAGACTTGGTGGTTAATTGAATAGAGGCGTTAATTGGAGCATTTACCCGTTGTCGTGTTGCAAGTGTTCCTCCACAGAGGTGACGTGCGAGTCCGGCGCAGCCATGGCGGCGTCATTGGCTAACGGCGGCCTGTGCCCGCTCTCAGGAGACCAGGTGCTGTCGCCGGCGACCACCCGCAGCGTTCTGTCCGTGATGCAGGTGGCCGGGTTGAAGGATTACTCCGCCGCCTTCCTCTACAAGGTCCCGCGCCTCACTTGACTTCCTCAATGGTCAGAGAGAATGTTTTGTCGTGCTGCTCAATGATGCATTGTATGAAACATATACACGTTCAAAACAACCATTGTTGGTAAACAGGGTAAATAATGAGTGGGAAGTTTATGATGGCAGATTAGTGCTGCGACTTAAACTAGGGATGTCCAATTTTTTTTCCACTGAGGGCCACACACTAAAAAAATCTAAACATACAGAGGCCAATTTTTAATACCAATGCTATATATGTATATATATATGTATATATATATATATATATATATATATATATATATATATATATATATATATATATATATTTTAGGGCCTCTTTCAAATTTGATACAGAAGGGTCCCTATCATAAACATAAAAATAAGTCATACATTTTTCTATATTATATGTATATTATGTTATATTTTTCTGCCCTTTTTTTAGAGAAACTCCTGTTTTTTTTTATGGCAAAAACACATATCATGCGTTTTTTTCCCCCCCAAAAATGTTAATTGTCAATACTTTATAACAACATTGATTTTAATGTATTATTATTTTTTAGCAACCAGAGTTTTAAAAAAAATACCACAAAAGTTTATAGGTTCCAGACAGAGCAAAAAAGTATATATTTTTCTGTACTTTCAACACTTACAGTAAATCTCTGGATTGGCTTCAAATATATTGTTGATTACAAGTTTTTTAATTGTTTTTTTTTTTTTTTTTTAATTGTATGCCCTTTTTAGTGTTAGTTTTTTGTATGGCAAATATATACAATAATTTCCCCAAAATATTTCAAAGTGGAGTATTCAATGTGTAGTAATTGGAGCCTTGAATAGGTCAGTAATTCATTCCCAACAATGATTTTGATTCATTATCATTTTGTTGAGCAATGACAGTTTAAAAAAAAATCCACTAAAATAAAATAAGTCAAACAAATTTCTTAACTTTCAACAGTTAAATCCCTATATCAACTTCAGATCTATCTGTTGATTATAAATAAAAAACATTTTTTTTGTTGTTGTTGGTTTTATGCCCTTCTTAAGCTTAGCTTTTTTATATGGCAAATACACAAAATATTAAATATTTTCCCAAAAACATTTGGAAGTGGAATATTTTATATGGAGTAATTGAAGCCTTGAATATGTCAGTAATTCATAACATTGATTTTGAGTCATTATCATCATTTTGAGCAATGACAGTTAAAAAAAAATCCCACTAATGTTTTCTCGGATCCAAAAGGGTTAAAAATAAGTCATATATGTACATATTTTTTATATTTCAACACTTAAATCTCTACTCTAACTTCAGATCTGTCAATTATAAGTTGGTATTATTTTTTCAAAGTTTTTTTTAAATGTGTTTGTTTTATGCCGTTTCTGTAAAAAAATAAATAAAACTTTGTTTTTTTATATGGCAAATGACAAAATATGTAATCCATCCATCCATTTTCTACCGCTTATTCCCTTTCGGGGTCAGCTACAATCGGGCGGAAGGCAGGGTACACCCTGGACAAGTCGCCACCTCATCGCAGGGCCCACACAGTTAGACAGACAACATTCACACTCACATTCACACACTAGGGCCAATTTGGTGTTGCCAATCAACCTATCCCCAGGTGCATGTCTTTGGAAGTGGGAGGAAGCCGGAGTACCCGGAGGGAACCCACGCATTCACGGGGAGAACATGCAAACTCCACACAGAAAGATCCCGAGCCTGGATTTGAACCCAGGACTGCAGGAACTTCGTATTGTGAGGCAGACGCTCTAACCCCTCTGCCACCGTGAAGCCCCAAAATATGTAATATTTTTCCAAAAATATTTTAAAGTGGAATTTGTAAGTGAGTTGATTAGAGCTTTGAACAGGTTTATAATTCATTTGTTTTTTGAGCAATGACATTTAAAAAAAAAAAAAAGAATTCCGCAAAAATGTTCACGGATCTATTTACAAAAATGGTTTCAAAATAATATTTTTTTATTTTTTACTTTTAACTTTAAATCCGTAATTTTACTTCAGATCTATCCGTCAATTATAAGTTTGTATTTTACAAAAAAATGTTTTTATGTTTTTGTTTTATGCCCTATTTGTAAACCATTTTTTTTTATATGACAAATGACAAAATGTGCACTATTTCCCCAAAATATTTCAAAGTGGAATATTTAATGTGAGGTAATTAGAGCCTTGAACAGTTTAATAATTCATTATTATTTTTTGAGCAATGACAGTTAAGAAAAAGAATCCAATCAACTGTTCACGTATCCAAAAGGGCCCCCCTCTTAAAAGTGTTAAAAAAAAGTCATATATATATTTTTGACTTTATACTTTTAAATCTCTAGATCAACTTAAAATCTATCCGTCAATTATATGCTGGAATAAGTTTTTTGATGAGTTTGTTTTATGCCCTTTTTGAGTTTTTTTATATGGCAAATGAGTGGAATTTGTGAGTGAGGTAATTGTTTATAATTCCTATTTTTTTGAGAAATTATAGCTTTGAAGAAAAAAACAGCTCGTTAGTCAAAATTCCACCTCCTCTGCTCTTTACTTCCACTTTTTAATGTTTTTTTTTTTGTTTATTTTTGTTTTTCAATATTATTTTTAGAATGTGCCACAGGCTGTTAAAAAATTAGATGTGGCCTGCTCTTTGGACACCTTTGACCTAAGCTAATTCTAATTGCAGGCGTCCATACCGGCCGTGGCCAGCATCCATGGCGGCCTGCTGGCCGTCATCCCCGGCGTGCTGGGCTTGATGGCCTTCTCCCCAGAGTTGGACGTCTATGGAAACCCATGGAGGGCGGTCCACTTCTGCCAGGTGGCCTCACACTTAAATCGTAAACGCCTATTTTTAACTTCTTATTTCTGACCTTTCACCTTCTGTGCCACTAGGAGCTGGTGTCCACCTTTCAGCTCCACTCCTTCGACATCAGGACACCTTTCCGCCAGGTTCTGGCCTACAGGCAGTGGAAGGCGGAGTCTGAGGTGAGTGTTGTTTGTCCACTGTGGTGTCGGACTATAGTCCGCGAGGTCCTCAAAGGCGTCCGTTGGTGTCCACGCAGGGTTACCACATCATCAACGTCCTGCTCGCCGCTTTCAAAGGAGACGTCGGGGCACTGCGGCGGTGAGTTTTTAACGTTTTCTCTCTTCTGTGCTTCATCTTCACACTTGCCGTCAAATGCTTCCCCTTGCGCCCTACAGCTACTTCCTGTCGGGAGTGGACGTCAACGCTGTCGACTACGATGGCAGGTCGGCGCTGCATTTGGCCGCTGCCGAAGGGCACACGGAGGTTATTCGCTTTCTGCTGGAGAACGCAGGAGCCAACGCCACCCTCAAGGACAGGTGAACCAATGCATGTCTACAATAGAGTGGAACCTCTATTTACAAACTTAATTAGTTTGTGAACACTGTAAATGTAAACGTTTGTATAGTGAAGCACAGTTCCCCACAACAAATAATATTTGGTTCTGGCCTTGACAAAAGTCCATATTTTAGTAAAAAAAATGCACACTTTAAAGACACTATCAAGTATAATAAATACAGTTTGTATATACAGTATGTATACGTATACAGTCGCAATCACACTTGTGAAGAACATAACGTCATGGCTGTCTTGAATTTCCAATAATTTCTACAACTCTTATTTTTTTGCGATAGAGTGATTTGGAGCACATACTTGTTGGTCACAAAAACATTCATGAAGTTTGGTTCTTTTATGAATTTATTATGGATCTACTGAAAATGTGACCAAATCTGCTGGGTCAAAAGTATAGATACAGCAGTGTTAATATTTGGTTACATGTCCCTTGGCGAATTTCACTGCAATAAGGTGCTTTTGGTAGCCACCCACAAGCTTCTGGCAAGTTTCTGATTGAATTTTTGACCATTCCTCTTGACAAAATTGGTGCAGTTCAGTTACATTTTTTGGTTTTCTGGTACAAGCGGCCGAAATGGAGTGAGAAGCTCTGCCATCCGGGAGGAGCTCAAAGTAAGGCCGCTGCTCCTCCACATCGAGAGGAGCCAAATGAGGTGGTTCGGGCATCTGGTCAGGATGCCACCCGAACGCCTCCCTAGGAAGGTGTTTAAGGCACGTCCGACCGGTAGGAGGCCACGGGGAAAACCCAGGACACGTTGGGAAGACTATGTCTCCCGGCTGGCCTGGGAACGCCTCGGGATCCCCCGGGAGAAGCTGAATGAGAAGTCTGGACTTCCCTGCTTAGGATAAGCGGAAGAAGATGGATATATGTGTGTGTGTGTATATATATGTATGTATGTATGTATGTGTGTACATATATATTTGTATATGTATGTATATATGTATATGTGTATGTATATATATGTATTTATATATGTGTATATATGTATATAAAAATGTGTGTGTGTGTGTGTGTATGTATGTGTGTATATATTAGGGGTGTGGGAAAAAATGTATTCGAATTTGAATCGCGATTTTCATGTTGTGCGATTCAGAATCGATTCTTATTTTTTAAAAATCGATTAAAAAAATAAATAAAATATTTTTTTTTTCTCCTCTCTGAGCTGCTACCTTACCGTGGTAGAGGAGTTTGCGTGTCCCAATGATCCTAGGAGCTATGTTGTCTGGGGACTTTCATGCCCCCTGGTAGGGTCTCCCAAGACAAACAGGTCCTAGGTGAGTGATCAGACAAAGAGCAGCTCAAAGACTTCTATGGAATTACAACAAAATGAACTCAGATTTCCCTCGCCCGGACGCGGGTCACCGGGGCCCCGCTCTGGAGCCAGGCCTGGAGTTGGGGCACGATGGCGAGCGCCTGGTGGCCGGGCCTGTCCCCATGGGGCCCGGCCGGGCACAGCCCGAAGAGGCAACGTGGGTCATCCCTCCAATGGGCTCACCACTCATAGGAGGGGCCATAGAGGTCGGGTGCATTGTGAGCTGGGCGGAAGCCGAAGGCAGGGCACTTGGCGGTCCGATCCTCGGCTACAGAAGCTGGCTCTTGGGACGTGGAACGTCACCTCACTGGGGGGGAAGGAGCCTGAGCTAGTCCGCGAGGTAGAAAAGTTCCGGCTGGATATAGTCGGACTCACCTCGACGCACAGCAAGGGCTCTGGAACCAGTTCTCTCGAGAGGGACTGGACCCTCTTCCACTCTGGCGTTGCCGGCAGTGAGAGGCGACGGGCTAGGGTGGCAATTCTCGTTGCCCCCCGGCTCAAAGCCTGCACGTTTGAGTTCAACCCAGTGGATGAGAGGGTAGCTTCCCTTCTCCTTCGGGTGGGGGGACGGGTCCTGACTGTTGTTTGTGCTTACGCACCAAACAGCAGTTCAGAATACCCACCCTTTTTGGGTACACTCGAGGGAGTACTGGAAAGTGCTCCCCGGGTGATTCCCTTGTCCTACTGGGGGACTTCAACGCTCATGTTGGCAACGACAGTGAAACCTGGAGAGGCATGATTGGGAAGAATGGTCGCCCGGATCTAAACCCGAGTTGTGTTTTGTTATTGGACTTTTGTGCTCGTCACGGATTGTCCACAACAAACACCATGTTCAAACATAAGGGTGTCCATATATGCACTTGGCACCAGGACACCCTAAGCCGCAGTTCCATGATCGACTTTGTAGTTGTGTCATCGGATTTGCGGCCTCATGTTCTGGACACCCGGGTGAAGAGAGGGGCGGAGCTTTCTACCGATCACCACCTGTGATCGGTAGAAAGTTGGCTGCGATGGTGGGGGAGGATGCCGGACAGACCTGGCAGGCCCAAGCGCGTTGTGAGGGTCTGCTGGGAACGTCTGGCAGAGTCTCCTGTCAGAGAGAGTTTCAATTCACATCTCCGGGAGAACTTTGAACATGTCATGAGGGAAGTACGGGACATTGAGTCCGAGTGGACCATGTTCCGAACCTCTTTTGTCGAGGCGGCTGATTGGAGCTGTGGCCGCAAGGTTGTTGGTGCCTGTTGTGGCGGTAATCCCAGAACCCGTTGGTGGACACCAGCAGTGAGGGATGCCGTCAAGCTGAAGAAAGAGTCCTATCGGGTTCTTTTGGCTCATAGGACTCCGGAGGCAGTGGACGGGTACCGACGGGCCAAGCGGTGTGCAGCTTTAGCGGTCGCGGAGGCAAAAACTCGGACATGGGAAGAGTTCGGGGAAGCCATGGAAAACGACTTCCGGACGGCTTCGAAGCGATTCTGGACCACCATACGCCGCCTCAGGAAGGGGAAGCAGTGCACTATCAACACTGTGTATGGTGCAGATGGTGTTCTGCTGACTTCGACTGAGGATGTTGTGGATCGGTGGAGGGAATACTTCGAAGACCTCCTCAGTCCCACCAACACGTCTTCCTTTGAGGAACCGGTGCCTGGGGAATCTGTGGTGGACTCTCCTATTTCTGGGGCTGAGGTCGCTGAGGTAGTTAAAAAGCTCCTCGGCGAAAACCCGCCCGGAGTTCCTTAAGGCTCTGGATGCTGTGGGGCTGTCTTGGTTGACAAGACTCTGCAGCATCGCGTGGACATCGGTGGCGGTACCTCTGGATTGGCAGACCGGGGTGGTGGTCCCTCTCTTTAAGAAGGGGGACCGGAGGGTGTGTTCCAACTATCGTGGGATCACACTCCTCAGCCTTCCCGGTAAGGTTTATTCAGGTGTACTGGAGAGGAGGCTTCGCCGGATAGTCGAACCTCGGATTCAGGTGGACCGTGTGGTTTTCGTCCTGGTCGTGGAACTGTGGACCAGCTCTATACTCTCGGCAGGGTTCTTGAGGGTGCATGGGAGTTTGCCCAACCAGTCTACATGTGCTTTGTGGACTTGGAGAAGGCATTCGACCGTGTCCCTCGGGAAGTCCTGTGGGGAGTGCGTAGAGAGTATGGGGTACCGGACTGTCTTATTGTGGCAGTCCGCTCCCTGTATGATCAGTGTCAGAGCTTGGTCCGCATTGCTGGCAGTAAGTCGGACACGTTTCCAGTGAGGGTTGGACTCCGCCAAGGCTGTCATTTGTCACCGATTCTGTTCATAACTTTTATGGACAGAATTTCTAGGCGCAGCCAAGGCGTTGAGGGGATCCGGTTTGGTGGCCACGGGATTAGGTCTCTGTTTTTTGCAGATGATGTAGTCCTGATGGCTTCATCTGGCCGGGATCTTCAGCTCTCACTGGATCGGTTCGCAGCCGAGTGTGAAGCGACCGGAATGAGAATCAGCACCTCCAAGTCCGAGTCCATGGTTCTCGCCCGGAAAAGGGTGGAGTGCCATCTCCGGGTTGGGGAGGAGACCCTGCCCAAAGTGGAGGAGTTCAAGTACCTAGGAGTCTTGTTCACGAGTGGGGGAAGAGTGGATCGTGAGATCGACAGGCGGATCGGTGCGGCATCTTCAGTAATGCGGACGTTGTATCGATCCGTTGTGGTGAAGAAGGAGCTGAGCCGGAAGACAAAGCTCTCAATTTACCGGTCGATCTACGTTCCCATCCTCACCTATGGTCATGAGCTTTGGGTCATGACCGAAAGGATAAGATCACGGGTACAAGCGGCCGAAATGAGTTTCCTCCGCCGGGTGGCGGGGCTCTCCCTTAGAGATAGGGTGAGAAGCTCTGCCATCCGGGAGGAGCTCAACGTAAAGCCGCTGCTCCTCCACATCGAGAGGAGCCAGATGAGGTGGTTCGGGCATCTGGTCAGGATGCCACCCGAACGCCTCCCTAGGGAGGCGTTTAGGGCACGTCCAACCAGTAGGAGGCCACGGGGAAGACCCAGGACACGTTGGGAAGACTATGTCTCCCGGCTGGCCCGGGAACGCCTCGGGATCCCCCGGGAAGAGCTAGACGAAGTGGCTGGAGAGAGGGAAGTCTGGGCTTCCCTGCTTAGGCTGCTGCCCCCGTGACCCGACCTCGGATAAGCGGAAGATGATGGATGGATTTTTTTTTTTTTTAAATCAATCCAACAAGACAATACATAGCAATACGATAACAATCCAATCCAATCCAATTCCAAAACCAAACCTGACCCAACAACACTCAGAAAGAACTGCAATAAACATCAATTGAAAGGACACAAACACGACACAGAACAAACCAAAAGTAGTGAAACTAAAATTAATATTATCAACAACAGTGTCAATATAAGTTATAATTTCAGCATAGCAGTGATTAAAAATCCCTCATTGACATTATCATTAAAAAAAAAAAAAAAAAAAGAACAATAGTGTCACAGTGGCTTACACTTGCATCACATCTCATAAGCTTGACAACACACTGTGTCCAATATTTTCACAAAGATAAAATAGGTCGTATTTTTGGTTCGTTTAATAGTTAAAACAAATGTACATTATTGCAATCAATTGATAAAACAATCTCCTTTACAATTATAAAAGGTTTTTTTTTTTTTTTTAATCTACTACTCTGCTAGCATGTCAGCAGACTGGGGTAGATTCTGCTGAAATCCTATGTATTGAATGAATACAGAATCGTTTTGAAACGGAAAAATATTGTTTTTGAATCGAGAATTGCGTTGAATCGAAAAAATCGATATATTATCGAATCGTGACCCCAAGAATCGTTATTGAATCGAATCGTGGGACACCCAAAGATTCGCAGCCCTAATGTGTGTGTGTATGTATGTGTATATATATATATATATATATATATATATATATATATACGTATATATATATATATATCAGTGACCTGCGGTGAGGTTTATAGCTGGTGAGGCACTGACGTACAGTAATCAAAATCAGATCTACAAATATACAGTATGCGCTCTGCACAGATTATTTGCCATTTGATTTGCAGCAGTTTACGGGTTTTGTTTCATTTCCGCATTCTGTACGCATACAAACTGTCGCCCACAAAATGTACATTTCATTAAAAACGAAACAAAAATAATGATATTCCTGTCTTACCTTTATAAATGGATAAAAATAGCCGTCACTTTCTGGTAAAAGTCCTCCTTCACTTTTTTCAGTTTTAAAATTCTTATAGGAGTTCAACATAGTTGCCGCGATTAGCAGAGCTCCCACTCTCATCATTTCCACGAAATGCAAGCTGCTGTTTGACGAGGAAGCAGGTTGCGTTGATGACATCTTTTTAAATCTCTCGGTTCTCTTTTACCTTAGCATTGTGGACACTGATGTTGAGTCACCGCTGTTCATCCAAAGCCAAGTCTATCCTCGTCATCCCAAACGTTTTTAGCGCAATCTAGCTTTGAATATGAACAGCCGACCGCTCATGTTTGGTGAGGCTTCTTTGCAAATTCTTTAGGTCACAAAATCCCATTCTTGTCCACACAGTTCCAAAGGTTGAAAAAAGAAGGCAAGGAAAGCAGAAAAGGCGGTTTCTTGCAGAACATCCACAAAGCCAGTCTTTTCACGTATACCATTCAGCTACGGCATTGGTCTTCCTTTAGTAGTTATCGCCTGCTTCGCTTGAAAGTCCACTTTAGCAAACTGTTTAAGTGTGGAAATGTAGACATCCATGTTGAAAGTCGGGGTGCACGAGACGGAAACAATAAGGGGCTGCGGCACTTACCCGCTGAGGCCACCGTATGTTTGGGATCATGAGCGCCCTGCCCCTATTGTGAGGCACGAGAACTGTTTGCCTCACCTCAGACTTTTTTCTCTGCCGTTTTGATGGCTCAACCAACACACGGCACTTAACTCGCTCACACCACCGTATGTCTCTGATCATGAGCGCCCCTATCATAAGACACGAGAACTGTTTGCCTCACCTCAGACTTTTTTCTCTGCCGTTTTGACTGCATGGCAGACAGAGAAGTTTACGAGGGATTGCAAAAATTCAGCAATTTTGAAGAAAAAATAATCCAAATTGGTGAAGCTAAATGAAAATGACAAGCTAACAATTACAATGACCGCACGTCACTGATATATATATATATGTATATATATATATATATATATATATGTATATGTGTGTATATATGTATATGTGTGTGTGTGTGTGTACATAAAACAAAACAAGTGCGTTATGAACAATCTATTATCAAAACATTCCAACTGTCAGCACATGCACACACAAAAAAGTTCCTTATTAATAAAAATAAATTAAAAAAAAGTTAATCCTTCTTACCTTTATGTCGGCAAACGGCAGACGACGACAGTGTAAAAGATAAGAGGGGTCAGGAAGGAGGGGCTGTGTGTCTGTGGATTTCCTCTCCTCTCTTAGTCTAAGCCCACAGCGAATCCCTACCACTTTTCCAGGCCAGTTTATTGGCTTTTTTGGAGTAACAAAATAGACAAAACTTGGTGAATGGCGATAAAATAAACACGCTGAAGCACTGAGAAGTGGCAACTGGGTAATGGACGGTGTAAACAGGATGCGACGTAGGGGGCGCCGCCTCTCCAAAATGTCCGCGCCCCGTGTGTACTGTACTGCACAGGAAGTGACATCACCAAAAGGGCTGTGCCCTAAGGATTCCAGTGGCACACTGAATGAATGAATGAACGAATGAATGAATTAGCCTTCGTACGAGACATGGTTCGCACACCATATAAAGGTTTGCAAATTGATGTTCCACTGTATGTTGTATTATTAAATGGTCCACTATGATGCAACATTGAAAGATTGTGAGAGGAGACACTCAAACGCGCGCTTTTGATGTCATGAAGGAAAAACCTTTCCTGGTGGACATCTGCCCCGTGTGTACGCTGGCTCAACACTTAAGAACATTTTTAAAAAGGGTTCACTACATTTTCTAAAATAAAGCCTGTCACTGTCCATATTTGTTGTGACACTTAGATTTTGTAACACAAAAATAATATGATATGGAACCGTTTAATCACTTTAACAACATTGAGTTTGATGCAGTTCCACGCGTCACCAGGTGGGGGACCTCTCCGCTGCAGGAGGCCAGGAGACACAACAGAGACGGGGCGGCCCAGCTGCTGCAAGGAACCACGTGATGCGTCCTCGTAAAGTACACGACCTCCGCCAAGGCACAACAATACCAACTCATTAGGATCAGGATCGAACCGAACATCTGCAGTAAAAAGGACATCTTGAACGTTGAACATTCTCAGTAACCAACAGCAGGGGGCAGTGTCACATCACTAATTAGCACGTGGATGTTGTTTTTTTTTAAAAAGGGGAAACTTTGTATTTGGTCGAGTTGCCAAGACAAATTTTTTTTTTATCAACATAAGTTTCCTGGGGAGGAAATGTCGAATTAGCTTGTGAGTCGACAATAAAGTGTGTGTTTGTGAATAGTGTCTGTCAATTTAATTAGGAATAAACAAGATTTGATCCCAAAAAAAGTATAAGACTTTCTGTGTCTGACCAACACACAACAAATTGCACCCACGAATTGAACGTCAAGTCCACGTTGTCTGATCTAGGTTCTGCAGAAGTCTTCAGATTAAAGATCCGACTCGTGAAGTCACTTTACGACCTCTACTGAGGGAAGCTGCCAAATAAACAGATTTACCGGAAGTTACGGTAACATCGAAATAAAAGCATCCACATTCCATCTGACGGAAAAGCTGATTTTATTTGATTCTAAGTCCACGATTAAAACACGAGCACCCTTAAAATATATATTGAATCAGTAAAACTAGTTACATTTTATCATTTTGGTGCAGGGATCCAACATGATGGCGAAAAACACTAGTACTCGTTTTATAGTGAAGGTCTAGAGCGGAAGTGTTGCCGTGTAGCACATGTAACTTGTTAGTCGCCAGCCTCCCGCCACTCAGACTGACTTCTCCGAGGAAGCGACGCGAAGACAAAAAAAAAGTGTCTCTTGTCCTTCGGGGAAAAAAGTCTGAAAAACTTAATGACGGCCGTCACGTGACAGTTGGCGGTGAAGTGGAGCGTCACGACGGCTTCTGACGTCATGTGATAGACGAGGAGGACAGGTGAAAGGTGAGTTTAAACGACCGCGCACGTTCACGTCGATGTAAAGTGTTCACGCGAACGAAGCAATTAGTGCTGTGAGCACAGGAAGTTCCTCCAAAATATATTTTGAAGTTGTGTTCACGTGTCACGATGTGACGTCACTAGTTGACGTCCACGTGCATGACAAGCGTGTCTGTCAAAAATGAGGCTGGGCTCAAAGTGAAATAAGACCTCCCACTGACAGGAAGTTGTGGTTGTAGTTTCACTTTCAGCAGCATCCACCTGTCCGACTTCCTGTTTCTTCTTCTAGTTAGTCTGTGCTTCTTTCGAGGGTTTGGAGGTGCACGATGGGATCTTTTCGGCGCTCCAGGCCTCGGTTCATGAGCTCCCCGGTTCTGTCGGACCTCGCCCGCTTCCACGCCAGCTCGGCCGCTCCGCACGTGGCCAACAGCAGCGTCTGGAACAGGTGACCACTTTGTTTGCGCTTTTATTTTGGAAAGCCAAAACACGTTGACCAGTGTGTCCTTCACTGCTGGGATGCAATGAAAAGCCCATCATGGTGTCGATTCAGGATTTCCTTGTGAGAAGGTTGGCCTCGCGCTTGTTTCCTGTTACCCTGCCGCAGTGAGCAGGATGTTGACAGGAAGTGGCCATGACAGCTGGGTCACTTCCTGTCACACGTGCGAGTTTAGCTAGATTTTTTTTTTTTTATAACGGCGGTGTGTGATGACCTCTGACCTCTGGTCCTTTCCAGTGTCCAATCAGCCGTGATGAAGGTGTTCCAGGGCGGAGCTCTGCAGGCTAACGAGCTCTACACGCTTAACGAGAGCATCAGGTGATAATGTGCTGGCATGCCAAGGTGCTAACAAACATTGAACGGAAAGTAATCTATTATATGTTACCGAAATACTCCCCTGATGGTCGTCATGTTCCCAGGTGGCTTCTGAAAACAGAGATGGGCTCCTTCATTACAGATTACTTCCAGGTACTTTTACTTGCTGGTTCTTGCAGGAAGAAACACAAAGTGGAATTGGTGTGTGTTTTTCTTAATTGTCATTTCAGAACCAGCTGCTGACTGGAGGCCTGGCTGACGTTCTGGATCCGATCTTCATCTCTGGTGAGGAGTGTGATGTCAACACGCTTGTTGCCGTGGTAACGTGCTGTTTCCGACCCGCAGGAGGGAAGGAGCAGCTGGAGGTGCTGGCCGAGGCGTGGGACCGCTTTTTTACGGAAACGCTGCCCACCTTGCAGGCCATTTTTTACCCTGTACAGGTGAGGTCCACTTCCTGTTACGACTTCTCTGCTTAGAAATTGTCCTTTAGAGCAATATGCACGCATTTGTACTGCTTCATGTCACAAACACAACTTCAGACCGGTTTGTATCATTTGCACTATCATGACATGTTTGTTGCCCATTTCAAACACCGCCAAATGTTTTTAAAGAAATCTATAAAAGTTATATTTGACCTCTGTTGTTAGACTATCAGTTTTTATTGATTGGGGCAGCATAGCTCGGTTGGTAGAGCGGCCGTGCCAGCAACTTGAGGGTTGCAGGTTCGATTCCCGCTTCAGCCATCCTAGTCACTGCCGTTGTGTCCTTGGGCAAGACACTTTACCCACCTGCTCCCAGTGCCACCCACACTGGTTTAAATGTAACTCAGATATTGGGTTTCACTATGTAAAGCGCTTTGAGTCACTAGAGAAAAGCGCTATATAAATATAATTCACATTCACAAATAACCGTGTGTGTGTGTGTGTGTGTGTGTGTGTGTGTGTGCGTGCGTGCGTGCGTGCGTGCGTGCGTGCGTGCGTGCGTGCGTGCGTGCGTGCGTGCGTGTGCAGGGTCAGGAGCTGTCCATCAGACAGATGGCACTGTTGGCTTTCAGAGACTTGGTGCTGTTGAGGCTCCACCTAGAGGACACTTTGGCTAATGTCACCTGCGTCCCCCCGGGCGTCACGCACATGCTGCTGGTTCTGCAGGTATTCTAGAACCTTCTATTTCAGTTTGTCAAGTTCAGTGGTGTCCGAAGTGCGACCTTTAGCTAAACTATTTAACGTCCCGTGGCACAACCGTTAAAGGCCTACTGAAATGAGATTTTCTTATTTAAACGGGGCGAGCAGGTCTATTCTATGTGTCATACTTGATCATTTCGCAATATTGCCATATTTTTGCTGAAAGGATTTAGTAGAGAACATTGACGATAAAGTTCGCAACTTTTGGTTGCTAATAGAAAAGCCTTGCCTGTACTGGAAGTCGCAGACTATGATGTCACCCGTGTGAGGGCTCCTCACATCCTCACATTGTTTTTAATGGGAGCCTCCAACAAAAAGAGCTATTCGGACCGAGTAAACGATAATTTCCCCATTAATTTGAGCGAGGATGAAAGATTCGTGTTTGAGGAAATTGATAGCGAAGGGCTAGAAAAATAAATAAATAAATAAAATAATCAAGTTAAAAAAAAAAGGGGATTGCATTGGGACGGATTCAGATGTTTTTAGACACATTTACTAGGATAATTTAGGGAAATCCCTTATCTTTCTATTGTGTTGCTAGTGTTTTAGTGAGTTAAATAGTACCTGATAGTCGCAGGGGTTTGTCCACGAGTGTCTTGAGGCCAGTGTCTGAGGGAAGTCAACGGCAGCTGAAAGGACGGCACAAGCTCAGCTGATCTCCGGTAAGTGGTAACTTTTTACCACAATTTTCTCACCGAAAACTGCTGGTTGATATTCGGTCGGGATACATGTTGGCTTGACCGCTCTGATCCATAGGAAAGCTTCACCTGCGGGTATTTTAAACAAGGAATCACCGTGTGTTTGTGTGGCTAAAGGCTAATGCTTCCCAACTTTGACTTCTCCATTATTAATTGAACAAATTGCAAAAAGATTCAGCAACACAGATGTCCAAAATACTGTGTAATTATGCGGTTAAAGCAGACAACTTTTAGCTGTGTGTGTGCGCAGCGCTAATATTTCCTTACTGTCCGTGACGTCACCCGTCCACGTCATCATTCCGCGACGTTTTCAACCAAAAACTCCCAAGAAATTTAAAATTGCAATTTAGTAAACTAAAAAGGCTGTATTGGCATGTGTTGCTATGTTAATATTTCTTAATTGATACATAAACTATCAGACTGCGTGATCGGTAGTAGTGGGTTTCAGTAGGCCTTTAACGTTCAAATATTAGCATGTTGGTTTTGTTATGTCCTCAGTTTCACCTATATGCTTATTTAGGTGTCTTAATTTAATAATAATCAGGCAACACGTTTTAACTTAATGCCTCGGATCACTCCCGTTTATTAACAACCTCGAGAGTTCAACTC
Source organism: Nerophis ophidion (assembly GCF_033978795.1). Lineage (NCBI taxonomy): Eukaryota > Metazoa > Chordata > Actinopteri > Syngnathiformes > Syngnathidae > Nerophis > Nerophis ophidion. The sequence goes on from NC_084613.1 coordinate 25,092,334, forward strand.
TCCCCCGCTCTCGTGACGTCACACACTGAACACAGGCTACGGTGGCTCGAACATGACAAAACAGTACATGACAGGTTTTTTGCTAATTTTGCAGCAATCCACCTCAGCATCAAATACTTTGGTTCTTGACGAATGATACCTGTTTGCATGCTAATGTTAGCATGCTAGCTCTTTTTAAAGCAATTTTTGTAGGTATACACACTTTTGTCACATTTTGGTACTTGATGTTTGTTAATGTTCGCATGGTAGCATTTTAAACAACATTTTCCAGATACACACCTCAGAGAAATATACTTTGGTATTTGACCCATTTTAAAATTAGTATTTTAGCATGGTAACGTTCAGTACACAACAGAGAGTAATATATTTTGATATTTGAAGCATATTAACAATAATATGCTAACTTTTTAAAAGCTAATTTTGTATGTTTACACCTCGGTCACATTTGCATGCTAATTTTTTAGCAAGCTAGCATTTTAAACACATTGCTTCTTACACACCTCAGTAATATATTTAGATTTTTTGTGCACGTTACAGCCGGCATTTGAGCATGCTCACGTTAGTATAATAACTTTTTCGGGTTATTGCTGTAGATACACTGTATGCCTTAGTGATATTTTTGTACTTTATGCACGCCAAAGTTAGCATGCTGCAGCATTTTAAACCCATTGTTAGGTACACACCTCAGTAATATATTTTTGAATTTGACGCATGTTGCAGTTTGCATTTTAGCATGTTGACATAGCAGGATAGCTTTTGTAGCGAATTTAGCAGGTATACACTCCAGTGTCATATAATTTAGTATTTTAAGAATGCTAACTATAGGCATAGTAATATTAGAATTGTAACTTTTTTTAGATAATTTTGATCATATTTATCATTACTTGACTTGTACTGGTTTAAAAGAAATGGCCCCCGCAACCTTTGTCAGTGTGCGTAGTCCTCAGTGGAAAACGTTTGAGGAGACCTGGTCAAGATTATCTCTCTTTAGAACATTCTGTGTGTGTTCTGCAGGGCATCCATGAGTCCGGCGGTACCAATGAGCGGTATCAGCAGCTGGAGCGCCTGGTGGCCATGGTGGTTTCGCCGTATCTCAGGGACGTCCTCACCAGAGAGCGCCAGTCGTCAGGTGAGTGTGCTAGAACATTCTAGACTCAGGAACATATTGTAGGGAGCAGCTAGCCTTGTTAGCGTTCATTAGCACATGTACAAAACCCAAAACAAGTGAAGTTGGCACGTTTTTTTAATTTGTAAATAAAAACATAATACAATGATATGCAAATAATTTTCTACTTATATTCAATTGAATAGACTGCAAAGACAATATATTTAAGGTTTCGAACTGAGAAACATATATTTTTTTGCGAATAATCACTAACTTAGAATTTAATGGCAAAAAAGTTGGCACAGGGGCATTTTTACCACTGTGTTACATGGCCTTTCCTTTTAACAACACTCAGTAAACGTTTGGGAACTGAGGAGACCATTTTTTTTTAGCTTTTCAGGTGGAATTCTTTCCCATTCTTGCTTGATGTACAGCTTAAATTGTTGAACAGTCCATGGTCTCTATTGTGGTATTTTATGCTTTATATTGCACCACACATTTTCAATGGGAGACAGGTCTGGACTACACAGGCAGGCCAGTCTTTACCATGAAGCCACACTGTTGTAACACGTGGCTTGGCATTGTTTTGCTGAAATAAGCAGGGGCGTCCATGATAACGTTACTTGGATGGCAACATATGTTGCTCCAAAACCTGTATGTACCTTTCAGCATTAATAGAGCATTCGCAGATGTGTAAGTTACCCATGCCTTGGGCATTAATACAATTCCATACTATCCTAGATGTTGGCTTTTGAACTTTGCGCCGAGAACAGACTGGATGGTTCTTTTCCTCCTTGGTCCGGAGGACACCATGTCCACAGTTTCCGAAAACAATTTGAAATGTGGACTCGAAAGACCACAGAACACTTTTCCACTTTACATCAGTCCATTTTAGATGAGCTCGGGTCCAGCAAAGCCGGCTGCGTTTCGGGGTGTTGTTGATAAACAGCTTTCGCTTTGCATAGTAGTTTCAACTTGCACTTACAGATGTGGCGACGAAATGTAGTTACTGACTGGTTTTCTGAAGTGTTCCTGAACCAATGTGGTGATATCCTTTACACACTGATGTCACTTTATGATGCAGTACCGCCCGAGCGATTGTAGGTCACAGGCATTCAGTGTTGATTTTCAGCCTTGTTGCTTACGTGCAGTGATTTCTCCAGATTCTCTGAACCTTTTGATGATATTAGATGGTGTAATCCATAAATTCCTTGCAATAGCTCACTGAGAAATGTTGTTCTTGAACTGTTGGACAATTTGCACGCGCATTTGTTCACAAAGTACTGACCCTTGCCCCATCCTTGTATGTGAATGACTGAGCATTTCATAGAAGCTGCTTTTATACCCAATCATGGCACTCACCTGTTCCCAATAAGCCCGTTCACCTGTGGGATGTCTCAAATAAGTGTTTGATGAACATTCCTCAACTTTGTCAATCTTTTTTGCCACATGCGTCAGCTTTTTTGGAACATGTTGCAGGCATCAAATTCCAAATGAGTTAATATTTGCAAAAAATAAGAACGTTTTCCAATTCGAACATTAAATATCTTGTCTTTGCTGTCTATTCAATGAAATATAAGTTGAAAAGGATTTGCAAATCATTGTATTCTGTTTTTATTCACAATTTACACAACGTGCCAACTTCACTGGTTTTGGGTTTTGTAATTACTGTAGTTTGTTTTTTGACGCGGTTGCCTGTTAGCAATGTGGCTAACTGCCGCAGGCTGCTGGAATGTTTCAGGAATTCCAAGAAGCAGACACCATAAATAAACACACCAGCTTTGGTCAAGAGGATCACAACTTGGTGATTAAAGTCTTAAACTGGAAGGAGGCGGCTCGCTAAGCGTGCTTCCTTTTTCAAAGTTTGCCCGTCCCTCAAAGATAGTTCAGATGTTTTGTGTCTATTTTCACAGAGTGCCGGCATCTGCGCTGGTTGCTAGGAGACGGTTCGCAGCCCGACGTGACCCAGCCTCCGATGTGCGAGTGCTCCTCTCTGGCGCCCTTGGTGGAACACGAAGGGGAGGCCTACCTGGAGAAGTCCGGCGGCATGCGGCGCCACACCGTGGCTAATGCCCACTCCGACGTGCGGTTGCTCTCGAGCAGGATGCGGCGAGAGATGGAAGCGGACTGCCCGGACGCCGTCGTCACCGTGGCCTTTTTGGCCGAGCCCGTCCATCCCAGACGCTTCTCCAGCCAACCCGACGTGAACGAATCACAGAGTAGCGGCGTTAGCAGCTAGCAGAGATCGGACAGGAAACAGGATGTAAAAGGACGGTTTTTAAAATGAAACTGCACACTTCCCACTTGCTTAGCAAACGGGCACAGGAAGTTTCCTACCGCCATCGTCTTTTAGAAATTTGGGGATAATAAAGATATTTCATAACACAAACAACACAACTTTTATTTTTTCACTTGTGTTTTATTGTGAAAAAAACAGCAAAACACAATTGATGGATTTGACAGCTCAGGAGGGGGCGTGGTAGTGTTTGATTGAAAGGAAGGGGGCGTATCATTTAACATGTCCTGTAATTGACCATTACCTAGTCCAGGCTGTCTAGCTGGGGTAGGCTCCAGCTTACCCGGGATGTTTGTGGTCAACTAATCAGTTAACACATGACCTTTGACCCCAAAAGTGGGCTTAGTTGCCTGGCGCTTAACCACAATATAATAAGATTACAGCCACCTCCGCACTGGGCTGGTTCAATTCCTTAAATGTCATCTGGCGCCTCCCTGTGGTGAGTGCCACTACTTCTCGCCGTGAGCCGGCTATCACATGGCGTGGTTGCCGTGGTGATCTATGTTTTAAAGTGAAACAAGCTTGCGTGTTTGCTAACATTAAATGTTGTTCAGGTCCATCTACCCTCACGAGGGTGAGGTTGCTATGGTAACCACTCTGAGAAAGCCCTCGACCTGTCAAGACCTCTGATTGGTCGTCCAGCAGGGCACCTCGCCACACCTGCGGGAGGTGACAGATCAACACCTGTTTCTGAAGAATGCCCGTCACCATGACGACAGCACCGACCTGTGCGTGAGGAAGCTGAGCCGCTGCTCCAGACGACACACCCGGAAGGCGAGGTAAGACGACGACAACACTAACACGGCCACCCTGTGCACACACACACACACACACATAGTGGGCGGAGCTCGACTGGGATTTTTTTTGGACATGCTAAAATAAAAAATGCGATTGGATCTTCAGCTCTCACTGGATCGGTTCGCAGCCGAGTGTGAAGCGAACGGAATGAGAATCAGCACCTCCAAGTCCGAGTCCATGGTTCCCGCCCTGAAAAGGGTGGAGTGCCATCTCCGGTTTGGGGAGGAGACCCTGCCCCAAGTGGAGGAGTTCAACTACCTAGGAGTTTTGTTCACGAGTGAGGGAAGAGTGGATCGTGAGATTGACAGGCGGATCGGTGCGGCGTCTTCAGTAATGCGGACGTTGTACCGATCCGTTGTGGTGAAGAAGGAGCTGAGCCGGAAGGCGAAGCTCTCAATTTACCGATCGATCTACGTTCCCATCCTCACCTATGGTCATGAGCTTTGGGTCAAGACTAATAGGATAAGATCAGGGGTACAAGCGGGCGAAATGAGTTTCCTCTGCCTTTCCCTTAGAGATAGGGTGAGAAGCTCTGCCATCCGGGAGGAGCTCAACGTAAAGCCGCTGCTCCTCCACATCGAGAGGAGCCGGATGAGGTGGTTCGGGCATCTGGTCAGGATGCCACCCGAACGCCTCCCTAGGGAGGCGTTTAGGGCACGTCCAACCAGTAAAAGGCCACGGGGAAGACCCAGGACACGTTGGGAAGACTATGTCTCCCGGCTGGCCCGGGAACGCCTCGGGATCCCCCGGGAAAAGCTAGACGAAGTGGCTGGGGAGAGGGATGTCTGGGCTTCCCTGCTTAGGCTGCTGCCCCCGCGACCCGACCTCGGATAAGTGGAAGAAGATGGATGGCTGAATGGATGGAGTTGGCGACTTGTCCAGGGTGTAAACCGCCTTGCGCCCAATTGTAGCTGAGATAGGCACCAGCGCCCCCTGCGACTCCAAAGGGAATAAGCGGTAGAAAATGGATGGACGGATGGATGCTAAAATCAAAAGAAGTACTCACAGCAGGATGAACACTTTGAGCAGCTGCTTCTCCTCGTCACACATCTGTGGAAGAACTTCCAGATGCTCTTCTTCTACACACACAAACACACACACACAAACACACACACACACACAAAACGCTAGCTATAGGTCGCTTCGATATCAGTGTTGACTGACAAGTGGGCGGGCCTACCAGTCAGAGTGTGCGCTATGAAGGGCTTGTCGGGGGCGTGGCTAGGGGAGGAGGAGTCTCCAAGCAGATCAGGAAGTGAGGAGGAGACGTTGGGAAGTGACGGCGTCCTCGACCACGGTGCAACTTCGGGAAACTCATCCTGACACACACACTTAATTTGATCACCCAGCATGTCACAAGATGGCCGTCACTCAGCGTTTTCAGAAAGTGATGCCCCCAACCCTCCACCAACATGGAGGAAAACAAACTTTGACCTCTGAGTGGTATCTCGCGTAACATCAACTGATCATGTGACCTTAGACATCACAGAGACATTGTGAACGTTACCGTGGACAAGGAGCTGGGTTCCTCCAGGAACTCTTTCACACTCAGACTCTTCCCGTTCACCTGGAAGCACACAGCGTGAGAACATTAAGGAGAACCTGGGGATGGAACATAGACATGACAAATGAGAACATGAGTATGACATGAGAACACAAAGATGGAACGTCATTTGGGACATATGATAACATGAAGCTGCAACATGGGTGTGACACATGGGGATATGAAGATAGAACGTGAAGATGTAACATGAGTGTGACAAAAGAGAACAAGAGAAGATGAGGATGATAACAATGGAAAATGAGTATAACACATAAAAACTTAAAGATGCCATGCAAAAATGAGGATGGAACCTTAGTATGACACACGAGAAAATGAGAAAGATGACACGAGAACAAAAGCATGACAACATGAGAATGTAAAATGAGCATTGCAAATGAGGATACGAGAATGGTAAATAAGTATGACACATGAGAACATGAAACATAATATGAAGATGTGACATGAGAACATAAAGATGCAGCATTAGTATGACACATGAGGGAACACATGAAGATGGAACAAGAATATTACATATGACAACATGAGGATGGCACATGAGAGGAGGATAGAACATAACATGAAGCTGTAACATGAGTGTGACAAATGAGAACATGAGGATGGCACATGAGAAGATGATGATAACGTAAAAAAAAAGCATGATAACGTGAGGATGTAAAATGAGTATGGCAGATGAGAATACGAGAATGGTAAATGAGTATGACACGAGAACACGAACACAAAACATGATAACATGCAGATGCAACACGAGTGTGACATATGAGAACATAAAGATGCAGCATTAGTATGACACATTAGAACCTGAGGAGGGAACAAATGAAAATGGAACATGAATATTACATATGAGAACATGAAGATGGCACATGATAACACAAAGCTGTAAAATGAGTGTGACAAATGAGAACATGAGGACGGCACATGAGAAGATGAGGGTGATAACATGATGTAAATTGAGTATGACAGATGAGAAAACGAGGATGGTAAAAGAGTATGATACATGAGAACACAAACATAAAACATGATAACATGAATATTACATATTAGAAAATGAGGATGGCACATGAGAAGATGAGAATAGTAACGTAGGAACATAATGGAACATGAGTAAGACAAATATAAACTTGAAATGACACATGCAAACCTGAGGATGGAATTTTAGTATGACACATGAGAAAAGAGGAAGATAACATACGCATGATAACCTGAGAATATGGGGACGGTAAATGAGTATAACAACATGACAGTGAAACATGAAGCAGTAACATGAGTATCAGAGAGGAAACCACAGTGATGGAACATATCACATGAAGATAAACATGAGTAATACATTAGAGAATATGAAGCTGGAAAATTAGTATGACACATAAGAACCTAAAGATGCAACATAAATATGACACATGATAATATGAGTATTATATAAGAGAACATAAAGATGGAACATTAGTATGACGTGAGAACATGAGGATGGAACATAACATGAAGATGGAACATTAGTATGACAAATGGTGACATGAGTAATACACATGAAAGCATGAGAAGGATAACAAAAACTATGGAACATGAGTATGACACATAAGAACCTGAGGGTGACACATGCATACAGGAGAATGAAACTTGAGTATTACATATGAGAACATGAGGATTCAACATGTGTGACAAGTGAGAACCTGAGGGTATAGATAAAGCATGAGTATGACATGAGAACATGAATATGCCACATGAGGATAATAACATGAGAAGATAAAGATGGAATATGAGTATGACACATTAGAGCACCAATATGGAATATGATAACATAAGGATGATAACATGAGAAGATAAAGATAGAATATGAGAGTGACACATTAGAGCACCAATACGGAACATGATAACATGAAGATGATAACATGAGAATATTAAGATGGAATATGAGTACAAAACATTAGATCAGTGGTTCTCAAATGGGGGTACGCGTACCCCTGGGGGTACTTGAAGGTATACCAAGGGGTACGTGAGATGTTTTAAAAATATTCTAAAAATAGCAACAATTCAAAAATGTTTTATAAATATATTTATTGAATAATACTTCAACAAAATATGAATGGAAGTTCATAAACTGTGAAAAGAAATGCAACAATGCAATATTCAGTCTTGAAAGCTAGATTTTTTGTGGACATGTTCCATAAATATTGATGTTAAAGATTTTTTTTTTTTATGAAGAAATTTATAGAATTAAGTTCATGAATCCAGATGGATCTCTATTACAATACCCAAAGAGGGCACTTTAAGTTGATAATTACTTATATGTGTAGAAATCATTATTTATAATTGAATCACTTGTTTATTTTTCAAAAACTTTTTAGTTATTTTTATATCTTTTTTTCCAAATAGTTCAAGAAAGACCACTAAAAATTGGCAATATTTTGCACTGTTATACACTTTAATAAATTCAGAAACTGATGACATAGTGCTGTATTTTATTTCTTTTTTTCAACCAAAAATGCTTTGCTCTGATTAAGGGGTGCTTGAATTAAAAAAATGTTCACGGGGGTACATCACTGAAAAAAGGTTGAGAACCACTGCATTAGAGCACCAATATGGAACATGAAAACATGAGGATGATAACATTAGAAGATAAAGATGGAATATGAGTATGACATATTAGAGCACCAATATGGAACAGGATAACATGAGGATGATAACATGAGAAGATTAAGATGGAATATGAGTACGACACATTAGAGCACCAATATGGAACAACATGAGGATGATAACATGAGAAGATAAAGATGGAATTTGAGTATGACACATTAGAGCACCAAAATAGAACATGATAACTTGAGGATGTAACATGAGTACGACAAATGAGAAGATGAAGATGGAAAATGAGAACAAAAATATTGAACATGTTACATGAAGATGAACATGAGTATTACATTAGAGCAGTGGCGGGCAGTGCGCTTCCCACCTAGGCCTTCGGTGAAGTCCGACTTCAATGATTACTTCTCAAAATACCATTATTGATGTCACCACATGACCATTGCTGGAGGACTACTATACAGGAACACATTTACGCACTACTTTGTATTGAATCACCTCAACAGTGTACAAAACAGGTTATTTTCTGGCGCATTTAAAAAACAATTAAACTGCATCAGCAATAAAAACATCTCATGTGGTACTGTCAAAATAAAAAAATGGTGAAAAAATAAAATTTACAATTCGTGGCAGCCGTTCGACCCCATATAAGCCAATGGTACCCCTCGTAGTCGGCTGATTCGAGTGGAAATGGCGAGCATTTCCCCATTTCATCGCCGGGACAGCTGGGCCAGCTTGCAGGGTTGGCCGACCTCGTCTCAAAAGATGTAGTTTCTCTTTAAGTATCCTTTTTGAAAATGGCCTGGCAAATATATATCTGCCACCTAATCAATGTTTTGTTGTCCTTCTCTGTTATCCCTTTATGGCTACGGCGCAACACTTTCTGCTTCCTGCTAAATTGAAACCTGTTAATGGATACTCATTTTGGAATGACAAGTGAGTATCCAATCACAGTCTCGTTAATATAAGGCTACTTAGGCTACTGTCAACAACTTGTGATCTGATTGGCTATCGCAAATGTCTATCAACTGTATGTGTTCTAAAATTCATCCCCTAACAGTCCCGGTGAGTATCCAATCACAGGACGCGTAAACTTCACGTTCAACCTTAGGCCAGCTAGAAGGCCTTACTGACAACAACTCATGATCTGATTGGCTATCGCAACTGTCTATCAACTGTATGTGGCCGTTCGCTTACAGTGCACGGGCGCCCGCATCTTTGATTCTGAGGACTTCGGGCAGATTTTGTACATCATGGCAACATGAGCTAGCTGAATTCTGATTGGATACAAACTTAAAACTAAAAACAGCACTGGAAGGAGCATAATATGACATGAAAAGAATATGAATACCTTTAGATATTTAGGGAAAGTAAATTCAAAAATAATTTTGTCTTTAATTATGATCATGATTTCTGGTTATGTTAGGCCAGCAGAGAAGGCCTTGCTGGCTATGACGGCACACCACTGCATTAGAGAACATAAAGATGGAACATTGTTGTATGACACAGGAGAACATGAAGATGGAACATGAGTATGACAAATTAGAACATGAGGATTATGATGAAACATGCATATGATACATTAGAACACCAAGAAGAAACATGAGGATGGAAGATAAGTACACAAAGATGGAATATATTCCATGCAGATGAACATCGGTATTACATAACAGAACATGACCATGAGTATGACACATGAGAATGTGAGGATGTAACATAAGTATGACACATGAGGATGGAACATAACATGAAGATGGAATACAAGTATTACATATGAGAACATGGACATGGGACAAAATAATAGTGTATTGTGAATGTGAGCATGAAACATCAGAATGCAATCTAAAAATGTGAGGCCAAGTCATGAGAATGAAAGATGAGAATGTGAGGCTTGAACATGAAAACTAGATGGAATGAGGGTGATGAAAATGAGACGTGGGGGCATGAGGAATGTAACACGCATGTGTCATGTGGCCCTAATGAGAAGTGGTTGAGGTGCACTAGCCTGCAGGTGAGTGCAGATCCTCCTGAGGACGTCGTACACGTTGTCCCTGGAAAGTAACGACACAAACACGTACTGGACGCACAACGACAACGAGGACAACAACACACGTGAGACATTGCACAATAGTTCAAACACAACATCATGTTTCCACCGGAACATCCGACGTGGAACAAAACTTGGAAGCTCAAACCGCCAAACGAGACATCAGCTGTTGACATCAACTGTCTGGAAAACGAGAACCACTTGAAAGTCAACTTTGGAGTTCCGCTATGATAATAAGTCACCTTCTGTCCCATATCCATGGTGATAGCCAGGCCGTTTGGCACCAGGCCGGCCGTCTTGTGTTTTTTCACCAGTCGCACCGAAACCACAGGAATGCACACCTGTACACAGGGGTCAGAGGTCAACGGGTCGTAGGGTGGCAATGTTGGCATGGTCTGACAACCCACCTTGATGATGACAACATTAAGGAAAACATGAAGAAGGAACATAGACATGAAAACATGAGAAAATAAAGCTGGACAATAAGTACGACACATGAGAACATGAGAATGGACCATGAGTATGACATATGTTTACATAAATATGGAACATGATAACATGAAGATGGAACATGGGTCCTACATATGTCAACATAATGATTGAACATTAGTATTACATATGAAAACATGAAGATGCAACATGAGTGTGACACATGAGAACTTGAGGATGGAACATGAGTATGACACATGAGAATATAACAGTGAAACATGGGAACACAAGGATGCAACATGACTACGACATATGTTAACAAAAATGTGGGACATGAGAACATGAAAATGAGACATGGACATTATGATGAGAACATAAAAATGCAACATTAGTCTGACAAATGAGAACATAAGGATGCAATATCAGTATGACACATTACAACTTGAGGATGGAACATGAGTATAACACATGAGACCATGACAGTGTAAAATGGGGATGATACATGAGAACATGACAGCGTAAAATGGGGATGACACGTGAGAACATGAGGATGCAACATGAGTACCACACATGAGGATATGAGCCCATGAAAATGTAACATGGGGATGACGCATGAGAAGGATGCAACATTAGTATGACATATAACAACACAATTGTGGGACATGAGAACATGAAGATGGGACATGGACATTATGATGAGAACATAAAGATGCAACATTAGTCTGACAAATGAGGAAATAAGGATGCAACATGAGTATGACACATGAGAACTTGAGAATGGAACATGAGTATGACCCATGAAAACATGAGAATATGACAGTGAAACATGGGAACACAAGGATGCAACATGAGTAAGACATATGATAACCCAAATGTGGAACGTGATAACATGAAGATGGGACGTGGACATTATGATGAGAACATAAAGATGCAACATTAATCTGACAAATGAGAACATAAGGATGTAATATCAGTATGACACATTGTAACTTGAGGATGGAACATGAGTATAACACATGAGACCATGACAGTGTAAAATGGGGATGACACATGAGAACATGACAGTGTAAAATGGGGATGACACGTGAGAACATGAGGATGCAACATGAGTACCACACATGAGGATATGAGCCCATGAAAATGTAACATGGGGATGACGCATGAGAAGGATGCAACATTAGTACGACATATGATAACACAAATGTGGGACATGAGAACATGAAGATGGGACATGGACATTATGATGAGAACATAAAGATGCAACATTAGTCTGACAAATGAGGAAATAAGGATGCAACATGAGTATGACACATGAGAACTTGAGGATGGAACATGAGTATGACCCATGAAAACATGGGAATATGACAGTGAAACATGGGAACACAAGGATGCAACATGAGTAAGACATATGATAACACAAATGTGGAATATGATAACATGAAGATGGGAAATGGACATTATGAGAAGAACATAAAGATGCAACATTAGTCTGACAAATGAGAAAATAAGGATGCAACTTGAGTATGACACATGAGAACTTGAGGATGGAACATGAGTATGACCCATGAAAACATGAGAATATGACAGTGAAACATGGGAACACAAGGATGCAACATGAGTAAGACATGTGATAACCCAAATGTGGAACATGATAACATGAAGATGGGACGTGGACATTATGATGAGAACATAAAGATGCAACATTAATCTGACAAATGGGAACATAAGGATGCAATATCAGTATGACTCATCAGAACTTGGGGATGGAACATGAGTATAACATATGAGAACATGACAGTGTAAAATGGGGATGACACATGAGAACATGATTATGACACATGAGAACATGAGGATTCAACATGAGTACCACACATGAGGATATGAGCCCATGACAATGTAACATGGGGATGACGCTTGAGAAGGATGCAACATGAGTATGACATATGATAACACAAATATGGGACATGAGAACATACAGATGAAACAATAGTATGACGCATGAGAACCTGAGGATGCAACATCAGTATGACACATAAGAACTTGAGGATGGAACATGAGTATGACTCATGAGACGCTTGTGGATGGACCACAAGAATGACATATGAAAACATGAGTATGACAGGTGAGAAAATTAAGATGGCACATGAGAATCCGAAGATAGAACTTTAGGGAGTTCCATCAGTCATGTTCATGTTCTCATGTGTCATTCCCATGTTACACTGTCATGTAATGTTCCATCCTCATGTTTTCATATGTAATACCCATGTTCCATCTCCATGTTAACATGAACATGAGTATCCAACATTGATACATTATAACACAAATATGGAACATGATAACATGATGGAACATGGTATTTCATGTGAGAACATAAAGATGGAACATTAGCATGACACATGAGAACATGAGGATGCAACATGAGTATGACACTTGAGAACTTGTGCACGGAATGTGAGTATGACACATAAGAACATGACAGCATAACATGGGGATGAGGCAAGAGAACATGAGTATGACACATGAGAACTTGAGGATGGAACATGAGTGTGACACATGAAAACATGAGAACATGACAGTGTAACATGGGGATGACACATGAAAACATAAGGATGCAACAAGAGTATGACATATGATAACATGATGGAACATGATAAGCGGAAGATGGAACTTGGGTATTACATATGCGAACACAAGGATGGAACATTACTATGCCACATGAGAACATGAGGATGCAACATGAGTATGACAACATGACAGTGTTACAAGGGAATGGCACATGAGAACATGAAGATGCAAAATGAGTATGACACTTGAGGATGGACCATAACTATTACATATGAAAACAGGAGTATGACAGATGAGAAAATTAAGATGGCACATGACAACATGAAGATGGAACATGAATAGGACATTTGAGGACGGACCATGAATATGACACATGAGAACATGAGTATGCAACATAAGTAGGGCACTTGAGGATGGATCATTAGTATGACACATTAGAACATGAGTATGCAACATCAATCGGAACCTTCAGGATGGAACTTGAGTATGACTTATGATAACATGAATATGATAGAGGAGAAAATGAGAAAGGCACATGAGAACATGAGTCTGACATATAAGAACATGAGTATGACAGATGAGAATGACATATACTGTAAGAACACAAGGATGGAACACAAGTATGATTGATTGAGGTATGAATTGTGAGAACATGAGTATCACAGATGAGAAAATGAGGGTGACACAAGAGAACATGAATAATATTCATGAGAACATTAAAATGAAAACATGAGAATGTAAAGATGGAACATGAGTACGACCCATAGGAACTTGAAGATAAAACATGACTACATAAAAACACCAGGATGAAACATGAGAACATGATGATAAAACATGAGAATGTGTGGATGCAACATGAAGTTGACACATGCGAACACAAGTATAGAACATGATAAGATGAAGATGGAATATAAGTATGAAATATGAGGACATACAAACGTAAGCTTAGTATGACTCATGAGTATGAGGATAGAACATTAGCATGACACATAAGAACTTGAGGATGAAACAAGAGTATGACACATGAGAACATGAGGCTGCAACATGAGTAGGACACTTGAGGATGGAACATGAGTATGACACGAGAACACGATTATGCTACAAGAGTAGGACACTTGAGGAGGAAACATGAGTATGACATATGTGAACATGTGAAAACGAGTATGACAGATGAGAAAATGGAGATGGCACATGAGAACATTGGAATGCAACATAAGTATGACACTTGAGGGTGGAACATGAGTATGACATATGAGAACATGAGTATGTCAAATGGGAAAATGAGGGTGACACATGAGAACATGAAGATGACACTTAGAGATGGAGCATTAGTATGACAGATGAGAAAATGAGGATGACTGATGAGAAAATTAAGATGACACTTGAGGATGGGCCATGAGTACTACAGATGAGAAAATGAGGATGGCACGTGACAACAACAGGACGCAACATAAGTATGACACTTGAGGGTGGAACATGAGTATGACATATGAGAACATGAGTATGACAAATGAGAAAATGAGGTTGACACATGAGGACATGAGAATAACACTTAAAGATGGAGCATGAGTATGACAGATGAGAAAATGAGGATTACACATGAGAACACGTGAACATGAGGGTGACAAGACGAGGATGAGAACATGAGGATGGAACATGAGTATGACCCATGAGAACATGAGGATGGAACATGAGTATGACCCATGAGAACTTGAAGATGGAACATGAGTATGACATCTGAGAACATCGCACATGAGAAAAAGAAAGGTAACATGCGAAAGTGTGCGTGGAACATGAGTGATACACATGAAAACATGAGTAATACACATGAGAACATGAGGGTGGCCATGTTGGCCATGGTCTGAACACCCACCTTGATGTCCTTTCCAAAGAGGTGTGCGTAGAAACACAACCAGTTTCTGGAAATATAAAGGCGGCCTTGAAGCAGGATGTCACGCAGCAGCGCACACGAGTACACTGCATGCAGACACACACACACACACACACACACACACACACACACACACACTGGCGTCACAATGTGTGTTACCACAACCAGAACTTTGATCAGAAAAAAAGTACCTTTCATTAAGAGCTCATCTTTAGGGACCAACTGAAAGAGTTTGTGGTATTGACTGTTGTACTTGTTCACTGTCTGAGGACACACACACACACGCACGCACGCACGCACGCACGCACGCACGCACGCACGCACGCACACACACACACACACACACACACACACACACACACACACACACACACACACACACACACACACACACACACACACACACACACACACAAAATAACTTCTTTAAAGGCCTACTGAAATTAGATTTTCTTATCTAAACGGGGATAGCTGGTCCATTCTATGTGTCATGCTTGATCATTTCGCGATATTGCCATATTTTTGCTGAAAGGATTTAGTAGAAAACATCGACGATAAAGTTCGCAACTTTTGATCTCTAATAAAAAAGCCTTGCCTTTACCGGAGGTAGAACGGTGAACGCCAGTGTCTCTGTGAGAAGCCGAGGAGCCAAGATCACAGCTGCCTTTTTGAGCTGCAGGATGAGGTCGCATATTCCACTCAAGTCTCTGGTAAGAGCCGACATAATATCACAATTTTCCCATCCAAAAACTTGCTGATTGACGTAGAGAAACATGTTCTCTTGACTGCTCTGTGTTAAAGCTTCACGACAAACAAAGTAACACCGACTGTGTTTCGGTGCTAAAGGCAGCTGCAATCCACCGCTTTTCACCAACAGCATTCTTCTTTGACGTCTCCATTATTAATTGAACAAATTGCAAAAAATTACAAAACACAGATGTCCGAAAAAACTGTGTAATTATGCGATGAAAAGAGACGACTTTTAGCCGTGTGTGGTGCTGGGAGAACATGTCCGCTCCAACCAATAACGTCACAATCACGCGTCATCATTCCGCGACGTTTTCAGCAGGATACCTCGCGGGAAATTAAAAATTGCAATTTAGTAAACTAAACCGGCCGTATTGGCATGTGTTGCAATGTTAAGATTTCATCATTGATATATAAACTATCAGACTGCGTGGTCGGTAGTAGTGTGTTTCAGTAGACCTTTAATATCACATTCTGATTGATTGTCTCACATTGTGTCAATGTTTACTTACTGATCCTCTGTAACACTTTTTCACGTCTTCATACGACAAGTCATCAGTCACATGCATCCTGCAACACACATGCACGTACGCAAACATACACACACACACGCACATGCACTTAAAAAAACAATCTACATGCAAAATAATGTTTGTGTGTGTGTGCGTGTTGTTATTGCTGGTGCACCAATGAGTGTGTGAAAGAGACCATTGTCCACAAGATGCACACACACGGTGCGTCCACAAAGCTGTAATTATGCAAGCGGTCCAAGTGGGACAGAGGCAATCGTGCTCGGTTCAATGTCTGTAACAACAGTGGGACAATCTGGGTGCTCAGTTCAGTGTCTGCAAATGGAATTAGTGCGTGTTGGACGTGAGGAGAATGTCCCAAACACACACTTCTTTGTCACGCTAATGAGGGGGCGGGTTGTCTTTGAAGACTCATCAAGGAATGCAAAATGCAGCCTGGGGGCTTTTCAAAATAAAAGCATTTCTGATGCAGCCACTTGCCTGAAAAGTAACAGGCTGTCCTCCTCCCTGGGTGGGTCCACCTCATGGGGGGTCAGGACTTCATCACTCTGCTCCAAGATGTCCGCCATCACCGCTGCGACCACCTGCCAGATCAGAACACTGTTCAGTTTAGATGGTGGGCTGTGATTGGTCAGCCAGCGGAGTGAGGACATCTGTTTCCATGGCAACGCTTTTGGAGACGGCAAAGGGCAGAGTTCCCAGCCAGAACTATTGACATGCACCGCCATGACTGTCAACCATGCAAAACTTGTATTTGCTTTTAAATCAAAATGTTCAAACACATTTAGTTTTTTAGGTTAAACGACTTTGAAACACAAACTTCCTCAAAAAAGTTAGTTTAAATCGCTTCAATGGCGTATTTACTAGACCGACGGGTTTAGGCACGTGACACATGTGGGCGAGGATTAACAGTGACGTCTTTGGATTGATTGATTGATTGAAACTTTTATTAGTAGATTGCACAGTACAGTACATATTCCGTACAATTGACCACTAAATGGTAACACCCGAATTAAGTTTTTCAACTTGATTAAGTCGGGGTCCACGTTAATCAATTTATGGCATCACGCTTACCTGACCCTTCTTCGGTTTTCACTCAGGTCCGCCTTAGATTCTCCGAGCAGTGCGCCTCCTCTTCGAGTCGTTTCTCATCATCCTCACACAGGAAGTGCAAAGAAGCATCTTTCAAAATATAACTACTAAGGAAGCCAGCAGAAAAGGATCGACCCTTCGAAATAAAAGTAAATGTTTACTTCTAAATGTGCTCGCTGTCACGGGACCAAACAGCTTGGATATAATCAAACAGACACCCCACATTGTGAAATATATAAAAACGATTACCATCAAAGTAATAGTGAAAATAATACGTTATGTGTAAAATGCTTTAATTTTCTTTTGTATTCCTCACGTGCTATCACTCGCTCGTTTGTTTTTTTTATTTGTTCAATCTTTGACGATTATAACGAAAGAAATTAGTATTTTAAAAATGTATAGTAGACATGTTTATTTTCAGACTTTTTAAAGTTGGGTGAAAAACAATCACATGGTCACGTGGTAGACAGCGAAAAGGGCAACAGCGCCCCTGTGTGGCCATTAGGGCAAACTGCGAGAGAAAACGCTTGACACTGTGACATGACACGCACCTTTTATTAAATACCAGTCATAATTAAATTTCCCTGCATTTTGGAAATAACGTATTTTATTTAAGTATTGTAGAAATATTCATGGCTTATTGGTGCTCCTTGCAAATGTCATTCCTTCACTTAGGATGAAATAGGAACCATTTGGAACTCTCCACGATGACACGAAGACAGTGTTGCCATTCCCGTCCATTTACATACATAAGACAATATTTCTGGATGCCACCTTTAAATAAAATCCATTATAAATATAGCATTGGATTACTGAGGTCTCACAATTGTTGTCAAACAGCAGTTAATGTAATCATCTTTTATTCAAATGAAACACATTCGTTTACAGCTTATGTAGTCCGTGTGTGTGTGAAGAAGTAACTGAGGCGCCATTGGGCCAGCTACATGTTTAATGAGATCAACAAGAGTAGAAAAACAGAGGCAACAGACAAAAAGAAGAGTAGGAAAGCAACAGCATCCAACAGACTCTTTAAAATAATTCCTCTGTACACTATTTACACACACACGCGCACACACACACACACACACACACACACACACACACACTACAGTACGGCTACACACTGAGGGGGAGGAGCCTGATGTCACCTGTCCGTCAAGTGTTTGTTTTGGTGCTCAGAGCTGCGCTGACGATGATAATGGGAGGTCGATTGGGTCTGGAGGTCAGAGGTCGTCAAAGGATAAAAACCAAACAAATGCAGCGTGCCGTTCTAAAAAATAGGTGTAACTCTGAGACAGGAAGTGATCATCCTGCCCTTCCTCCCCCACAACAGTCTGATCCCCAAGCGCCCACTCTGTACCACAGACTGGCAGCCCACTGGACACACCGGCGGGTTAGGTGGACCGAGCGTCCTCCTCAAGCGTCCATCTGGCAGGGCGGAGTCAGCCAGCGCAGGGCGGTGCGGTCCCTAGGTGGAGTCATTAACTCTTCCTCATGTGATCCAGTCACATGACTCCAGGCGGGTGGAGGGGGGCCAGGGGCAGCATATCAGGTGCACCTGCGGATGACAATAGTTGACTTTTGACCTGCAGCGTCTTCTTGCCTGTGATCTGTTGGCGTCTTACCTTTCTCACCTCCGTGCGGGTGGGTACATGGACGGGGCAGACGCCTGCTGACTGGCGACGATGGCGGAGGACGACAGACCTAGGAAATAAGTATGGTCACATGACAGCACCAGCTAAGCGCGGCCAGCGGAGTGCCGTCTCACCTGAGGCGTAGGGCAGGTCGTACTGTCCTGACAGCAGCGGGTACCCCAGGTGGTGATGCGAAGGCAGCATGCGCTGGGATGGCGAGGAACGTGGCCGCTCGCCCTCCCTATCCCGCTCGTGTGGTGCTTTATCGGGGACGGACGGCGACTTGTTCTTGTATTGGCTGGCGTGCTGCTGCAGGAGGTCCAGAGCTTTAGACTCACCCGTGGGTTTTACTGTGGGGCTGGAGCGGGACGCTTTCTCGCCCTCTTCACCTACTGTCGCCTTACCACCGTACGCCGAGAAGGCGTACCCGGCGGGCAGGTACCCTGAGGGCAGAGGTGTGGTGCAGTCAGGATGGTGGTCATGGCGACAAGCGGGACAAAGGGTGCTCTTACCAGGGTAGTTCTGCATCATGACTGAAGGCATGCCTCTGTATCCCGGGTGTCCGGGCTCATAGGCCTGGTGGCCGTAGGCATAAGGTCCGTGCATGTAAGGCATGTAACCCTGGTGCTGGGCCAGAGGGGACGAAAACTGCACATGAGAGGGCCGCATCTCTTTCCCAGCGACCCTCTGCTCCTCTGGGGGTATCTGCGCCCGTCCCTCCGCCCCCTCCTTGGCCTCCTCTTTATGAGGAACCTCCTTGGGACGCAGACGCTCCTCCTTGGCTTTCTTGTCGCGCTCCCGCTCGTCCTTCCAGCGCTCGTTTTCCTGCGCCTTGGGGGCCTCAGAGTACTTGTTGGGGTACACGTAAGGCCACAAGCGCGAGTCGGGCTCCTGTGGAGACAATACGGTTAGCGAGAGACTACCGATGCCATCACAGTCAGCAAAAAATAATAATGTCATACCTGTCTGTACCACATGGCAGACTCCACACCAGATGGCCGGGCCGAGTCTGCCCCCGGTTTGGCCTCGTCCTTCCCATGATGTCCTGCTTCACTCAGCTTCATCTTAAGCCCCTCCGGCTGAGCCGTGGAGGTCTTAGGGTCCTCGCTCTTTACCATGATGACAGACTTGGCCAGTTCTGGCCCCGCCTCCTTGGCCTTGCCTTTGGGGGCCAGGTCAGTGAGGCTGGGGGCCCGGGTCAGCGTGGGTGGGACGGACGCCTTCTGCTTCCACTCATCCTTCCCTTCTGCCTTTTTATCGGCCAGCCGCTGCCTCTCCTCGTACTGCTGGCGGTAGGCGGGGTTAGAGGCCAGCAGGTGGGCGTGGTAAGCCTGGTCAGGGGAGTAGGAGTAGGGGGGGACGTAGTATTGGTTGTAGTAGAGGGGCTGGGCGTACATGTTGGAGCGCTGCTGGATGACTGATGGCTGCTGCGCTCCGAGATCCACCTTCCTGTCCTCCTGAGGTTCCAACTTCACTTTGCTCTCCTCCACCACGTCTGTCTCCTCCTCCTTTTTAACCCTCCCCTCCACATGAGGCGGGGCGGCAGCGGCTGGGCTTGGGTTAGCGTAGCCAGGAGAGTAGTACGAGTCATAGTTGTGGTAGTAGGGAGACTCCTTGCTGGGCGCCTGGGGCGGGAAGAGTGCCTTCTTGGCCCCTTCACGAGCCCCCGCGTCGGGCTCCGTCTTTACCTTCACTCCTTCTGCCCTGCCTTCGCCGTCCTCCCCGGCATCAGAAATGTCCGAGTAGGCGGGGCTACCAGTTTTGACAGACGCACTGTCCGCCCCGTTTTGGTTGAGATGGTGCGGAGGGGCACCCTCCACCCTGCTGGCCCCTCCGATGGAAGGACTGGGTGCGTTGTCAGTAAAGCTGTAGACTTTGTCCGCCTCAGCCTTGATACTCGCTAGTCTGTTCTGCTGAGCATCTGAGGAGCCGTTGAGCAAGGCATCCGATGCCTCGCCGTACACGTCCTCTGGCCTCACCTCTTTCCCTGCCCCCTTCGGACTGTCGCACTCCTTCCCCCCATCCCGCTTCTTCTTGTCTTTCTTCTTTTTGTCCTTGGTGAGGGAGGGGCTTGAGGCGGGGTCAGCCAGTGAGGGAGGTTTTGGTTGAACGTTTTTCATCTGGGGACTCTTGGGGACAGACTGCACCACGGAGCCCATGGCGGGGGAGGACGCCTGAAGGCTGTAAGGGGAGAGGCTGGGGCCGCCAGGGCCAGTGGGGGCCACAGGGCGACTAGGCTTCACGCTCTTAGGAGTAATCTTATCTGCTTTGGCGCCTGCTGCCATCTTCTTGGCTTTCCTGTCATCCATGCTATCGTTACTGGCCTCGTCGGTCAAACACGCGGCGTCCTCGCCGCCATCCGTCCCCTCGGGCTCAGGCTCTCCTCCCTTTTTCTTACCCTGCTTCGATGCCTGCTTCCCCGAAGAAGGAGAGGGGGCATCAAAGCCCCGCCCTTTCGGCGTAGTGGATCGAGCGGGGGAGATGGCGGCGCCATTGCAGGCCGCAGGGTCGGGATGGAGGCCGAGCTCATCGCCGTACTCGCTGTCTGCGTCCTGGTCTAGTCGGACATCGTGCTCGTTGTGGGCGCGCGCCTGGTGGTATTTCAGCCCATTGATGTGCTTGTACTTCTTATTGCAGTTGGGATGGGGGCAATCAATGAGCACGGGGGAGGGGCAGGTCGGGTCCAGCAGGGGTGGAGCCGGGGGATCCGTTTTCCCTACATGGAGGGTGGTCACGGTGCCAGTCGAGCTGGTTCTTATGCGTTTGGACACCTTGGTGTCCTCGGAGCTGGAGGTGGGTTCCATGTCCGAGGCAGGCTTGGTCTTCCTCTTGGCGGAGGAAGGGCTGGCTTTGGCGTCCTCCAAGCCGCCTGCTGTCTGGCTGCCTCGACGACCTTTGCTGTTCGCGGCCGCGCCGCGCGTCTTGCTGCTGCCTTTGTTGTCGGAGGACGTGCTGTTGTCGTTTGCTGGTGCATTGCCGCCGGGCCTCATCCGCTTCCCTCGACCGCGCCCACTTCGCATCTCCACGTCACTCGTGGGGGAATCGCAGAACCTGAAAGAGATGTGGTGTCATTGACAGGCAGCTGAGCGCACGATCGGTGGTCAAAGTAAACAACAAACCAACCTTGGGGGGGCCCAGTCATGCCGGGTGCAGTCCAGCAGGGTCCCAACATACGTCTTGTTCCTCCAGGTCACGTTGACCACCAGCATGCCTGTAGATGAACACATGAGGAAACATGAAGACATATGGTAGAGATAATCCATCATGGGTTTTTTTAGGGCTGATACGGATTATTACTGGTCAAGGAGGCTGATCAACGATATTTGGAGCCCATACTTTTTTGCAATAAAAGTTATTTTACCTTGAATAGTATAAGTCAATAAACAGCTGGACTATGCTTTAAGTTATGTATTTTAAATACAAAATTTAGGAAACATCGAAAAAGGAGCAACGTAATGTTTTATATGGCGCTAATTTTGTGGTTAATTGAACACCTTTATTACGTGTGTAAAAGGAGCATCAAGATTTATGTTTCAATGTATGGGAAAATCTCCTGGGAAAATTTGTAAAAATATAGAATTTCTCTACATCACAATAACTTGGCAACTACTCAGTTTTATACAATTTTTTAGAGGTTTACGGATTTAAAACATTATGAGAGGCCCTCATGAAGAAGAACCCTGAAATATTGCAAACATGTAAATAAATACAATTCTGGGCTCCTTTACGTAACTTGTAATAGAGAGAATTTTTAAGCTGGCTGACGTAATTTTTTCCTGGATGTTACAGAAAGTATGAAAATGTGCGAGTTGCTACCTGTCCATCCATCTGTCGCGTTATGTGATCAAATTGCGGAACATGAAACCTACGGCGCTTCTTTAATGAGCCCACGCTCCAAGTGTTGCGGACGCGGGCTTGTCGAGCGTAAAAAAAAAAGTGAGAACAGAAATGGAATGTTTAGACAGGTAAGCAGAGAAGTGTACTGTACAAGTGACCAGCATTGCAGGAAAGAGAGAGAAAGAGGGGGCGTGGCCGCGGAAGCGCTACGGTGATAGCAGCTTAGCACACTGCTAGGTAGGGCTGTACACTTAGCTTTTTCACTAGTAGCACTGGTGCTACAAAATTAGAAAACATTTTGGTACAGACGTTTTTTGATAACACAGAATTTTTTTTGTAGCAATATGAAATGTCTAAAATATTACAATTTCATTTTTTCAGGAACTCTGCAGGTTTCAACATGTCAAATTTTAGACTTTTTTAAGACCATCTTGAAAATAATTTCAGACCATTTCACATCCATATGGACAAAAAAATTCATTTTAAGTATATCAATTCATTCACTACTCTTTCACATTGGAAAACACAATGGCTAAACTAACTAAATACACTAGGAGCTTCTCTAGTGTAAACTACTTTGAAAAACATTAGCAAACACCATAACAGCCAATTTTCAGATTTGCCATAAAAGTGTTTTCTTGCAAAAGGTGTAGTGTGCTTCATTTCAAGTGTTTTCATGTAACATCAACATCACCAATGGTAGACAAAAGCAAAACAATATACAGTATTGTCTGTGAAAGGGACAGTTAGCATCTCTGCTTTAGCAGACATGATTTAACAAAGGTTAACTTTGGTAATGTTTTTTTCAGTTGTCAGAATTGAGCAAAGCGATAAAAGCATCTACAGTACTACTGTATCTGCACAAAGTTATGAAAAACAGTGTGTGCAGATAAAATGATTGTCTAAAAAGAAAGGTGATTATGGCTGGCAAGCCTCAAACAGAAATTAGATGTGAAAAATGTGGATAACATTCAAATGTGCTCACCTTGTTTTGTATCTGGTGTGTATGGATACATTTTTACCTGTTTTTTGTAATTTTTTTGAAAACATATTCTGATACATTTTTATTCAGGCATGAAAAGATGACATTGGCAAATCGCCATTGCTTTCCCACAATGAGATGAGTGTAAACACTAAATAGGCAACCGCTTTTTATGTCGGTTGCTGTATAAACTTGGAGAAAAGATTTGGCATGAGAAGCTGACTTGAAATATTGGAACAAATAATATAAGATAATTATGTTTTATAGTTTTACTGCAGAGTACACTACTACCACAGTGAAATAAGACTGCTTTCTGTATGTAATAGTATGATTTCACTACTAAACATCTCATAGTGATCTCCTTCGGCAATTGGTGCCACTTAACTCACATAACACTCCTTTGGGGGATTAACGTTTATCTTTGTGAAGTTGTTCAAGTGTAGCATCTTTTGACACAGACTTATTTTTGACTTTTACATTATCATTCCATTCACTTTCACCGCCTTGTTTACAAACGCTTCCCTCCTTGATGGTTGCACATCTGGGTACTAAACACTTTGTACGTTTCCATACACTGGCTTCAACCATGCATTAAACTGATCGTTCAGGAGAATATCCGTTGGCATAATTAAATACCGCCACCAAGTCTTGTTTTAAAATTTTTGGGACTGATGGAGATCCCATATACACAAAAACAGGTACCAACAGTAAGAAAAGTTGGTTTTAATAACTTAAGATGTATTATGAAATAAGAAGAAAGAAAAAAACATTGAAAGTAATCAGGAAAATCAAATATAATCTCCAATCTTATTAAAAAAACCATTTAGCTATGTTCAAATTTTCAGCTAACAGACAAAAAATTAAATGTGAAATAAAGTGCCCTGGTTTGAGAGAACATGTGTAAACGTCAGCAGCAACATAAAAATAATAGACCTTCAAAGGCCTACTGAAACCCACTACTGATAGTTTATATATCAATGATGAAATTTTAACATTGCAACACATGCCAATACGGTTAGTTTATTAAATTACAATTTTAAATTTTGCGCCGAAGTATCCTGCTGAAACGTCGCGGTATGAAGACGCGTGCGCGTGACGCATTGTCGAGGACATTTTGTTCCAGCACCGTTCCCAGCTATAAATCGTTTGTTTTAATCGCATAATTCCACAATATTCTGGAAATCTGTGTTGCTGAATCTTTTGCAATTTGTTCAATGAATAATGGAAACGTGAAAGAAGAAAGCTGTACGTGGGAAGCGTTGTATTGCGGCCGCTTTTAGCAACACAAACACAGTCGGTGTTTCATTGTTTACATTTCCGAAAGATGACGGTGAAGTTTTACTATGGAACACAGCGGTCAAGCGAACACGGTTGGATTGGACCACACACACAAAGTACAGCGTATCATGCAGCGATCATTTCGAAAGATCGTGTTTCGAAGAGGGTCCCTTGTGAAGGGCAGAGATGGCCATCGCCACCACCCGTTGACTGGTGCTGAAGAAAGGTGCGAGGCTGACCTTCAGGTTGTACAGGTACAACCATATAATCTCACTAAAACACTAGTAACATAATAAGCAGATAAGGGATTTTCCAGAATTATCCTAGTAGTCTAATAACATCTGAATCGATCCCACTGTATAGTCTTCTTCTTTTTTTTAATAGTCCTTCACTCTCACTTTCCTCATCCACGCTCAAATTAATGGGTAAATCGTCGCTTTCTCGGTCCGAATTGCTCTAGCTGCTGGTGGCCATGATTGTAAACAATGTTCAGATGTGAGGAGCTCCACAACCCGTGACGTCACGTCTGCTACTTCTGGTACAGGCAAGGCTTTTTTTTATCAGCACCAAAAGTTGCGAACTGTATCGTCGATGTTCTCTACTAAATCCTTTCAGCAAAAATATGGCAATATCGCGAAATGATCAAGTATAACACACAGAATGAACCTGCTATCCCCGTTTGAATAAGAAAATCTCATTTCAGTAGGCGTTAAACAATTGTGTTTTTATAGGTAGACATTATTGTAGGACATGCACAAATATTTTAGCCAGAAACACTAACCTAGCAACTGCTGTATGATGCTGTGGGATAGGCTGTGTTCTGAAAGTTACTTTAAAAAAGTCCTTTATTATGGTTAATCGTTACAATGCCAAAACAGTAATTGAATCACTAACAAAATTACTCTTTAAATACATGTTATTAATTACTATGGAAAGTAATTGTGGTAAAAAATAAACTTCAAACATCTGGCATAATGCAGTTGAGAAGTTTCATATGGACGGATGAATGAAAACAGTGCGTTGTGTGCCTTTTAAAAGACGGTGCCTGTTGTCTAGTGTTGTGTGATGTCAGTGAATCTCACAGGCATGCAGTGAGATGTTTTTTTTTTTTAGCTTAGCAGGCTAGCAGAAACACTTTGACGGCAGCTCTTTTAAATTGTTCACAGTTTTGTGTTACCTCTGCTTAATAAATGGATTGAATGTGCTTCCATGACTGTAGGTTCTTGTCAACAAACATGGTATTATTTGAATGTTAAGTTTGTCACTTCAATCATTAATTTGTTGCTCTATATTCCTTCCGATCCACGTAGTTATGAGTGCGCAGTGCAGTTTCTGTCAGGTGGTGGTGAAATAAACCTTGTCTTTTACAGACCAGTTTCCTTTTCGTTTCGAAGTTGTAATAAGTGCGATTGTATAACCCCAAGATGATTAGTTTTTGAGTGACAGCCATGTTCGCTAATCAGAATTGTTGATCCTCCTGTTTCTTTGTCTGTCGCTTCGAACAGGGAAAAAGACGTCTCACTGTGCATCGTTCCCAGCACCTGAGCGCATTTGTTTAACAGTAGAAGTAACTGAACACAGTCAGCCCTCTTTACATTCATTTACAATCTTTGTGTCGGTAGGCAGAGATCAACTCTGCAAAAGGGCACACACAGGCAGCACTGTGACTTGCGACTCACCAGCAAGAAGTGCCGCAAATTAACAAATATTAGGAGGAAAAAAATACGATTACAATGCCAAACATCCCTTTGGGGGAATATTTCCGCTTCAAATTGCATGGGCAATATGAGACAACACCAGGGGGAGCTCCACAAACCACGTTAAACCCAGATTCCGATCTAACAAAGGTCTTAACTCATTCTCTTTCTATGCCACATCAATGTGGAATGCACTCCCAACAGGTATAAAAGTAAGTGAATCTCTATCCTCCTTCAAAACCGCTCTAAAACAACACCTCGAGGCAACTTCAACACTTTACTAATACCCTCCTCCATTCACATCCCATCTCCGCGGATTATAAACAACTCAAATGTACTTCTAATGTATATACTTGTTCTTATGCTATGTGAACTCACTATGTTCTCTGCTGGCTGTACATATCCTACAAAATAAGACCTACACTGTTTCAATGTCCACATTTCTCTGTTGATGCAATTGTTGATGACTGAAGTACTGATATCAACCAAAGCTCCTCATCCCACCCCCCGGATTGTAAATAATGTAAATAATTCAATGTACATACTATGATGATTAACTTGTGTGATGACTGTATTATGTTGATAGTATATATTTGTACCATGAATTGATTAACGTGGACCCCGACTTAAACAAGTGTCTGAGCTGACACGTTGTTGCTACAGGTTGTAGAGGACGCTAAAAGCAGTGCCTCCACGGTGCTCCCTTAATATGGTTATTGGATGAAATTCGGGACATTGATTACCCCTGGAGGGGCACTGTAGATTTAAAGTCTCCGGGAAAAATTTAGGGTATACAAGTATGACACTGTAAAGTGCCATTCATATTGAACTCACGGGCCGCACCAACATTACATTTTCACATCAAGGTGCAGGCCGCAAAATAATGTCTCGCAGGCCGCAATTGGCTGGCGTTTTTGAGCCCCCTGATCTAAAAGAAACATTATTTTTGCACTTATATTCTTATATGCAGTTGTGGTCAAAAGTGTACATACACTAGTAAAGAACATAATGTCATGGCTGTCTTGAGTTTCCAATCATTTCTACAACTCTTATTTTTTGTGATAGAGTGATCAGAGCACATACTTGTTGGTCACAAAAAACATTCATGAAGTTTGGTTCTTTTATGAATTTGTTATTGGTCTACTGCAGTGGTTCTCAAAAGGGGGTACGCATACCCCGGGGGGTACTTGAAAGTATGCCAAGGGGTACGTGAGATTTAAAAAAAAATATTCTAAAAATAGCAACAATTCAAAAATCCTTTATGAATATATTTATTGAATAATACGTCAACAAAATATGAATGTAAGTTCATAAACTGTGAAAAGAAATACAACCATGCAATATTCAGTGGTGACAGCTAGATTTTTGTGGACATGTTGCATAAATATTGATTTCTTTTTTTGTGAAGAAATGTTTAATATTAAGTTCATGAATCCAGATGGATCTCTATTACAATCCTCAAAGAGGACAGTTTAAGTTGATGATTATTTCTATGTGTAGAAATCTTTATTTATAATTGAATCACTTGTTTATTTTTCAACAAGTTTTTAGTTACTTTCATATCTTTTTTTCCCAAATAGTTCAAGAAAGAACACTACAAATTAGCAATATTTTGCACTGTTATACAATTTGATAAACCAGAAACTGATGACATAGTGCTGTATTTTACTTATTTATCTCTTTTTTTAAACCAAAAATGCTTTGCTCTGATTAGGGGGTACTTGAATTAAAAAAGTGTTCAAAGGGGGTACATCACTGAAAAAAGGTTGAGAACCACTGGTCTACTGAAAATGTAACCAAATCTGCTGTGTCAAAATTATACATACAGCAATGTTAATATTTGGTTACATGTTCCTTTGGCAAGTTTCACTGCAATAAGGCGCTTTTGGTAGCTTTCCACAAGCTTCTGGTTGAATTTTTGACCACCCCTCTGAAAAAATTGGTGCAAATCAGCTAAATTTGTTGGTTTTCTGACATGGACTTGTTTCTTCGGCATTGTCCACACGTTTGAGTCAGGACTTTCGGAAAGCCATTCTAAAACCTTTATTCTAGTCTGATTTAGCAATTTACCAATTTTTTAGTACCAGTAAGCAAACAAAGGCTTTTAATTTGACTGCTGACATATGCAGCAACATATAGTGTCATTTCTCATTCTATTATTTTCTCAAAATTGTGAGGGACAAGCTGTAAAAAATTTATTATTAATCTACTCGTTCATTAGCTGTTAATATCTGGTTATTTAACACGCTCTATCTACACTTCTGTTAAAATGTAATAACCACTTATTATTCTGTTGTTTGGATGCTTTACATACATTTTGGATGATACCATAAATTTGGGTATCAATCTGATACCCACTAGTTACAGGGTCATATTTAAAGTTCTTGTGTGTCCAGGGACGTATTTCCTGAGTTTATAAACATAATAAAAAAAGATTTTTTGATGGTAAAATTTTTTGATGTAATCATTGTAGTATCGACCAGATACGGCTCATGTACTTTGTATCGTTACAATCATTATCTGTGAAGACCCACCGTTTTGTTTACATTCAGAGCGCCAGCTTGTTGTTAGCGTTGAGCTATTATATCCTCCTACGACGTGTAGTGAAGCATGTTTAGTTATTCCTCGTCCTGCAGTGAGGATACTTGTAAAACATTTAGTTTATTTGTCACCATGAAGGCGAGGATTGGTGATTTAGAAGTAGCTAAAACACTGCCGACTGTGGATGGATGTTAGCTGCTAGCAAGCTAGCCATGTTTTAAAACACCTCTGGCAGAACGGCGCTTCAGTGTTATGGCTTCACCTTTATCGTTAGTTTTTAAGCCGAAATGCTCCCATTATCCCTTTCTGTTTACACACTGTTTCTGCTTTTAAGTACTTCTTGCGTGTGCGTTGCCTAACATGCTCCTCTGCTCCTAAAACCAGCAGTGTCACAAAGGTGTGCCGTCATTTTTCGGGGGCAGTATAGTACCATTTTAATGTATTAGTACCGGTATAGTGTACACCTGTAATACAAAGATATGTCAAAATACATAGTATAATCAATCAATGTCTAATGCCGACAAGTCGATGTCTCGTCGTATGTTCTGAGTAGCTGCAACTGCCCCATCCTTACCATCTTCAGTCTCCTGCCACACGATTCCCTCCAGGTTGACGCTGGTTCCAGGCTCGCAGGGTCCCAAGCAGTCCGGGTCGGTGGCCAGCGCTGCGTCTGCCGTGTTGACCGCCACCGAGCGAGTGCGCACCATGATCTGTTCGCAGGAAGATGAGATGTCGCTGTGGGACACGGGGGCGAGCAAGTGAAGCGGCGGGGGAACAGATGTAGAGGAGGGAGAATCCATCTGCGGAGCAGGTAGACAAAAAGTGAGACATCAAAGTTCAAAGGTCAACCAGCAAAATGCAGACATTCCATTCATATATCTTTTTTATAGACAACTGACAGTGGCCTCATTCCAATCAGATAGATCTTAGCTACATAAGCTCTGCCCCACACTGATTTCAGGTTCTATCTCAGGGAGTCTTTCCTTGCCTCCGGCGCCAAAGTGCTCTGGGGTTCACTTGGTGTTCTTGAACATAACAGAACCAGAAGTGAGCGGTCTTACCTTGTCGGCACACAGCATCTTCTTCAGCTTCCTGCACTCCCCGTTGTCCATTTCCTCCTCCTCCTCCTCGTCCTCCTCCTCCTCGGTTGTCATGGCGACAGGCTGGCAAATCCCCGCAGAGTCCAAAGCCACGTGACCCAGGTGCTCAGCCATTTCAGAGTTCTGTTGGCCCTCGAAAGGGCCGGCGCGGGTGGCCCCCGGAAGCAACAGTGTGGCCCCGGGCTCCTTGTCGGCGCTAGTCTCCAGTTTGTCCTTCTTGGTCTTTGCAGACACGCCGTCCTTCTCCTTCTTGACGGCGGTGAGGACGCGGGAGGCTTTGCCTGACTTTTCGCTTCCCTTAGTCAGGGTAGAGTTGAGGTTCTGTGTCTGTGGGTCTCCAGGGGCCCGACACGGAACCTCCTTTTTGATGGCGTCCGCCGCAGCGGTTTTAACACCTTCTTTGGAGTTTTTAGTACGTTTGGATTTTGATTTACTGTCTTTCCCGCCACTCACGGGACTCACAAACTTGATGTTGTCTGGCAAAGCGGCCACGGCGCTGGGAGGGGTGGCTATGCCCCCACCCTCCTTGCTGCTTGACATCTCCAGTTTGTCCTTCTCCAAGTCGGCGTCCAGGTCAATAATCAGATTGCCGACACCGATGTCCCACTCATCGCCGCTGTCGTACGTGTCCACCGCGTTGGAGTCCACACCTTTCCCGCCTGCAGGGCCGCCGCTGAGGGACATCTTAGTAGGGGCGTCCCCGGAGCGCCGCAGGGGGGTGGGGGTGGTCCGCTGCCGGAGGGCCGCGTTCCTCCCAGCCGCTGGGCGCCTCCTCAGGGATGGACCCGGCGCCGCCTCCCTGCTGCCCGCATGGCCTCCTGTGCATGGGACAAAACATGTGGTTAAGAAAATTAAATCCAATGTTTACATCTCACTCGTATGGTCAAATAGGACAACAATATTGTCAACACCTGCACCAATTGACCTATGACCTGGTGTGACCTGTACGTAATGCCGAGCCAATCAGAAGTTCAATCAATCAATCAATCAATGTTTACTTGTATAGCCCTAAATCACTAGTGTCTCAAAGGGCTGCACAAACCACAACACAAACCACTACCACATCCTGGGTAGGCCCACATAAGGGCAAGAAAAACTCACACCCAGTGGGACGTCGGTGACAATGATGACTATGAGAACCTTGGAGAGGACGAAAGCAATGGATTGATTGTTCCGATTCTGCTCTTCAAGGATGACGAGCGACGGGGCGGAGCTATTCCGTGACCAAACACATCATACCAGAAGATAATAATGATGATTAGGTCCTTGCAGGACAGAACCATGCAGAATGGCTGCCGCGCATATGGACATCTTCTTTCACTTTAAAGACAAGTATGGATATGGGCTGCCAGGGAGCGACTGTTGAACACCTTGACCAGGTGAGGAAGAACAATGTCATGATAAATGATGAGAGGCGTCAAGTCAGGCTGGAATTAAAGACCGATTGCCCCGGATTTCCACAGGATGCGTCGCAGCTGCGGCATGCAATCACCATGGAACGGCGCTGCCGCCCACCCCCCGGCGAAATATCACAGACTTTTACAGGAGCTGGCGAATCCGCGCATAATCATGTCATAAAATAAAACACTGAAGTTAACATTGTAGAACGTCTCAAGCTGTGCCGTCCATCAATACCTTCAGGCTTGTGGGAAAAGACAAATTTTGCCTTGCAGTACGACAACTTAATTTTTTGTAGCAAGCAACAACACAACAATAACATCCTCCGTTGCGAGTGTTGTAGACAAACAACTCCTACGAATCACTCCACACCACTCCCATATCAGCTAGTTTTGACACATGTTGGCGGCATGGCATAGTGGGTACAGCAGCCGTGCCAGGAATTTGAGGGTTGCAGGTTCGCTCCTCGCTTCTTGCCATCCAATTCACTGCCGTTGTGTCCTTTGCTCACCCTTCACTTCACCCTTGCCCCAGCGCGGCTCACACTGGTGATGTGGTCGGAGGGGCCTTAGGCACAAACTGGCAGCCACGCTTCCGTCAGTCTACCCCATGGCAGCTGTGGCCTCAAATGTAGCTTACCACAAGGTGTGAATGTGGAGTGAAAGGGTTCTCACTTCCTCACTTCTCTGTGAAGTACTTTGAGTGTCTTTAAAGCGAGATATATGTGTGTGTGTGTATATATATATATATATATATATATATATATATATATATATATATATATATATATATATATATATATATATATGCGCCTGTCCATAACACCTTAGTTTTGGACCGGCAGACGCGACATTTGGGTCTGCAAAAGTAAAATTACACCTGAAAACCTTTGCCAAATTGACTTAATTGCCGTCCCTGACGGTTTCAAAGTGTAAAATATGATCTGCTTTGAAGACGGACTATTAATTTGAAAGTAAACTGGATAATTCATATAGTGTTTGTGCATGGCTTCCTGTCCAACACAAGCAGATTTTAGCTGAATTGATCTGCCGTGGGGCAGCAAGGTGGGAGAGGGGTTGGTGCATCTGCCTCAAAATACGAAGGTCCTGAGTAGTCCTGGGTTTAATCCCGGGCTCGGGATCTTTCTGTGTGGAGTTTGCATGTCCTCCCCGTGACTGCGTGGGTTCCCTCCGGGTACTCCGGCTTCCTCTCCGGCTTCCTCCCACCTCCAAAGACATGCACCTGGGGATAGGTTGATTGACACCACTAAATTGGCCCTAGTGTGTGAATGTGAGTGTGAATATTGTCTGTCTATCTGTGTTGGCCCTGCGATGGGGTGTCGACTAGTCCAGGGTGTACTCCGCCTTCCGCCCGATTGTAGCTGAGCTAGGCACCAGCGCCCCCCGCGACCCCAAAGAGAATAAGTGGTAGAAAATGGATGGATGGATGATATGCCGTGTCGCAGCGACCAGCAAAAATAGAAGCTCTGCGTATATTTAAAAGTTAAAGTACCAATGATTCTCACACACACACACACACACACTAGGTGTGGCGAAATTAATCCTTGCATTTGACCCATCACCCTTAATAACCCCCTGGGAGGTGAGGGGAGCCGTGAGCAGCAGCGGTGGCTGCGCCCGGGAATCATTTTTGGTGATTTAACCCCCAATTCCTACCCTTGATGCTGAGTGCCAAGCAGGGAGGCAATGGGTCCCATTTTTATAGCCTTTGGTATGACTCGGCCGGGGTTTGAACTCACAACCTACCGATCTCAGGGCGGACACTCTAAACACTAGGTCACTGAGTAGGTCATATTTAGCGCAGGGATCTAAAACTGCAACACCATGTCGGTGCTGTACCACAGGCGCCGGGTACGGGCAGATTGTCTTGAATAAAAACTGAAAAATCTGCTGCCGAGGCGATTACGAACCGCAGCTTTGACGTATCCTTGGGAGATCAGGGGTTAAAGAGTATGCAGGAAACAACGCCACATGGATATAATTAAGGTGAGTTAAGGTGAGTCTTTTTGCTAAAGGGGCCCTCTTAGGCAAAACCAACTTTTCTCACCAATTGGTGCCTTTTGTTATGTATTTGGGATCTGCATAAGAAATTTCGAAAATAAACCATGGAAGTATGGCAGAGATGTTAATAAAAGCAACCTTGTCTTGCATCATATGTCCGAGAAACGAGCAGTTTCAAACTTGCCCGATTAGTGATGTTAGAAGATTTTTCATACACTTTAGATTTACCCCAAATGCTTTATGCGAGTCCGCCATTGTAGTCCAACACTGTAGTCAATAAGCGCCTTATTCTCTTGTTCTGGGGTCAGACTGGCTCGTACAGACACATGGATCCTTCACTGTTGCCATTTCTAATACAATGTAGTACAAACTTATATCTGTCAGTAGACTTGCTGTGGAAGCGCTAAAAACTACAACAAAGAGGATGCGGTCGGAAGTGGTGGCATGTAAACAAGACCGCCCACAAAATGGCGCTTAATCTATTAAAAATGTTGACCAAAGAACCACTATTACATGTTATGTTTTAAATGTAGGATGGGGTATCGGAATGTCTTATTGTGGCGGTCCGCTCCCTGTATGATCAGTGTCAGAGCTTGGTCCGCACTGCCGGCAGTAAGTCGGACACGTTTCCAGTGAGGTTTTGGACTCTGCCAAGGCTGCCCTTTGTCCCCGATTCTGTTCATAACTTTTATGGACAGAATTTCTAGGCGCAGTCAAGGCGTTGAGGGGTTCCGGTTTGGTGGCCGCGGGATTAGGTCTGTGCTTTTTGCAGATGATGTGGTCCTGCTGGCTTCATCTTGCCAGGATCTTCAGATCTCACTGGATCGGTTCGCAGCCGAGTGTGAAGCGACCGGAATGAGAATCAGCACCTCCAAGTCCGAGTCCATGGTTCTCACCCGGAAAAGGGTGGAGTGCAGTCTCCGGGTTGGAGAGCAGACCCTGCCCCAAGTGGAGGAGTTCAAGTACCTAGGAGTCTTGTTCACGGGCGAGGGAAGAGTGGATCGTGAGATCGACAGGTGGATCATTGCGACTTTTTCAGTAATGCGGACGTTGTACCGATCCGTTGTGGTGAAGAAGGAGCTGAGCCGGAATGCAAAGCTCTCAATTTACCGGGCGACCTATGTTCCCATCCTTGCTTATGGTCATGAGCTTTGGGTCATGACCGAAAGGATAAGATCACGGGTACAAGCAGTCGAAATGAGTTTCCTTCTGGTGGCGGGGCTCTCCCTTAGAGATAGGGTGAGAAGCTCTGCCATCCGGGAGGAACTCAAAGTAAAGCCGCTGCTCCTCCACATGGAGAGGAGCCAGATGAGGTGGCTCGGGCATCTGGTCAGGATGCCACCCGAACGCTTCCCTAGGGAGGTGTTTAGGGCACGTCCAACTGGTAGGAGGCCACGGGGAAGACCCAGGACACGTTAGGAAGACTATGTCTCCCGGCTGGCCTGGGAGCGCCTCGGGATCCCCCGGTAAGAGCTAGACGAAGTGGCTGGGGAGAGGGAAGTATGGGCTTCCCTGCTTAGGCTGCTGTCCCCGCGACCCGACCTCGGATGAGCGGAAGAAGATGGATGGATGGAAAACAATCTTACTATGACCTCTTTAAAATATCCTACACTTCCAATACCAGTCAGCCTGCATTACTCCTATGGCTGTCAGCCTGTTTACCCTTGTTTTCTTTGTGCATATTGACAACAAGAAACGAGCAAACACGCCTATTAGTGCCACTTAAATGTAACTTATGTTATTGCAAATGTGGAAAAACATTTGTAGCAGTTTTTTACAGCCAGTATATATTGGCAAACTATTTGGTTTCGTGGACAATTTATAAACGGCATCTTACTGGAAAGCTAGTAATAAAGTAGAAGCATGTACAGTATATCACGCGGCCAACACGCTAACATTAGCCACATTTCAAACGCGAATTACTTTTGTGTGCACTTAATAGAAGTGTTCGAGGGTAAAATATAAGGTAAAATGTGTCTTTTTGCAGAGAATATATTCGACTGCTAACGCAGATGCTAACTCGACTCAAGCTAACTCAGTTGCTAGCTTATTAGCAGAAAGAAGCCGTCGGCCGCGTCTCGCTGTCACTTCGTACAACGCACACCTACGTAACAAAAATAACAATACAGGTCAATCCAGGGGACATTGCTTGCGATAAACACAGGGGACATTGCTTGCGATAAACACACACAACAACGCGGAACCTCAAACCCAACATCGAATATCAGGCCGGGATTGAGCTCTATTTTTATGCAGTCGACCGAGGCCCTCGGTGGCCCGCTACACGGCTAGCGAGATCCATTATCGGACGGATCTGTTTGGCTCTCAGATCAAGACATTAAAGCTGCTCGTGTAACATCAATCATTGAATTTGTTTACTGTGCCAAAAGCAGCATTCCGTTTTTAAAAGTGGCAACGTCTGAATTCCAGTTCCGGCACGAGTATTCATCTCGACGGTTTATGCAAGACTTGACCCAGTAGTGTCTGTCGTGTAAGACACTTTTACTGCAATATTACAATCTTATTTGGGTTAAATTACACCTGTATGTTTGAAAGTCATATTTGAACCGTAGGCAGTATTTGCTACCTTCTACGATCTGAAAACACTCCAACTGCAGGATGCGTTTCTAAACACACGCAGAAGGTAAACAAGTTGCGACTAAGCGGTGTTTGGGTTAATAAAGTACACACACTAACGTGCCAACTAAATGACAAAATCCAGCAGATCAGTCAAAGACGTGTCCGATAATGGAACCACAGCTTAGCTTCCCGGTGTCTTCAGACAAAGACTGCAGCTAGCCCGCTGAGCTAGCAGCCCTCAGCTAGCTAGCTGACCCGCGTTTAATCCCACCAGGAGACACGTCTTCCGCACGTCCACTCACCCTGCTCATAATCCTGATCGGCACGCCTGTCATGTGCACTCCATAGATCCGAAGCGAGCCAGGGGGGAAAAGGTGCGAGAGGCGAGCACCGAGCAGGCGGAACAGTCAACGTGCTCCCGGCTCACTGGACCGCAGCCATCACACGGCCCCCCCGTCCTGCGCTCCACTGCACCGCCGCAACACACTGCCTCATCCCTGCGGTTCAATACTTCACCCGTGGGGAACACAGCACAGATCCCGGGTGCTCCATTGGTTCCATTGGTGGTCCTGATGTCCCCCCTTCAAATAAAGCGTTATTCCGGTTTAAAGACAGCCAGACTACACGAGACAAACAGCACAGGAGCTAAATGGCTGATTGGTTGAAAACTAGCAAAACATGGAGCACCGGATCCCAGTCTCACTGGAACGGAGTTAAGGGAAAAAACACACCGAGCACCGAATCCATGATGCACTGGAATGGAGTCCGGTCTAGATCGAGTTTGGATCGTTTTTTCTCCGAGTCCTCTTGCTATTCCCACATTCCAAAAGTATACAAATTAGGTTAATTTGAGACACCTAATTGTTTTGAGTGTGAATATTTTGTCTGTGTGCACTTTCCAGTAAATAAATAAATAAATGATAAATGGGTTGTACTGGTATAGCCCTTTTCTACATTCAAGGTACTCAAAGCGCTTTGACACTACTTCCACATTTACCCATTCACACACTGATGGAGGGAGCTGCCATGCAAGGCGCTAACCAGGAGCAGGGGTGAAGTGTCTTGCTCAGGACACAACGGACGTGATGAGGTTGGTACTAGGTGGGGATTCAACGAGGGACCCTTGGGTTGCGCACGGCCACTCCTCCACTGCGCCACGCCGTCCTGGTGTCAGTAGGCGTGTGGGAAATAATCAATTCGAATACGAATCGCGATTCTCACGTTGTGCGATTCAGAATCAATTCTCATTTTAAGAAAATCTATTTTTTAAAATGATTAAAAAAAATTGTTTTTTTCTTCTTCATCAATCCAACAAAACAATACACATCAATACCATAACAATGCAATCCAATTCCAAAACCAAACCTGACCCAGCAACACTCAGAACTGCAATAAACAGAGCAACTCAATAGAGTGATATAGCTCGGTTGGTAGAGCGGCCGTGCGAGCAACTTGAGGGTTGCAGGTTCGATCCCCGCTTCTGCCATCCTAGTCACTGCCGTTGTGTCCTTGGGCAAGACACTTTACCCACCTGCTCCCAGTGGCATCCACACTGGTTTAAATGTAAAAATTAGATATTGGGTTTCACTATGTAAAGCGCTTTGAGTCACTTTGAGAAAAAGCGCTATATAAATATAATTCACTTCACTTCAACTGAGAGGAGACACAAACACGACACAGAACCAACCAAAAGTAGTGAAACAAGAATGAATATTATCAACAACAGTATCAATATTAATTATAATTTCAGCATAGCAGACATTAAAAATCCCTCACTGACATTATCATTAGACATTTATAAAAATTATAAAAAAAGAACAAAAGTGTCACAGTGGCTTACACTTGCATCGCATCTCATAAGCTTGACAACACACTGTGTCCAATATTTTCACAAAGATAAAATAAGTCATATTTTTGGTTCGTTTGATAGTTAAAACAAATTTACATTATTGCAATCAGTTGATAAAAAATTGTCCTTTACAATTATAAAAGCTTTAAAAAAAAATCTACTACTCTGCTAGCATGTCAGCAGACTGGGGTAGATCCTGCTGAAATCCTATGTATTGAATGAATACAGAATCGTTTTGAATCGGAAAAATATCATTTTTGAAACGAGAATCGCGTTGAATCGAAAAAAATCGATATACTATCGAATCGTGACCCCGAGAATCGATATTGAATCGAATCGTGGGACACCCAAATATTCGCAGCCCTACTATCCAGTGATATACTGGAGTCCAGACCAGGGTGTAGTCTGCTGGGATAGGCTCCAGCTCACTACGATGCACCTCTTAAAAATGTATAAATCATTTAAACCTGTGTGAAGTTGGCCCACAATTTTATTGCACAAATATAACATAACACTTCCATGTGTTTGTGCTATGTTTATACTGTAAAAATGTTCGCTAAGTTATTCTAAAAGACATTATTTGATGAGCGACGTCATCCAACCCCCATGTCTCACCTTGTCAAAATCATCCCAAATGTGTCTTATGCGTTTGTGGTACAAACATTTTTTGTCGATTAGTTTAAAAAAAAAATATTAACATTTTCCATCCATGCATCCATCTTCTTCCGCTTATCCAAGGTCGGGTCACGGGAGCAGCAGCCTAAGCAGGGAAGCCCAGACTTTCCTCTCCCCAGCCCAGCTCTTCCGGGGGGATCCCGAGGCGTTCCCAGGCCAGCCGGGAGACATTGTCTACCCAACGTGTCCTGGGTCTTCCCCGTGGTCTCCTACCGGTTTGATGTGCCCTAAACACCTCCCTAGGGAAAAGTTTGGGTGGCATCCTGACCAGATGCCCGAACCACCTCATCTGGCTGCTCTCGATGTGGAGGGGCAGCGGCTTTACTTTGAGAGCTTCTCATCCTATCTCTGAGGGAGAAACCCGCCACCCGGTGGAGGAAACTCATTTCGGCCGCTTGTACCCGTGATGTTGTCCTTTTGGTCATAACCCAAAGCTCATGACCGTAGGTAGGGATGGGAACGTAGATCGACCGGTAAATTGAGAGCTATGCCTTCCGGCTCAGCTCCTTCTTCACCACAACGGATCGATACAAGGTCCACATTACTGAAGACACCGCACTAATCCGCCTGTCGATCTCACGATCCACTCTTCCCTCATTTGTGAACTGAGGAACTTGAACTCCTCCACTTGGGGCAGGGTCTCCTCCCCAACCCAGTGATGGCACTCCACCCTTTTCTGGGAGAGAACCATGGACTCGGACTTGGAGGCGCTGATTCTCATCCCAGCCGCTTCACACTCGGCTGCGAACTGAAAATATTAACATTTTATAGTTTTAAAATGTATTAACGTTTTATTAATCATAACCCGCCCCCTCGCCTTATCAAAATCTTCCAAAACCTGTCCCAAACGTTTGGGATGCAATATTTTTTTTGTCCATTATAGTTTTTATGTTAATATTTTATGGTTATTATGTTATTAACGTGTTATTAATCATAACCAGCACCCCAACCGTGTCAAAATCTCCCCAAACTTGTCCCATTTGTTTTTGCTGGTTTGTGCAGCAATTGTTTTGTATATTAACTCATTATTCACAGCCCCCACTATGTCAAAATCTCCCCAAACTGATCCCAAACGTTTGTGCTGCAAAATGTTGTTGTGCATTATAGTTTTTATGTTAAGATTTTATAGTTTTTTTTTTTGTTATTAACATGTTATTATTCATACAACCAGCACCGCAACCACGTCAAAATATCCCCAAACATGTCCCAAATGTTTGTGCTGGGTTGTACTGCAAAATTTTTTGGGCAAATTTATAGTTTTTATTTTATTTATGTTTTATAAATGTTGTATTATTATTGTGTTATTATTCATAACTAATACCCTAACATTATCAAAATCTCCCCAAACTTGCCGTATTCATTTGTTCTATGTTTGTGCTGCAAAAGATTGTCTACCAATCATAGTTTTTATATTATGAACATTTTCTTATTCATAACCAGCCCCCCACCTTCTCAAAAGCTCTCAAAACGTGTCCCATTTATTTGTGTTTCTTTTGTGCTACCTCTTATCTAACTGTTATAGTTTTATGTCATGTGGCTGGTTATGATAATAACATAAAATGACAGTATTCAGAAAAGTCATTTTTCAGCAAGAATGTAGCACAAACAAATGAGACAACTTTGGGGAGGGGCTTGCTATCAATAATAAAACGTGAGTAACATCCATCCATCCATCATCTTCCGCTTATCCGAGGTCGGGTCGCGGGGGCAGCAGCCTAAGCAGGGAAGCCCAGACTTCCCTATCTCCAGCCACTTCGTCTAGCTCTTCCCGGGGGATCCCGAGGCGTTCCCAGGCCAGCCGGGAGACATAGTCTTCCCAACGTGTCCTGGGTCTTCCCCGTGGCCTCCTACCAGCTGGACGTGCCCTAAACACATCCCTAGGGAGGCGTTCGGGTGGCATCCTGACCAGATGCCCGAACCACTTCATCTGGCTCCTCTCGATGTGGAGGAGCAGCGGCTTTACGTTGAGTTCCTCCCGGATGGCAGAGCTTCTCACCCTATCTCTAAGGGAGAGACCCGCCACCCGGCGGAGGAAACTCATTTCGGCCGCTTGTACCCGTGATCTTATCCTTTCGGTCATGACCCAAAGCTCATGACCATAGGTGAGGATGGGAACGTAGATCGACCGGTAAATTGAGAGCTTTGCCTTCCGGCTCAGCTCCTTCTTCACCACAACGGATCGATACAACGTCCGCATTACTGAAGACGCCGCACCGATCCGCCTGTCGATCTCACGATCCACTCTTCCCCCACTCGTGAACAAGACTCCTAGGTACTTGAACTCCTCCACTTGGGGTAGGGTCTCCTCCCCAACCCGGAGATGGCACTCCACCCTTTTCCGGGCGAGAACCATGGACTCGGACTTGGAGGTGCTGATTCTCATTCCGGTCGCTTCACACTCGGCTGCGAACCGATCCAGTGAGAGCTGAAGATCCCGGCCAGATGAAGCCATCAGGACTACATCATCTGCAAAAAGCAGAGACCTGATCCCGTGGCCACCAAACCGGAACCCCTCAACGCCTTGGCTGCGCCTAGAAATTCTGTCCATAAAAGTTATGAACAGAATCGGTGACAAAGGACAGCCTTGGCGGAGTCCAACCCTCACTGGAAACGTGTCCGACTTACTGCCAGCAATGCGGACCAAGCTCTGACACTGATCATACAGGGAGCGGACTGCCACAATAAGACAGTCCAATACCCCATACTCTCTGAGCACTCCCCACAGGACTTCCCGAGGGACACGGTCGAATGCCTTCTCCAAGTCCACAAAGCACATGTAGACTGGTTGGGCAAACTCCCATGCACCCTCAAGAACCCTGCCGAGAGTATAGAGCTGGTCCACAGTTCCACGACCAGGACGAAAACCACACTGTTCCTCCTGAATCCGAGGTTCGACTATCCGGCGAAGCCTCCTCTCCAGTACACCTGAATAAACCTTACCGGGAAAGCTGAGGAGTGTGATCCCACGATAGTTGGAACACACCCTCCGGTCCCCCTTCTTAAAGAGAGGGACCACCACCCCGGTCTGCCAATCCAGAGGTACCGCCCCCGATGTCCACGCGATGCTGCAGAGTCTTGTCAACCAAGACAGCCCCACAGCATCCAGAGCCTTAAGGAACTCCGGGCGGATCTCATCCACCCCCGGGGCCTTGCCGCCGAGGAGCTTTTTAACTACCTCAGCGACCTCGGCCCCAGAAATAGGAGAGTCCACTACAGATTCCCCAGGCACCGCTTCCTCAAAGAAAGACGTGTTGGTGGGATTGAGGAGGTCTTCGAAGTATTCCCTCCACCGATCCACAACATCCGCAGTCGAAGTCAGCAGAACACCATCCGCACCATACACGGTGTTGATAGTGCACTGCTTCCCCTTCCTGAGGCGCCGTATGG
Organism: Nerophis ophidion; assembly: GCF_033978795.1. NCBI lineage: Eukaryota > Metazoa > Chordata > Actinopteri > Syngnathiformes > Syngnathidae > Nerophis > Nerophis ophidion. The sequence continues at coordinate 25,134,951 of NC_084613.1, forward strand.
TGGTCCAGAATCGCTTCGAAGCCGTCCGGAAGTCGTTTTCCATGGCATCCCCGAACTCTTCCCATGTCCGAGTTTTTGCCTCCGCGACCGCTAAAGCTGCACACCGCTTGGCCCGTCGGTACCCGTCCACTGCCTCCGGAGTCCTATGAGCCAAAAGAACCCGATAGGACTCCTTCTTCAGCTTGACGGCATCCCTCACTGCTGGTGTCCACCAACGGGTTCTGGGATTACCGCCACGACAGGCACCAACAACCTTGCGGCCACAGCTCCAATCAGCCGCCTCGACAATAGAGGTTCGGAACATGGTCCACTCGGACTCAATGTCCCGCACCTCCCTCGTGACATGTTCAAAGTTCTCCCGGAGGTGTGAATTTAAACTCTCTCTGACAGGAGACTCTGCCAGACGTTCCCAGCAGACCCTCACAATGCGCTTGGGCCTGCCAGGTCTGTCCGGCATCCTCCCCCACCATCGCAGCCAACTCACCACCAGGTGGTGATCGGTAGAAAGCTCCGCCCCTCTCTTCACCCGAGTGTCCAAAACATAAGGCCGCAAATCCGATGACACAACTACAAAGTCGATCATGGAACTGCGGCCTAGGGTGTCCTGGTGCCAAGTGCACATATGGACACCCTTATGTTTGAACATGGTGTTTGTTATGGACAATCCGTGACGAGCACAAAAGTCCAATAACAAAACACCACTCGGGTTTAGATCCGGGCGACCATTCTTCCCAATCACGCCTCTCCAGGTTTCACTGTCGTTGCCAACATGAGCGTTGAAGTCTCCCAGTAGGACAAGGGAATCACCCGGAGGAGCACTTTCCAGTACTCCCTCGAGTGTACCCAAAAAGGGTGGGTATTCTGAACTGCTGTTTGGTGCATAAGCACAAACAACAGTCAGGACCCGTCCCCCCACCCGAAGGCGAAGGGAAGCTACCCTCTCGTCCACTGGGTTGAACTCAAACGTGCAGGCTTTGAGCCGGGGGGCAACGAGAATTGCCACCCCAGCCCGTCGCCTCTCACTGCCGGCAACGCCAGAGTGGAAGAGGGTCCAGTCCCTCTCGAGAGAACTGGTTCCAGAGCCCTTGCTGTGCGTCGAGGTGAGTCCGACTATATCCAGCCGGAACTTCTCTACCTCGCGCACTAGCTCAGGCTCCTTCCCCCCCAGTGAGGTGACGTTCCACGTCCCAAGAGCTAGTTTCTGTAGCCGAGGATCGGACCGCCAAGTGCCCTGCCTTCGGCTTCCGCCCAGCTCACAATGCACCCGACCTCTATGGCCCCTCCTATGAGTGGTGAGCCCATTGGAGGGATGACCCACGTTGCCTCTTCGGGCTGTGCCCGGCCGGGCCCCATGGGGACAGGCCCGACCACCAGGCGCTCGCCATCGTGCCCCAACTCCGGGCCTGGCTCCAGAGCGGGGCCCCGGTGACCCACGTCCGGGCGAGGGAAATCTGGGTTCATTTTGTTGTAATTCCATAGAAGTCTTTGAGCTGCTCTTTGTCTGATCACTCACCTAGGACCTGTTTGTCTTGGGAGACCCTACCAGGGGGCATGAAAGCCCCCAGACAACATAGCTCCTAGGATCATTGGGACACGCAAACTCCTCTACCACGGTAAGGTAGCAGCTCAGAGAGGAGGTGAGTAACATGAAAAGTATAAAACTTTAACACAAAAAAACTATTAAATGTTAATAACATCAAAACTGTAATAGATAAAAAACAGTTTTTAACACAAACGTAGCACAAACAAATGGCAGTGTTATTTTAATATTTGCAATGATAAGGGGGTCGGACTTCACACAGGTATAACGTTCCATCCAATTGGGGGCAGCATTGCACCAGAGACCTTATGATGGATGATGAATTATGAATGATGTTTCCATGGCAACATACAAACTGGACTAAAGTTGCCGTTGCATTGAGGAGACATGCACGCCAACAAGTTACCGCCTCTCAGCAAACGCTACCTGCAGGACCCCTGGGACCACCACAACTACCAGCTACATCGCACTAAGGTATGTGTTTTAGGATGTACCAAGATGTCAACAATAACATGTTCACCTGTCCAGGTAAGCTTCGCCCTCCCAGTGGTCGACACAAAGGGAACGTGCAAGCCCCCTCACATGCAGCGCAACTTGAAAAAACAGCAGGTGACAAAAGAGCCTTGTTACTCAACTTCAAAAGTGTTGCGGTAGAAAGAATCAAAGACCTTAGTTCTGTCAGACAGACCTGTGAATCATCTTTAAAACAGCAGTGAGGGATAATGAGCTTTTTGTTTGCACAGCACCCCCCGCAGGTGTGAAGTGTAATTGACCTGTGGGCTTTTTGTTGTCACACAACTGGCTTAGTTCTTGTTTACAATGCCTGCAGCAAGCTAACAAAACTAAGTGCAAGCATGTGTTCAGCTGCAGGATGAGCGTCGGGCCACCATTGAGCGAGACAACCTCCTGCTGGCCTCCAGCCTGGCCCTCATAGAAGCTTCAAGAGGCCTACTGGACCACAAGAACCAGTACCAGCCTATAAGGTTGGCATGCACATACACAGACAACAGTGACAGGCTTGCTATATTTTCAAGCCATCTTATTGATGGACATTTTTGTGATTGGCCGAAACTGACTTTGCGTCTTCAGTTTGAACGCTGACAAGCGGCGGGCAGAGCTTCTGTTGGTCAGTCGCCAGAATCTGAACATCTACCAGCGAATCACAGCGCGTCAGTCCGAGTACCGCCGCCAGCTGTGGATGAGCGACTGGGAGAAGGCGGAGAAAAGGCGGGTCAATATTTCCCGTTACCCACAGGGCCCCAAGCAGGTGCTGGCTTCATTCAAACTATGCTTCAGGAGTGAAAGGTCACCACTAGAGGGCAGCACTCATGTAACATGTTTTTTCCCCCTGTCTGATTGCAGAAGTCAAACAGGAGGTTGAAGTTTGCAGGCGTGGAAGAAAATGAAGAGACGACTCATTAATTTGATGCTCGTTGCTTCACCGAACAAAATTAACGTTAGGTTTTTCTTGCTGTATAAGACTTGTACATTCATGGAAGCAGACAAATGGTAATAAATATGTCACCTATATACATCAAGGTACATGAGAGAAATCTGAAAAATAGATTTTCCTGAATTAGTTCATGTTAATCTGTCACTTTGTATGTATCTATTTGTTATACAATATTTATCTGTTTTTTATGGAAGTATTATTGTAGCCCCGGGCTCGGGATCTTTCCGTGTGGAGTTTGCATGTTCTCCCCATGACTGCATGGGTTTCCTCCGGGTGCTCCGGCTTCCTCCCACCTCCAAAGAAATGCACCTGGGGATAGGTTGATTGGCAACACTAAATTGGCCCTTGTGTGTGACTGTCAGTGTGAATGTGGTCTGTCTATCTGTGTTGGCCCTGTGATGAGGTGGCGAATTGTCCAGGGTGTAACCCGCCTTCCGCCCGAATGTAGCTGAGATAGGCTTTAGCTCCCCCCGCAACCCCAAAAAGGACAAGCGGTAGAAAATGGATGGATGGATGGATATTATTGTAGCAAAATTATTTGCAAACACGTATCTCAAGTTATGTGTCTGTAATCCGATTCACATGTCCATGTACTAATTTGTGTGTTGGTATCTCGATCTGTGCGCATGTAATCCAACCCTTTTATTTTGTGTGTCCACATTTTGATCTGTGTGTGTAAAAATATATATATGTATATATCTGTCCGTGTTTTGATTTATGTGTGTGTCTGTGTATTCAAATTCGTATGAAGCATAAATCCCTATTGGCTGTTTTTTACAAGACTGTTGCAACACTTCTGTTGCGTAAGACTTGATTAAAACGTGTGAAAAGACTTGTCTGTCTGCAACTTCACCTTTCCTTTCCCGATACTCGCCACTCGTCAACGCCCTGCACCCAGTCATGTTATTCTGTGTTGAAGCCACCACATTAAGACTCTTGCTGTAAGTAAAAGTTTATGTTTTAGCAGTAACTTCCTTGTCAGAAGTATTTTTGCCTTCTTCAAATAAGTTATGAGTCATGTTTTCTGTGAACAAATCAGGTTTTCTTACCGTGTGTGTCACTGAGTAGACACACACGATAAGGACATTATTCAGAATGACACTACAGAAATGCTCTCACATACACAACTGGAATGTTTTTCTCTCACACACATTACTGAAACACTCTCAGACACACTACTGAACACTTGTATACACACTACTGAAATGCTCTCACATACGTAACTTAAAGGTTTTTCTCTCACACACACCAATAATCCACTCTCATACACACTACTGAAACACTTATACACACTACTGACATGCTATCACATACGTAACTGAAATGTTTCTCTCACACACACTACTGAAACACTCTCCTACACACTACTGAAACACTCATACACACTACTGAAACACTGTTATACACGCTACTGAAATGCACTCACATAAACAACAATGTTTTTCTCTCACACACACTACTGAAACAGTCATTCACAATACTGAAACACTCTTTACACACTACTGAAATGCTCTCACTTACATACTACTGAAACGCTCTCATTCACACTACTGAAACACTCTCATACACACTACTGAAACACTTTTATACACACTACTGAAATGCTCTCACATAAACAACAATGTTTTCCTCTCACACACTCTACTGAAACAGTCATTCACAATACTGAAACACTCTTTACACACTACTGAAATGCTCTCACTTATACACTACTGAAACACTCTCATTCTCACTACTGAAACACTCTCATACACACTACTGAAACACTACTGAAACACTCTTACTCTCTTACTGAGAGTCTAATCTTGTGGCTTTAACACCGAATGAGTGGGTGAAAGGCGCCGATAAGTGGTGAATATCAGGAAAGGAAAGGTAGAAAAATATTTTTAACGTTTAGATCGCTGCATGATGAAGTGTCGCAAAAGTCACATGTAAAAACACAGCCAATCAGGGTTCCTGCTTCACATGAATCTGAATACACAAACACACATTTGTTTTACACAATGAGATCGAAATACAGTTTTACAAATTGGTACACAGACACTTAAATGGTATTAAAGACACACAGATTGAGATATGCGTTTGCAAATAATTTTGCTACAATAATACTGAGGTATTTTTTTGCATAATTTTTTGCATATTTGTGATTTAGCACACCCTTAAATTTGTAGATTTTTAGTTTCAAAACAATCTTATAAAATAGGCCTTCATTTACTCAAAAGCGGAATTTACTTTAATATGGTAGCGAGCTAGCATAGTGTACTCACAATTAAGACTTTATTAGAGTATGCAGTCATATTCACGGGCGTCTCACCCCTTCTGTTTATTTGCTTATCTGAATGCAACGTGACAGTAAACAGTATTTCAGTGCTTTATGTATTTTAAATACGGAGTAAACTACACTTTATTAGCTTTACTATTACACCTTGTTATCCTTTTTTATTTTTTTTTACCATTAAAATGTTTAACATGTTAAACACAGGCGGTGTATGGAGATTCAATGAAATTGTCGGCATAATTTGATGTAAAAAAAAAATCAGTTTACAAAATTCAAATGCAAAAAATACAGAAATTATGTGTCAAAAAATATTTTGTAATAAACACAAATTAACCCAAAAATAAGTGAACAAGCTGTTGAGACTTGGAGAAAGGGTGTTAAATAGGATCCTTTTCCAACATGTTTGAGATCAAATTGTAAATATGTGATGCACTTTATTAGAACTTTATTTAGTATATCTAAACTAATACTGTATCATATATATATTCCGTCAGTGAAGAGCGTTCTAACGCCTGGTCACTAGAAGGCGCCCAAGCCTTAGATCCATAGTGGAATTGGTCTCCAATTAACGTTGGCGGCACCTGGAGGCAGTTAAGTGACGACAGTCTGGAACGCTGAAGCAACAGAAGCAATGTTGACATTCAACAGCGACGCAGCTGGCCCTTTTTTTTTTTTTTTTTTTTTTTTTTTAATTTAAAAAACTTTTTTTCCACGACACTTACTTAATGAACATTCCAGAAGCAGCACGCGCTCCCTTTTAACAGCAGCAATAGCAAGAGCCTTTTATTTTTAAATCCCAATGGCTTACATCGCCATTAAAAACAAATAGCACGTCTTGTGTCTTGACACAGCAGGTACACAAAAACAACAATTACTGTATTGTGTATACCATCTTGCGCAAAAGACAACAATAAAGGTTCAGGGCAGGTGGGAGGACACCTGCATGGACGTCTGGTGACGTGCTGCGTTCACAGACACCCTCAGGAGCCTTCTGTGTCTGCTTCGTGTTAGCAAGTGACTCGCTCTTTCCACTTGTTATTTCCAACAGAAACACTCGGAGTGTTTTTTTTTTTTTTTAGGCAATCATTTCCAAGAGAAACATTTTTTTCAATGAAAAGTGGTTGCTTGAACGTGTCATGCGTAAGTGTATTTAACATTCTTTGCATGAAATCTGAGCGTGTCGATAAAAAAACGTAAGTGACTTTGTTGTTGCATGCTTTGACTCACCACAGGGGGCAGTGTACCTCAATTAGTGGACCTATATGATGCATAATCGATCATTATTTTAGTTAAAGTGATCAAACAACTTCATGTTTGTTACCATCAACTGATTAGTGTTTCTTTGTGTTAGTTTGCATTTTTATCGTATGGTAGACATTGCGTACTGTGTCTTAAAGAGTCTGTGCCATTTGCTTCTGTTTAGTGCTGCTGGTCACCTGGCTGGGGCTCTCTGACATCTTCCCAAGTGGACCTCAGCACCTGCAAATTGGAGGCATTTCCTGTTTTGGCGCGCCAGTGGGATAGGTGGGCTTTGAGACCTGTCATGTTGGAAGGAGGGGAGGGGAGGGGTGGGGGGAGGCCCACCCTCCTTTGAATAAAAACAATGAGGGAGCGTTCCTCCGTCAGAGCGTGTGTGGCGTCTGTGTGGACACTCATGGCTGAGTCCCGCCTCCTCTTGCTGATGTGGACCTGCTGCGTCCTACCAGGTGAGACGACCTTTGATATGTGACTGCATGCCAGGCTCTGTTGCCATGGGAACCACTCACAGATTCCTATTTGTATGCATGTATTTTTCCCACAAATTATTTGTTTATCGCTAAAATGTAATTAAGAAGTCCGAACTGTGACTTCCTGGGGCCCCGGGGCGTCCTCACAGGACAAGGCCAGTGTTTGCTGCTCTGCATCATTTCATCATTCCCATTTGCATCGTGCCATCATTCCCATCTTAAATTGATTAACTAAATCCACGTCTGCGTTCCTCTCTGCTTCCAACTTGAAGTCGTTTAAAAAAAAAAATGAATACAGTGGGGCAAAAAAACATTTAGTCAGCCACCGATTGTGCAAGTTCTCCCACTTAAAATGATGACAGAGGTCTGTAATTTTCATCATGGGTACACTTCAACTGTGAGAGACAGAATGTGAAAAAAATCCAGGAATTCACATCATAGGAATTTTTAAGAATTTATTTGTAAATTAAGGTGGAAAATAAGTAGTTGGTCAACCATTCAAAGCTCTCACTGATTGAAGGAGGTTTTGGCTCAAAATCTCACGATACATGGCCCCATTCATTCTTTCCTTAACACTGATCAATCGTCCTGTCCCCTTAGCATAAAAACAACCCCAAAGCATGATGTTTCCACCCCCATGCTTCACAGTGGGTATGGTGTTCTTGGGATGCAACTCAGTATTCTTCTTCCTCCAAACACGAGGAGTTGAGTTTATACCAAAAAGTCCTATTTTGGTTTCATCTGACCACATGACATTCTCCCAATCCTCTGTCGCATCATCCATGTATCCATTTTGGTATAAACTCAACTCGTCGTGTTGGAGGAAGAAGAATACTGAGTTGCATCCCAAGAACACCATTCCTACTGTGAAGCATGGGGGTTGAAACATGCTTTGGGGCTGTTTTTATGCTAAGGGGACAGAACGATTGATCCGTGTTAAGGAAAGAATGAATGGGGCCATGTATCGTGAGATTTTGAGCCAAAACCTCCTTCCATCAGTGAGAGCTTTGAATGGTTGACCAAATACTTATTTTCCACCATAATTTACAAATAAATTATTTAAAATTCCTACAATGTGAATTCCTGGATTTTTTTCACATTCTGTCTCTCACAGTTGAAGTGTACCTATGATGAAAATTACAGACCTCTGTCATCATTTTAAGTGGGAGAACTTGCACAATCGGTGGCTGACTAAATACTTTTTTGCCCCACTGTAAATTGACAACCAGAAGAGTCCAACAGCAAAGTGACACATCCTGGAATCACTGATGGGAAGATTTACAGAGCAGGTTGAAACCTGGAAAGTCCCAGATGTTTTGTGATGAAGGTCATCAATATTAGAAGAAGAAAAAGAAGAAGATGTGTTGAAATGCCACAGCAGTGATGTAAGTTTGTCCTTTTGTCTTCCAGATGTTGACATCTGCTTCAACTTCAACACAAAGCACGTAAAGATCTTCTCTGGTTCAGAAGAGACTCAGTTTGGCTACACGGTGCAGCAACATGAGGCGGGAGGACAACAGTGGTGAGAAGATTCACCTTCAATGTGGTCCCGCCTCTTTTGTCTGTTCGTGGTCATTGTCCATCATCAGCCTGAAGGACATTTACATTTCAGCTTCAATCTGGAACTTTACACTCACTTTATCAAATAATCTCACATTTCCTCCTCTCATGGTCATCTGACCTCACGTTTCCTCAACTCATTGTCAGATGATCTCATATTTCCCTCATCTTATGGTCACATGATCTCATATTTCCTCATCTCATGGCCATGTCTTATTTCCTCATCTCATATAGTCACCTGGTCTTAATTTTCCTTATCTCATGGTCACATCCTGTCATGTTTCCTAGTCACATGGTCAAATTATCTTTTATTTCCTTATGACATAGTCACCTGATCTTCTATTTCCTAATCACATGGTCAGATCCTCTCACATTTGTCATATAATCTCAACTCATGGTCACGTGATCTTATATTTCCTCATCCAATCGCAATCTCATATTTTCTCTACCTATCGTGGTCACGTTATTTCATGTTCTCATAATCTCAATGGTCACATGAACTCTTTCTTCCTCCTCCCGTCATGGTCACATTATCTCATAGTTCCTTTTGTTATGGTCACATGAGCTCATATTTCCTCTTATATTTGTCACCTGATCTCATACTAATATGATCTCATATTTCCTTATCTCATGATCATATGATATCCATCCATCTTCTTCCGCTTATCCAAGGTCGGGTCACGGCTGCAGCAGCCTAAGCAGGGAAGCCCAGACTTTCCTCCCCCTAGTCACTTCGTCCAGCTTTTCCTGGGGGATCCCAAGGCGTTCCCAGGCCAGCCGGGAGACAGTCTTCCCAACGTGTCCTGGGTCTTCCCCGTGGCCTCCTACCGGTTGGACGTTTCCTAAAAACCCTCCTCAGGGAGGCCTTCGGGTGGCATCCTGAGCAGATGCCCGAACTACCTCATCTGGCTTCTCTCGATGTGGAAGACCAGCGGCTTTACTTTGAGCTCCTCCCGGATGGCAGAGCTTCTCACCCTATCTCTAAGGGAGAGCCCTGCTACCCGGCGGAGGAAACTCATTTTGGCCGCTCGTACCCGTGATCTTGTCCTTTTGGTCATGACCCAAAGCTCATGACCATAGGTGAGGATGGGAACATAGATTGACCGGTAAATTGAGAGCTTTGCCTTCCGGCTCAGCTCCTTCACCACAACGGATCGATACGTCCGCATTACTGAAGACGCCACACCGATCCGCCTGTCGATCTCATGAGCCACTCTTCCCTCGCTCGTAAACAAGAGTCCTAGGTACTTGAACTCCTCCACTTGGGGCAGGGTCTCCCCTCAACCCGGAGATGGCATTCCACCCTTTTCCGGGCGAGAACCATGGACTCGGACTTGGAGGTTCTAATTCTCATTCCGGTCGCTTCACACTCTGCTGCGAACCGATCCAGTGAGAGCTGAAGATCCCGGCCAGATGAAGCCATCAGGACCACATCATCTGCAAAAAGCAGAGACCTAATATCACGTGATATCATATTTCATTATCTCATCGTCACATGATCTCAATATTTTTTTAATTTCATGGTCAAATGATCTCATATTTCTGTCTCCCATCATGGTCACATTATTTCTTATGTTCTTATCTCATGGTAACATGATCTCAATTGTTCCTACGGTGTTCACATGATCTTCTTTTACCACCGCTCATTATGTTCTCATGATCTCATATTTCCTCCTATCATTGTCTACTGATCTCAAATTTCCTTATCTCATGGTCACACGACCTTAAATGTCCTTATTTCATGGTCACATGATCTCATATTTCCTCATTTAATGGTCACATGATCCCACATTTCCTCATCTCATGGTCACAAGACATCCCATTTCATCATACCATGGTCAGATAATCTCATAATTTCCTACTCCAACAGGCCCATTATCTCATATTTCCTCATCTCATGCTCCCATGATCTCATATTTCCGTCCCTCTCCTACCCATGAGCTCATATTTCTTTATCTAATGGTCACATGACAACACATTCATCTTATCAATCAATCAATCAATCAATGTTTACTTATACAGCCCTAAATCACTAGTGTCTCAAAGGGCTGCACAAACCACAACACAAACCACTACCACATCCTCGCTAGGCCCACATAAGGGCAAGGAAAACTCACACCCAGAGGGACGTCGGTGACAGTGATGACCCAGTGGTACGTCGGTGACAATGATGACTATGAGAACCTTGGAGAGGACGAAAGCAATGGATGTCGAGCGGGTCTAACATGATACTGTGAAAGTTCAATCCATTTTGGATCCAACACAGTCGCGAGAGTCCAGTCCAAAGCGGATCCAACACGGAGGCGGGTCAGCAGCGCAGAGATGTCCCCAGCCGATACACAGGCAAGCACTACGTGGCCATCGGACCGGACCCCCTCCACAAGGGAGAATGGGACATAGGAGAAAAAGAAAAGAAACGGCAGATCAACTGGTCTAAAAAGGGAAAGGTCACACAACCTCACATTTCTTCATCTCATAGCCACAGGAGTATATATTTCCTCCCCTTGTGGTCACATGATATTTGCTTATCTCATAGTCCCATGATCTCATATTTCCTCATCTCATATAGTCACCTGGTCTTCTATTTCTTTATCTCATGGTGACATCATCTCACATTTCCTAATCACATGGTCAAATGATCTCATATACCCTAATCTCAGAGTCACCTGGTCTTCTATTTCCCTATCTCATGGTCACATCCTCTCATATTTCCACATCTCATCATGGTCACAAGATTTCATATTTCCTCTTCCTAGCATGGTCACAATATTTATTATGTTTTCTTGGTAAAATAATTTCAATTGATTCTCCAATGGTAACATGAACTCCTTCCTGTAATCTTCACATTATCTCATATTTCCTTTTCTTCTGCTCACGTGAACTCATATTTTCTCCTATCATTGTCACATGATCTCATATTTCCTTATCTCATACTAATGTGATCTCATATTTCCTTATCTCATGGTCGCATGACCTCATATTTTCTTATCTCACGGTCACTTGATCTCACATTTCATGGGCACATGATCTCATATTTCTTTCTCCTATCATGGTCACATCATTCCTTATGTTCTTATCTCATGGTAACATGATCTCAATTGATCCTCCAATGTTCACAGGATCTCCTAACACCTCATGTTCACATGATCTTATATTTCCTTCTCCAATGGTCACTTGATCTCCAATTTCCTCATTTCATGGTCACATGATCCCACATTTCTTCGTCTCATGGTCCCATCCCATTTCGTCATATCATGGTGCCATGATCTCATATTTTTCCCTCCAATGGTCACATTACCTCCTTTTTTCTCCTAACATCATGCTCACATAATCTCATCTTTCCTTCTCCAATGGTCCCAATAACCTCATATTTCCTCATCTCATGGTCTAATACTTCTTTCCCTCCTATACCCACAAGCTCATTTTTCTTTATCTAATGGTCACATGACAACAGATTTACTTATCTCATGGTCACATGACATGACATTTCCTCATCTTAAGGTCACACAACCTCACATTTGTTCATCTCATAGCCACGGGATGTCATATTTCCTCCCCTCGTGGTCACCTGATTTTCTATTTCCTTATCTCATGGTCACATGACATCACATTTCCTCATCTCATGGTCACATTATCTGATATTATCTCATCTCATTGTCACACAATCTCTCATTTCTTACCCATATTTTTCCATCCAGTGGTGCCATGTTATATTTCCTTTTTATCTTTTTATAGCTAAAATTTGTTCCATTTTGTCCACCTGCGACGCTGAGATCATTATTCATGCATTCGTTACGTCTCGTCTCGATTACTGTAACATATTATTTTCGGGTCTCCCTATGTCTAGCATTAAAAGATTACAGTTGGTACAAAATGCGGCTGCTAGACTTTTGACAAGAACAAGAAAGTTTGATCATGTAACACCTTTACTGGCTCACCTGCACTGGCTTCCTGTGCATTTAAGATGTGACTTTAAGATTTTACTACTAACGTATAAAATACTACAAGGTCTAGCTCAAGCCTATCTTGCTGATTGTATTGTACCATATGTCCCGGCAAGAAATCTGCGTTCAAGAAACTCCGGCTTATTAGTGATTCCCAGAGCCAAACAAAAGTCTGCGGGCTATAGAGCGTTTTCTATTCGGGCTCCAGTACTATGGAATGCCCTCCTGGTAACAGTTACAGATGCTACCTCAGTAGAAGCATTTAAGTTTCATCTTAAAACTCATTTGTATACTCTAGCCTTTAAATAGACCCCCTTGTTAGACCAGTTGATCTGCCTTTTCTTTTCTCCTCTGCCCCCTCTCCCTTATAGAAGGGGGCAGGGGGTACACTAGTTCGGTGGCCATGGATGAAGTGCTGGCTATCTAGAGTCGGGACCCGGGGGTGGACAGCTCGCCTGTGCATCGGTTGGGGACATCTCTGCGCTGCTGAACCGTCTCCGCTCAGGATGGTCTCCTGCTGGACCCACCACGGACTGGACTCTCACTATTATGTTAGATCCACTATGGACTGGACTTTCACAATATTATGTTAGACCCACTCAACGTCCGGCATCCGGTCTCCCCTAGAGGGGGGCGGGGAGGGGTCACCCACATCTGCGGTCCTCTCCAAGGTTTCTCATAGCCATTCTCATTGACATCCCACTGCACTGGGTTGTGAGTTTTTCCTTGCCCTTCTGTGGGCTCTGAACCGAGGATGTCGTTGTGGCTTGTACAGCCCTTTTGAGACACTTGTGATTTCGGGCTATATAAATAAACATTGATTGATTGATCTTATGGTCACTCGATCTCATATTTCCTACTCCACATAGTCACATGATGTCAATTTAACCTGTCGTTGACGAGCGCTCTCATATTTCCTTCTCTCTCATGGTTACCTAATCTCATATTTTTCTCAAATTGGTCACATGGTTTGGTTTTTCTTCGTCTCTTGTTTCCTACTCTCATGGTCACATGATACCATTTCAGTCCCCTCTCTAATGGTAGCATAATCTCATATATCGTCGTAGTCACATGGTCTCATAGTCCATCCTCTTTTTAATGGTGGCCACGCAATCTCATATTTACTCCTCCTCATGGTCACATGAGCTCATGTTCACCTTTGTATCAAGTGCGCTCATATTCTCTCCTCTCATGGTCACTTAATCCCATATTTCCACCTGTCTCTTTGCGGTCAAATGATGTCATATTTCTTCTCTTTGTCTCATATTACCTCCTCCCATGGTCACATGATGTCATATTTTCTCCGCCCCTGGTCACATGATCTCACATTTCTTGTTTCTTTGAGTGAGCCGATTCCAGAGAATGTTGCTCCTCCGTCCAACTAAACATTCCTTAGAAGCAGCTGGATGCCATAAGTCAGTTTCATTCGCTCCACGTGGTCCATCTTTTCATCCTCAATGTTTCTGCATGACTTTTATGTCTGACTCGAACTAGAAACAACTAAATAGAGTCAAACTACTGTCTCCTGTGTGTGCGACATGCATGTTCCTGTGGATGGGAGGAGAACATCATGCGTGGTGCAGTGCATGGTGGGACAGAAGAGGTTTTTTTATGAGTAAACAGGAAACCTTGTGGACGTGTTGAAGTTTCCTAGTCGTTAATGAAGCACTGTGATGTGACTCATACGCCTTCCCAGAAGATGCACAATCTTTGTAGCGGCCAGCAGGGGCGTCAAGCACTTATGCCGCTAAATAGAAGCAGCTTTTGATTGGCAGGTGACTCTGTGGTCCCCCTTGGCTGCGCCCCTCCTCTACTGTGTGGCATGAGTGATCATAAGAGAACAAACATGGCTGTATTCCTAATTAACTGTGCGTTTACATCCCAAGGCTGCTGGTTGGCGCCCCCCTCGAGTCCACGGGTAAGCAGCAAACTGGCGATGTGTTCAAGTGTCCGCTGGATAAGGGAAACTCCACAGCCTGCAGCCGACTCAACCTTGGTGAGCACCCTGGCAGTCCTGGCGCTGTGGCTCTGCCCCTTTTTAATTTTCCTGAAGGAACTCTCCTGAAGGAATCAATAAAGTACTATCTATCTTCTCTTTTATTCCTTCTCTCTAATGTCAACGGATGTCCCATGATCAGGCAGAGTGTCGCTGGAAAACGTGTCGGCGACGAACGGCAGGATGCGTCTGGGAATGACGCTGACCTCTGACCCCCGAGACAGCAGCTTCGTGGTGAGTCACATGGTGGCGAACGAGTGAGGCGACAAACAATGCCCCGCATCATTTCTGTGCTTCCCGTTTCAGACTTGCGGGCCGCTTTGGTCCCACGAGTGTGGAAGCTCCTTGTACAGCACCGGGATCTGCACCCGTGTCGAGCGCAACTTCCAAATGTCCGACCCCATTTCCCCCGCGTTCCAGAGTAACTCCGCTTCCCGTCTGTCTGATAGTCCGTCTTTCCAAACGTCCATGGTGACCACTTGACTCCGGCAGGATGCGAGACCTTCATGGACTTGGTGATCGTTGTGGACGGCTCCAACTCCATCTATCCGTGGTCTGAGGTCCGGGACTTTGTCACAAACATCCTCAACAAGTTCAACATCAGCCCGCAACAGACACAGGTCCGTTCCTATCCGACGAGTCCAACGGTGCATGAACAGTGGTTACTATGGTAACGCTTGTGACTCCACAGGTGGCCGTGTTGCAGTACGGCTCCAAGGTGGTGCATGAGTTCCGACTGGGTGAGTACCAAACATCAGAGGCGGTTCTGGAGGCCGCCAGGAGCATCCAGCAGAGGGGCGGGGAGGAAACCAGGACGGCACTGGCCATCGACGTGGCGAGGTGTGACAAATGTGGGGGGAGTCCACAAACACCTTTTGTATGTCACGTGACTCTGTGTTGTTCTTGGTTCCACAGGTCGCAGGCCTTCCGACACGGCGGTCGGCCAGGCGCTCATAAGGTGATGATCGTGATCACTGATGGAGAATCTCACGACAGCCCTCAGCTGGTGGACGCCGTCACCGCCAGTGAGAGGGACAACATAACCATGTACGCCATCGCGGTGAGTCTCGCCCCGCAGAGAGGCCGCAAATCCACTTCCTGTCTGGTCCTTCGCAAGTGTACTTTTCAGGTTCTGGGATACTACACCCGCCGGGGGATCATCCCGGACGCTTTTCTCAAGGAGATCAAGTTCATAGCCAGCGACCCAAGCGAGAGGCACTTCTTCAACGTGACAGACGAGTCGGCGCTGAAGGACATTGTAGACGCTCTTGGGGAGAGGATCTTCTCTCTGGAGGGTCAGCGCACGTTCTGCTCAGGAGGTCTTTTAGAGAGGACGGAACCTTATCTAAGTGTTTGTGTCGTGCAGGAACCAGCAGTCTGGGTCGAGGTTTTGGCCTGCAGATGGCGCAGGCCGGATTCTCCTTGCATGTGGTCCAGGTGAGGCCACCAGGTCATGTGAAGTGTTAGAATGCGCCTTTTAATGCTATTGGTACCAGTAGTGGGATGAAGAAGAACTGCAATGCTGTCTCACTGATGCCGTGTAAGAAGTGTCTGGAAAAGCTTGTGTTGGTTCCAATCCAGAAAATGTTGGACAAAGGAAAGAATGGGTCGTCATGGAAACGCTCTTTGCAGGGATTCCACATTCCACAGTTTCCCGCTGCGTCAGTTTCAGGTATCGGAGTCAGAAAGGTGGAATTGGGTCGAGGCGTCTAATGTGAAAAGCAGATGCTGCTCACATTGGGAAGATCTGCCAAGCATGTGCGGCTTTTGGGCTCCGTTCTTAACCAGCGGGCCAGGAACGTCATCTCCAGTGTCCCTTCAAAACGAAGTGTGATGACACGGATTTAGTTTCTTAGCAACCGCGTCAATAAACTGACTTTTTCGTGTGCACTTGATTAGAACCATCAGAACCGGGCACCTCGTTAGTTCACGTGTCATTCTCCAGGATGGAATTTTGCTCGGAGCCGTTGGCGCGTACAACTGGAACGGTGCCGTGCTGAAGCAGGCCAAACAACAGAAGGTGGTTCCTCCCAAATCGGCGTACGACAATGAATTTCCAGAGGAGCTGCAGAACCATGCAGCCTATCTTGGTATTCTACCGTCAGACGTCAGCGCCATCAAGCGTTCACGTCGGAAATGAATCCCGGTCTGGCATGTTGTCCTGCAGGTTACTCGCTCGGATCGCTGCTCTCCTCTGGGGGTTCTCAGGTGCTAGTGGCTGGAGCTCCGAGGTTCAACCACAGCGGGAAGGTCATCGCGTTCACCTTGGACAACAATGGGAACATGACCATCTTGCAAGCGCTGTTGGGAGAGCAGGTCTGAATTTACCTTTTTCAAATTGTGCTGGAAAAAAAACATCTGAAAATGTGCTAAGCATTTACACGTGTGTGTGTGTGTGTGTGTGTGTGTGTGTGTGTGTGTGTGTGTGTGTCAGATTGGATCATATTTCGGCAGTGAGTTGTTAACGATGGACGTTGACAGAGACGGGCAAAGCGACATCCTCCTGGTGGCGGCACCCATGTATTGTAGTCAAGGCTGGGAGGGAGGAAAAGTATATATCTACACTGCCACACCTCAGGTACACACAACACGGGTACACACATGTATAAAGCAGCTACATGATAATTATACTACTGACTGACAGAGTAGAACTAATTAACATCTACTGAGTAACTTATTAAGGAGCAGACTAATTGGAATGTTTGAGCTCGCTAACTGACTTACTTTCTGGTTAACTAACTTAAACTTACTAAACTACCAATTGACTGAGCTAAGTTGATAATGAACTAACGGATGTACTAATTAACCAGCAGCTTAACAGCTACTACCCTAATAGCTTACAAAGTGAGTAACTAATGATTTACTATGGGAGCAGAGTAAAGGGAATGTTTGGGTTTGCTAACAACAACATAAGTTTTAAGTGATTAAAAAAATGAATCACCACTAAATTTGATGATTACTAAATAATTTAATACCCAGCTAATTGACCCACTGAGCAATTATAACCTTCATACCAGACTGACCAATCAATGAACCAACTGACTACTCACAGACCTAACAACAATATTTAATTGACTGACTTACTTTGTTACTGACTAATTAAGCAAAATCTTACTAATCAACTTTACATCTAACCTAATTACAAACTGACAGAGGTACTAACAAACCAGCCAACTGACTCAAAAGCTACAACCTTGCTAACTAACTTGACTAGCTTACCAACTAGGTAAAGCTTTTATACTAAAGAGGAGACAAAGGGGAGTGTTTTGAATTGAAAATAGCTGACTTACCTTCTGATGAACTTACTAATTTACTAACAACTGACTAAATAGCTAAATACCCAACCGAGCAACTACTACACTATTACCAGATCGACCCAACAATGATCTAAATTACTACTAACTGGCTAACCCCTAGACTGACTTATAAAACAGACTTACAGTATTTACTAATTTAATTGACTAACTGAGCAAATACATTTGTAACAAACTAACAAAATAATGGAACTATGAACAACAAGCTTACTAGTGACCAGACTAAATTGAAAGTTTGAGATTGGTAATTGCGGGCTGACTTACTTTCTAATAAGTAGACTACAAATCTTACCAAACAACTCATTTACTGAGTTTAATAACCACAACTAACAGACATACTAACGGAAAACTTACTAGACCCGACTAACTGAGGGAGTAGCTTGCCAATAATATAATGATTTACTATGTGACCGGATTTAAGGAAATATGTGGGATTGCTAACAACTAGATGACTTACTTTATAACTGCTTAACTAACATGTAGAAAACTACTGACTGACTAACCCAATACCTATTTAGCCCTTTTACTGAACAATTACGGCCCTTTTACCAAATAGACTGACTAATTAAATAATGAACTAATTAGTTAACTAACAGACTTAATAACAAATTAATTGACCAATTTAGCAGCTGAATACATAACAAAACAATGAAACTAATGAACTGCTACTAATTACTTATTTATTAGAGAGCAGAATAATTGGAATGTTTGCATTTGCTGACTTACTTACTTTCTAACTGATTAACTAACCAAACTCTTACTAAGCAACTATTTGATTGAGCTACTTAATAACTTAACAGACATACCAACCAACCAAGAAACTGAAAAGCTTTACTACCATACTACTGACTGACTAGCTTACCAACTGACTAATGATTTACTACTAAAGGGAAATTATGGGATTGACTTAAATTCTAGCTGATTAACGGACACATTTACTAACTACTGACTAAATAGCTTAATACCTAACCAACCTACTAACCCAGCAACTACTGCCCAAATTCCGGATTGACTACCAACTCACTAACTTACTGACTAAAGCTGACCTAACAACTAATTAATTGACTGAGTGACTAAATACCTGACAAACTGACAAATAAATGAAATTAATTAACTACTAACTATCTTACTAGAGAGACGACTAATTAGAATGTTTGGGATTGCTAACTACTGACTTACTTTCAAACTGATGAACTAACAAATTGTATAGTTACTGACTAAATAGTTTAATAACTAATGAACCGGCCCATGAACTTACTGAACAACTACTACCCTACTCACAGATTGACCAACTAACGAAGTAACTAGCTAAATCATGGACTGATTGACAGACGTAATAAAAAAATATTTTACCCTCTGAACAACTAAACCTAACCACCTATCTAAATATTGGACTTGTTATATACCCATATATATGGTTGGGCATTACACCAATAATATTAAGGACACGGGAACGTTGGTTGCTATGTAGCGTCACATTTACTATTGTCAAAGTCAACAACAACTCTGTATGATACAGGAAGTGACATCAGAGCAGGAGGCATGATGGTAACTCAGCAGGGACAAAACTAGGACTGTTAATACACAACATCCCTCCCCTTTTACTTTTAAGGTTCCCTTAACAAAAATAAAATAAAATAAAATAAATCAAAGTCAACTTCAAAATACATGTCAGTCTCTTTTGTGAAATATAAACTGTTCAATGATAACTTTAAGCAAATACAACACTTGCCTAAACTAGAGAATGAGGGTGGACTACCTCATTCCCAAACTGAACCCTGGGGATTGTTCTGCCCCAATGACACGGGTCAGCGCCTGGACTACAATGACAGTCTATCTGGGGGTCGTCTTTCTCGTTTAGGGTAAACACGACCTCTAGGCACTTGGGTCACTGTAGATGGTGTGGGTTCTGGTCTGGGTGAAGTGAAGCCTGAGGTAGGTACTCGTGCAGGTTCCGGTGTGCCAGGAGCAGATCCAGGTGTACTTCGAACAGCTGCCGTGTCTGGGGTTTGAGGCTGCTCCAGGGAAGGACACAGCTCCGGAACAAAAGATGTCGGCTGGCGTGAGTCATCATGAGACCCAGGAGTGTGCAACAGTTGGTCGATGCGATGGTCACTGGTTTCTACAGTTTATGAGACAGGACCTGTTTTGGAAACAATGGTCCCAGGCACCCACTTCATATCATTGGTGTAGTTCTGTGCAAGAACCCGGTCTCCTGCCATGAAGCTCCGCAATTTTGCATTTGCATTTGCCCGTCTTTCCACTTGAGCCTTCTGTTGCTGGTGCACAACCTCTCTTGTCTTTAAAGGTTTCAGGAGGTCTAGTCGAGTGCGGAGTTGTCTCTTGAACATCGCTGAGGCAGGGGACACCTTAGTGGTAGCATGAGGGGTGTTTCGATATGCCAACAAGCAAGCATTGAGGCGCCTGTTAAGAGTTTGCGTGCTTGGAGAGGACTTGAGAGCTTTCTTCAGAGCCTGTACAATTCTTTCCGCAAGCCCATTTGTAGCCGCATGATAGGGCGCAGACTTGATGTGCTGAATACGGTTCCGGGTCAACGTGAATGACTGCTCGCTGACTGCTCTTGTTGCAAAAAAGCTAAGTATCGTTCTATCTGTGTGCTTTTAACTGTTTTGCAGCTTTATTTACAACTTCTCGAACATATTTAATAGTTCAATTTAACTTGCAAATCACCCGATCTCTGTCTCACCACTCCGCCCTCAGCTAGCTAGCTGCTAAGCTAACGAGGCTAGCGGAGAAAGGCAGCGCCGGTCTGAAGGAAGCTACTCCCCTGCCACCGTGACCACCACTTCCCGAAGACAGCTGGCACTCCACTCGGCGACGGAAAGTTTCTGTGAGTATGGCTTCCAGCGCTTCGTGCACTTTACTCATGGATAGGTTGGCTTTGCTAGAGAGCCGTGTCCGCCAGTTAGAGCAGTGTAATTTCGTAACTTTAGATGTTGCGGACACATCTGCTAGCGTTAGCTGTAGCGAGCTAACTAGCCCAGCTTGTAGCAGCCCTAAGCGGCCTACAACCTACGGTGTACCGGTTGAGACGCATAATAGATTTAGCCCTTTAGCTAGTCCTACACCCCAGTCTACCGGGCACCACACTTTAGTCATAGGGGACTCCATCACCCGAAACATAAAGCTTAGCAAACCAGCCACAATTAAGTGTATTCCCGGGGGCAGAGCACCTGACATTGAAGCTAATCTTAGGGAGCTAACTCGCAACAGGCCTAGTAAACACGTACGAGAGGCTAACCGCACCACTAGTTATGCGAATATAGTAATACATGTTGGCTCTAATGACGTTAGGATGAGACAATCAGAGATTACAAAGAGAAACATAGCCAGGGCTTGTAATCTCGCTAGAAAGATGTCCAGGCGTCGAGTAATTGTCTCTGGTCCCCTGCCTGGGAGAGGCAATGATGAGAGATATAGCAGATTAGTCTCTCTTAACAAGTGGCTGGATAGCTTCTGTAGACAACAGGGATTTACATTTATTGATATTTGGCCCTCTTTCTGGGGTAAACCTGGCTTGCTGAGGAGAGACGACCTTCACCCTAACCAGGAAGGTGCTATCCTCTTGTCTCGGAACATAGATTTCGCATTGAGCCACATTTGACTAACTGCACTAGAGCAAGCCCGGTCACAGGCAATTACAGAGCCTGCTAGCCTGGGTATGGAGTCAGTTAAGTTAGAACTAGCCAGAGCCAGGCTGGATCATCCCTGTACACATAGGAATTTTCGTAGAATAATACACAACTCACCAAAAAAATTTTCTGCTATGACTATGACTACGTCACAGTTAGACATGCGTTCTACTGAGGTGGCAAATTATGATGCGTTCAGTTTATCGCAGCACCAAGTAGACAATCTGAAAATTCCCGTCATATCAATTCCTAGATATGGTCGTAATTATTTTAAGTACACTGCGCATAATAAACGCAACATTATTAATATTGTTACTACGGATAATTTTATCACAACTCCTTAAAACAGCCCACTACCTATAATATGGGCTTTCTAAACATCAGATCTTTGTCTCCCAAAACGTTATTAGTTAATGAGGTCATTAGAGACAACAACCTTAACGTCATCGGTCTTAGCGAAACCTGGCTTAAACCAGACGACTTTTTTGCGATAAATGAGGCATCCCCTCCTAACTATACGAACGCGCATATTGCCCGTCCCCTTAAAAGGGGGGGGGGGGGGGGGGGTCGCACTAATATACAACAAAAACTTTAACTTTAGTCCAAACTTAAATAATAAATATAAATCGTTTGAGGTGCTTTCTATGAAGTCTGCCACACCGCTGCCTCTGTGCCTTGCCGTTATCTACCGCCCCCCCAGGGCCCTATTCGGACTTTATTAGTGAATTCTCAGAGTTTGTTGCTGATTTAGTGACGCACGCCGATAATATAATTAGAATGGGGGACTTTAATATCCATATGAGAATACCCCATTGGACCCACCGTGCGTGGCGCTCCAGACTATAATTGATAGCTGTGGTCTTACACAAATAATAAATGAACCGACGCATCGCAGCGGTAATACGATAGACCTAGTGCTTGTCAGAGGTATCACCGTTTCCAAAGTTATGATACTCCCGTATACTAAAGTAATGTCCGATCATTACCTTATAAAATTCTAAGTTCAGACTCATGTTCGGCAAGCTAATAATAATAATAACTGCTATAGCAGCCGCAACATTAATGCTGCCAGAACGACGACTCTGGCTGACCTACTGCCCTTGGTAATGGCACCGTTCCCAAAGTATGTGGGCTCTATTGATAACCTCACTAACAACTTTAACAACGCCCTGCGCGAAACCATTGATAGTATAGCACCGCTGAAGTTAAAAAAAGGTTCCAAAAAGGCGTACGCCATGGTTTACTGAAGAAACTAGAGCTCAGAAATTATTATGTAGAAAGCTGGAATGCAAATGGCGCACGACTAAACTTGAGGTGCACCATCAAGCATGGAGTGATAGTTTAATAACTTATAAACGCATGCTTACCTTAGTTAAAACTAATTACTACTCAAATCTCATCCGCATTAATAAAAACAATCCAAAATTTTTGTTTAGTACAGTAGCATCGCTAACCCAACAAGGGACTCCTTCCAGTAGCTCCACCCATTCGGCAGATGACTTTATGAAGTTCTTTAATAAGAAAATTGAACTTATTAGAAAGGATATTAAAGACAATGCGTCACAGCTACAACTGGGTTATAGTAACACAGATACGACTGTATATATGGCGGATACTGCAAATATCCAAAATAGTTTCTCTCGTTTTGATGAAATAACATTAGAAGAATTGTTACAACGTGTAAATGGAATAAAACAAACAACATGTCTACTTGACCCACTTCCTGGGAAACTTATCAAGGAGATTTTTTTATTATTAGGTCCATCAGTGCTAAATATTATAAACTTATCACTTTCCTCGGGCACTGTTCCCCTAGCATTCAAAAAAGCGGTTATTCATCCTCTTCTTAAAAGACCTAACCTCGATCCTGACCTCATGGTAAACTACCGACCGGTGTCTCACCTTCCCTTTATTTCGAAAATCCTCGAAAAAATTGTTGCAGAGCAGCTAAATGAACACTTAGCGTTTAACAATCTATGTGAAACCTTTCAATCCGGTTTCAGGGCAAATCACTCTACGGAGACAGCCCTCGCAAAATTGACTAATGATCTATTGCTAACGATGGATTCTGATGCGTCATCTATGTTGCTGCTCCTCGATCTTAGCGCTGCTTTCGATACCGTCGATCATAATATTTTATTAGAGCTTATCAAAACACGATTGGTATGTCAGACTCAGCCCTGTCTTGGTTTAACTCTTATCTTACTGACAGGGTGCAGTGCGTCTCCCATAACAATGTGACCTCGGACTATGTTAAGGTAACGTGTGGAGTTCCCCAGGGTTCGGTCCTTGGCCCTGCACTCTTCAGCATCTACATGCTGCCGCTGGGTGACGTCATACGCAAATACGGTATTAGCTTTCACTGCTATGCTGATGACACCCAACTCTACATGCCCCTAAAGCTGACCAACACGCCAGACTGTAGTCAGTTGGAAGCGTGTCTTAATGAAATTAAACAATGGATGTCCGCTAATTTTTTGCAACTTAACGCCAAAAAAACGGAAATGTTGATTATCGGTCCTGCTAGACACCGACCTCGATTTAATAATACAACTTTAACATTTGACAACCAAATAATAAAACCAGGTGAATCGGTAAAAAATTTGGGTATTACCTTCGACCCAACTCTCTCCTTTGAGTCACACATTAAAAGCGTTACTAAGACGGCCTTCTTTCATCTCCGAATATCGCTAAAATTCGCTCCATTTTGTCCACTAAAGACGCCGAGATCATTATCCATGCGTTTGTTACGTCTCGTCTCGATTACTGTAACGTATTATTTTCGGGTCTCCCCATGTCTAGCATTAAAAGATTACAGTTGGTACAAAATGCGGCTGCTAGACTTTTGACAAGAACAAGAAAGTTTGATCATATTACGCCTGTACTGGCTCACCTGCACTGGCTTCCTGTGCACTTAAGATGTGACTTTAAGGTTTTACTAATTACGTATAAAATACTACACGGTCTAGCTCCAGCCTATCTTGCCGATTGTATTGTACCATATGTCCCGGCAAGAAATCTGCGTTCAAAAGACTCCGGCTTATTAGTGATTCCTAGACCCCAAAAAAAGTCTGCGGACTATAGAGCGTTTTCCGTTTGGGCTCCAGTACTCTGGAATGCCCTCCCGGTAACAGTTCGAGATGCTACCTCAGTAGAAGCATTTAAGTCTCACTTTAAAACTCATCTGTATACTCTAGCCTTTAAATAGACCTCCTTTTTAGACCAGTTGATCTGCCGCTTCTTTTCTTTTTTCTTCTATGTCCCCCCCTCCCTTGTGGAGGGGTCCGGTCCGATGACCATGGATGAAGTACTAGCTGTCCAGAGTCGAGACCCAGGATGGACCGCTCGTCGGGACCCAGGATGGACCGCTCGCCTGTGTATCAGTTGGGGACATCTCTACGCTGCTGATCCGCCTCTGCTTGAGATGGTTTCCTGTGGACGGGACTCTCGCTGCTGTCTTGGATCCGCTTGAACTGAACTCTCGCGGCTGTGTTGGAGCCCCTATGGATTGAACTTTCACAGTATCATGTTAGACCCGCTCAACATCCATTGCTTTCGGTCCCCTAGAGGGGGAGGGATGGTTGCCCACATCTGAGGTCCTCTCCAAGGTTTCTCATAGTCAGCATTGTCACTGGCGTCCCACTGGATGTGAATTCTCCCTGCCCACTGGGTGTGAGTTTTCCTTGCCCTTTTGTGGGTTCTTCCAAGGATGTTGTAGTCGTAATGATTTGTGCAGTCCTTTGAGACATTTGTGATTTGGGGCTATATAAATAAATAAACATTGAATACCATTCTCCTCCATGAACGCCTTAAATTATTCAGACACCAGTTGTGGACCATTGTCGCTAACCAACTGCTGTGGCAGACCATTACGACTGAAAATGAATCTCAACTCTTCAATGGTTCTCTCCGACGAGGTGCTCTTCATGACAGCGACCTCAGGCCATTTGCTATGAGCGTCAATTACAACTAAGAACATGTGGTTCTCCAGTGGTCCAGCAAAATCAACATGGACTCTTTGCCATGGTTCCTCAGGCCAGTCCCACGGATGCAAGGGAGCCAGCCGTGGGAGGTTTCTCAGTTTCTGGCAGGAAGAGCATGACTTGGCTTTTTCTTCTATAGCTGCATCCAGGCTTGGCCACCAGAAATAGCTGCGTGCCATTTCTTTCATTCGCACTACACCACAGTGTCCGGAGTGAAGCTCATCAAGCACTTTTTCTCTTAATGGTGCAGGAATAATGACACGATAGCCCCACAACAAGCATCCAGACTGGACTGAAAGCTCATTTCTCCTCATCAGATATGGCTTTAAGCTTTGGGTCATATCTCCTTTTCTACCGCAAGCAATGATGTCCATAACTTCAGACAGGATTGGGTCATTGCGAGTGTGTCTCTTCACATGAGCTGAGGTCTTTGGGGTAGCAGCCGCTTCCTTGAAGTAGAATATCTCAGCCTGTTTCGGCTCAATGTGTGTGATCGGCAGTGGAAGTCTTGACAGCCCATCAGCATTTCCGTGCTGATCTGCCTTCCTATATTTAATGTCGTACTGGTGGGCAGACAGTAAAAGAGCCCATCGTTGCATACGGCTGGCAGCAAGCGATGGAATGCCAGTATGGGGACCAAAAATGGAGGTGAGAGGCCGATGGTCAGTCAGTAGCGTGAATTTTCTATCATAAAGGTACTGGTGAAATCTGTTCACTCCAAACACTATAGATAATGCCTCACGCTCAATTTGGGCGTAATTGCTTTTTGCTTTACTCAATGTCCTTGATGCAAAAGCAATGGGCCTTTCATTGCCCGATGGCATTATGTGTGACACTACTGCCCCCACACCGTAAGGTGAGGCGTCACATGCCAGCTGAATTGGCAATGTGGGGTCAAAATGAGTGAGGACCTCAGATCGTGACAGTGCTGTCTTCACTTCCTTGAAAGCTGTCTCACATTTATACGTCCACTTCCATTTCTTAGTTTTGTTCAAAAGTTCATGCAGAGGCTTCAATGCATTTGCAAGGTTAGGCACAAACTTTGCATGGTATGAGCAGATCATCGGGATAGCACTGGACCCCTGGTATCCCACTGAGAATCTGGTCCATGGCTCTTTGAAAAAGTGCTGGGGCAGAGGTAATTCCAAAAGGGAGCCCGCAGTACTTATACAGGCCTTTGTGTGTCACTATAGTCAACAATTCTTGTGACTCTGAATCCACATGCATTTGTAGATAGGCCTGACATAAATCTATCTTACTAAACTTCTGGCCTCCAGCTAGGTTTGCAAAAAGCTCCTCAATAAGGGGCAATGGATACTTCTCAGCATGTAGGACAGGGTTCAATGTGACTTTAAAGTCACCACAGATCCGTGGAGTTCCATCCTTTTCCATGACTGGAACAATCGGTGTTGCCCATTCGCTTGTGCTCACTGGTTCCAGTGCTCCACTCTTCACTAACCTGGCTAATTCTGCCTCCACCTTCGGTTTTATGGCATATGGAACAGGTCTAGCTTTGAAAGCCTTTGGCACGCTTCCCGGTTTCACCGTCAGCTTAACTGCAATGTCTTTCATGCTGCCAATTTCTCCATCAAAAATGGGGGAATGTGTCTTTAGAATCTCCTGTAGTGGCCCTGTGTCCCCATCCCTAACTAGGAACACTTCTTGCCAATTTAGCCTGAGCTTCTCCAGCCACCGGCGGCCTAGCAATGCTGACCGTTTCCCTTAAATGATGTAGAGTGGAAGAGTCTTTCTCTGTCCGTCGTGTTCCACTGTCACATCCACAACTCCCAGCACTGGGACTGGTTCTCCTGTGTAGGTCCTCAACTTCAGCCGCGTTGGTTGTAGCACAAGGTGCTGCAGTTTCTCACTGTAAACAGCTTCTGATACCATCGATACACGTGAACCAGTGTCTACTTGCATTCTCATAGGATGGTTCTCCAACAGTGGTGTGACCCAATATCCATCATCACTGTCCCTGACAGATAAAACATGCACTGTGATCTCATCATCAGAGTCACAGTCGCTTGGCTCATCCTGGTCACGTTCCACCAGATTCACCTGTTTTCTCTTGTTCCATTGGAAACCACTTTTCTTGGTCTCATTGTGCTGTTTGCTCATCTGAGCCTTTTTCGCTTTACAGGCACGTTCGATGTGTCCTTTCTTCCCGCAATTTCTACAGTCTAAGTCCTTACACCAACACTCTGATGACTGATGTCCCGGCCTCCCACAGCGGTAGCATGGATTGCCAGCTGTCGCCTTGTTGTGTGGCTCCAAAGACAATTTATTAATTTGAACTGAGGCACTTAACTGCTGTGCTTAATGGGCAGCCATCTCCATTGATGTACTTATACGCACAGTCTTTTCCAGAGTTAAATCAGCCTCCGTAAGCAGTCGTTTCTGGATGGCCTCACTGCGTAGACCACACACCAGTCTGTCACGTATGGTGTCATTGAGTGAAAGTCCAAATTCACAATGTTCAGACAACCGTTTCAATACAGCTATGAACTGTGAGACAGATTCACCCTCCTCTTGGTTCCTTTTATGGAATCTGAATCTCTCTGCAATTAGCAGTGGCTTAGGAGAGTAGTGATCCCCCAATATTGTCACTATTTCCTTATACGACTTGTCTCCTGGCTTGTCAGGCTGGAGTAGACTGCGCAATAGGGTGAATGTTTTACCTCCTATAACACTCAAAAATGTTGGCACCAAAACATCATCTTTAATTTTGTTAGCCAGTACAAAATACTCAAACCTCTCAGTGTATGAACTCCACTGTTCTGTGCCCTCCTCAAAAGGTCCAATTTGTCCAATCAGTGCAGCCATGTTCGAAAATTGTCCCCAATATATTTCTCTGCCTCAGAAATTGTCAGTCTTTTTTTTTTTTTAAATATGGTCCTAACAAAATTAGTCTTTTCTCCTCTTCTCCAAGTGTCCTTTACCACTGAAACGTGCCTTTCTCTTGGAATAGAGCTGTGCTCTGGAACATGCTGGTCATCCACTCTCCAGCAAGTATCCCGCGGTTGCTCGTTAATGCTCGTCAAAAAAAAAAAAAAAACACGGCCGGCCAAGGTAAACAATAAACACACAATGTGAGGACGCACCACCTCGTCGCCAATTGTTATATACCCATATATATGGTTGGGCATTACACCAATAATATTAAGGACACGGGAACGTTGGTTGCTATGTAGCTTCACATTTACTATTGTCAAAGTCAACAACAACTCTGTATGATACAGGAAGTGACATCAGAGCAGAAGGCATGACGGTAACTCAGCAGGGACAAAACTAGGACTTTTAATACACAACAGGACTGACAAATTAATTAACAAAATAATTAATTAATTAGTTTTGCAGAGTGTGCTTACTAAGTAACTAATTAACTAATTAACAGACTGGGTGACAACCGACCTAACCAACTAATACTTTGTACTCAGCATCAAGGGTTGGAATTGGGGGTTAAATCACCAAAAAGATTCCCGAGCGCGGCCACCGCTGCTGCTCACTGCTCCCCTTACCGCTCAGGGGGTGGAACAAGGAGATGGGTCAAATGCAGAGGGTAATTTCACCACACCTTGTGTGTGGGTGTGACTATCAGGGGTACATTAACTTTAACTTTAATAGACTAACTAACGTGCTGCCTTATGGGAATGTTGTGCTTCTAGGCTCCATTAGTCCTGCAGGGGGCGCTGCTCCCCGACGTCTCTGACAACTCACGTCTAGGCTCTGCGTTGGCGCAGATTCCTGACATGAACGCGGACGGCTTTAATGAGCTGGCGGTGGGTGCGCCGCTGGAGGACGACCACCAGGGGGCGGTGTACATCTACTCCGGCCACAACAGAAGCATCAGTCGGCGCTACAAGCAGGTGCGTCCAGCTCTAATGAAAGGGCTTACGGGGGAGGTGGGATGTGAACTTCTCTGTGTGCCGCCTCAGCGCCTGTCAGCAGCTGGCCTCGCCGTCAGTCTGAGCTACTTCGGTCGAAGTCTTCACGCCGTCCTGGATGCCAACGCTGACGGCATCGCGGATCTGGCGGTGGGAGCGCTGGGAGCTGCCGTTGTCATGTGGTCAGTCTTCCGGAGCCTTGTTTTCCTCACCACGCATCGCTTCTGAGTGACGCCCCCTATTGTCCCCTGCAGGTCACGAGAGGTGTTGAAGCTTGAGGCGACGCTGACCTTCGAGCCGGAGAAGATCAACGTCTTCAACAAGGACTGTTGGCGAGGGCACAATCTGGTCACGTGCATGTCTGCCATTGTCTGTCTACATCTGCGCTCCTCCGCCGCATCCGGCACGGACCAGGCGCCCATGGTCGGTAGGTGAACTCACAAACCTCGTGACAATCGGGAGTTGGGTGCGCACGTGCAGCCATCTTTGAAGTTGTCTGCGGAACATCGCTTTTAAAAAAAAAACATTTTTGTGACTCCGCCCCCCTCGGTCACCCCTGTAGCGCTCTGGTTCGTGCTGACGCTCGATAAAAATCGCTTCCCTCCCCGAGCGCTTCTGGACTCACTCGACCGGCGCCAGCCTAAAACCATGTTAGTGAGAATAGGAAGTTCTCAGTGCCAACGTCTCGGCTTCACTGTACAGGTCACTCACACTCACACTCACACTCACACTCACACACACACTCACACACACACACACACACACACACACACACACACACACACACACACACACACACACACACACACACACAGTTTGACAGGCTATTTCCTGTGATCAGGACACAATGAATTCAGGGCGTCCCATCCCAGTGATCTTGGAGGCGGGGCTTTGGAGCTCAGATGAGGGGCCGGTGCTGGACCCTGACTCGCCCAAAACGCTCAAGACCGAGGTGACCCAGTCTTGTCCACAACTACCTGTTATGATCTTCCGATCCAGCAGGGGGCAGTATATTATTTTTGTCCCAGCTAAATTAAACAACAGACAACCATGTCCTTTATGCAGCTTCCATTCTGGAACGGATGTGCGCAAGAATACGCCTGCGTTCCAGACCTCAGCCTCAACAGTCAAACCGATCTCATGAATGCTAAGTGAGTCTCTCTCTCTCTCTCTCTCTCTCTCTCTCTCTCTCTTTCTCTTTCTCTTTCTCTTTCTCTTTCTCTTTCTCTTTCTCTCTCTCTCTCTCTCTCTCTCTCTCTCTCTCTCTCACACACACACACATGTACGCACGCACACACACATTCTTGTATTTGGTACGTTCTTGAGACCTGAAAAAAATGCCTACCTCTTTAGGACCAGCCTTTCAAAGAGATATATAAACATTAATAATATATACATACTATGCAAATTCAAAAAAAGCTTGTTGTGGAAAATAAGTTGGAATTTCACAAAAATATTTACATAATTTCACAAAAAAAAAAAAAATTAATATTGGAAGTATTATAATAAATGTTGTAATTTTACTCACGCAAGTCAAACTTTTACAAGAAAAACTGAACATTTGTGCAATATTATGACAAAAGTTGGAGTTTTACTCAATGAAAGTCGCAATTTTACAAGAAAAGCTTAAACATTTTGTCAATTTTATGAAAAGTCGCAATTTTACTTGACAAAAGTCGCAATATTATAAGAAAACTTAAAAATGTTGGCAATATTATAGGAACTATGAGGTGGCGACTTGTCCAGGGTGTACCCCGCCTTCCGCCCGATTGTAGCTGAGATAGGCGCCAGCGACCCCAAAAGGGAATAAACGGTAGAAAATGGATGGATGGATGGATCAGAATTTTACTTAACAAAGT
The DNA here is from genome assembly GCF_033978795.1 of Nerophis ophidion. Lineage (NCBI taxonomy): Eukaryota > Metazoa > Chordata > Actinopteri > Syngnathiformes > Syngnathidae > Nerophis > Nerophis ophidion. Next base: position 25,166,142 of record NC_084613.1, read on the forward strand.
TATGACAGAGGTCATAATTTTACTCAAAAAATGTCACTGTTTTACAAGAACAACAAACAAATTGGCAATGTTGTGATGGAATTCAGAATTTTATATGACATATGTCACCATTTTGCATTAAGAAATAATAATTTTACATAAAGTAATAATTTTACATTAAAAAGTAATAATTTTACATTAAAAAGTAATAACTTTAAATAAGGTAATAATTTTATGAGAAATTATTGCAATTTTACAGAAACAATCTGAGAAATTGTTCCTAGTTTTATAAAAAAACTTCTTTTTCACACTGTGAGAAAAGACTGTTTTAGTTAATTTATTTATTTATTTTTTGTTTGTAATTGGTTTTTAATGTTCATTATTTACTTCAAGTTATTATGGTATGTCTCTATATACAGTCGTGGTCAAACGTTCACATACACTTGTGAAGGACATAATGTCATGGCTGTCTTGAGTTTCCAATAATTTCTACAACTCTTATTTTTTTGTGATAGTGATTGGGGCACATACTTGTTCATTACAAAAACATTCATGAAGTTTGGTTCTTTTATGAATTTATTATGGGTCTACTGAAAATGTGACCAAATCTGCTGGGTCAAAAGTATACATACAGCAACATACATTATCAAATTAGCTTCAAGGCATGGCCTTTTAACTTCATGTGAATAATATAATTGACGACACCTGTTGACTTCTCTGAGCCCATGTGATGCAGTCATTAGACTTGGTTACAAACGCGACAATGGGAAAGTCAAAGGAACTCAGCACAGCAAAGTTGGCTGCTGATCACATGGACAAAGATACAACCTTCTGGAGGAAAGTTATGTGGTCAGATGAAAAAAAAAAACTGAGCTCTTTGGCCACAATACCCAGCTACATGTTTGGAGGAGAAAAGGTGAGGCCTTTAATTCCAGGAACACCATACCTGGCGTCAGGAATGGTGGTGGTAGTATTATGCTCTGGGCCTGTTTTGCTGCCAATGGAAGTGGTGCTTTACAGAAAGTAAATGGGACAATGAAAAAGAGGATTACCTCCAAATTCTTCAGGACAACTTAAAATCAACATGCCCTGAGGTTGGGTCTCGGGCGCAATTGGGTGTTCGAAAAGGACAATGTTCCCAAATACACATCAAAAGTGGTTAAAGAATGGCTAAATCAGGCTACAATTAAGGTTTTAGAATGGCCTTCCCAAAGTCCTGACTTAGACCCCATTGAGAACATGTGGACAATGCTTAAGAAACAAGTCAATGAAAACCAACAAATGTAGCTGAACTGCACCAATTTTGTCAAGAGAAGCGGTCAAAAATTCAAGCAGAAGCTTGCCAGAAGCTTGTGGATGGCTACCAAAAGCGCCTTATTGCAGTGAAACTTGCCAAGGGACATGTAACCAAATATTAGCATTGCTGTATGTATACTTGTGACCCAGCAGATTTGGTCACATTTTCAGTAGACCTATAATAAATTCATAAAAGAATGTATGAAAAAATTAATGTTTTTGTGACCAGCAAGTATGTGCTCCAGTCACTCTATCATAAAAAAATAAGAGTTGTAGAAATTATTGGAAACTCAACACAGCCATGACATTATGTTCTTTATCAGTGTATGTAAACTTTTGACTACGACTGTACATGTATGTATGTGTTTGTATATATATATATATATGTATATATATATATATATATATATATATATATATATATATATATATATATATATTTGTTTTTTTAATTGATTTTGGCCAATTGGGCGAATTTTTTACACACACGTGTTATTACATATGTTGGCAAGAGGGGGAGCACTTTTAAAACCGACACACAGTCAATGTGAAAAAATCCCTCCTTTTTGGGACCACCCTAATTTTTATAGATTTCACCATCAGGGGTTCAAATGAGACATTCTCTATTAGATGCAATGGTTTTCCGTATTGGGACAATGATTTCGATCCTAGCTTGTTCACCGGTCCTTATGTGGAAGGTACTTTTCCTTGTTGATGTCTCAGGAAGGGTAAAAATACAAGAACTCACACACACACAGAGAATGATGTATCCATGGTAACAGCAGGGTTTTTATATAAAGAGAGTTTTGCAAGTCCAAAGAGGGCGCCACCTGGTCGCTGTGCAGCCAGCAGGGAGTGTGGGAAGACCGCGTCTTTGTAGTGCAGTCCAGGCCGAGGAGCGTTCTTCTCTCAGCTACGCTGAAGAACAAGGGGGAGAACGCTTACGGAACCTCCATCCACATCTCCTCCTCGAAGAACCTCGTCTTCTCCAGCCTCATAGTCAAGGTGTGCGGGTGGAACGTGCTAGAGGGACTTTTAGGGAGGACCAATGCAGACAAAACCTCCCTTCTTCCTCCAGGACCAGTCAGATATTCAGATTGACTGCTTCGCCGGAGGCCCGCTGGCCAATCAGAGGAGATGTAACATCAACGCTCCGTTCATGAAGTTCTCGTCTCAGGTAAGCAGCGCCATAAAAAAAAAAAACTCCACATAGAAAAAGACAACATTTTAGTTGGACTTTTATTTTGAAAGGAATCCATTCTTTTGCTGTCCAGGTGGCTTTCCGTGTTGAGTTTGAGTTCAGTCCTTCTTTTTTTCTGGACCACCTTCGCATCGTCATGGTAGCCAGCAGGTGAGGGTTCATACAATTGGTGTGAAAGCAAGGTTGTGTACTTTTCCTATTTGTACCTGGGAAACAATATCGGTACTAAACGGTAAAAAATGTTGGTACTTTTGAGTGTGTTCAAGTGAAAATAAATGTCACTTTGTTTAATGATAAAATTAATTTTTTTAAATTTAACTTTTAAAAATGTTCCCTCCGAGTACTCCGGCTTCCTCCCTCCCCCAAAGACATGCACCTCGGGATAGGTTGATTGGCAACACTAAATTGGCCCTAGTGTGTGAGTGTGAATGTTGTCTGTCTATCTGTGTTGGCCCTGCGATGAGGTGGCGACTTGTCCAGGGTGTACACCTCCTTCCGACCAATTGTAGCTGAGATAGGCGCCAGCGCCCCCTGCTACCCCTTAAGGGAATAAGCGGTAGAAAATAGATGGATAGATGGCAGTAGTGTGTAGACTATGGCATGTTGCCATCATCAGGAAGTAGTCTTTGTTATTACGTTAAAATGTGCCAATCTACTTTTTTGTTGTGTCCTAAAAAGTGTTTACACTCTAAGTACTGTACTTATTACACACTACCTCTTTGTGAATTGCATCTCAGTCACCAAATTTAGAGGTGTTAAAAAAACGCCATGTAAAATTGCTAATGCTATTTGGTAGCATGCATATGTTATATCCAATGTAACTTTGCATTGAGGTAGCACATTTGTATAAAATGGAGCCTTGTACATTGAGGCGTTTTCTATCAGGCCTACTTGTTTTAACTAATTGTAACGTTAGCTAGAAGCAGTCCTATTGAGTGCTGCCTGAGCACTTCTTTCCCCGCCAAGTGTTTGAGTTGGTGCCTAGTCTGCAAACGGACGGGACATCATGTGCCTATAAAATAATATAATTCAGACCCCAGCCCTATTTGAAAGTGTCTCGTCCTTGATGGTGGAATTTGGACAGTTTATACGTGTATTTAGCAAACACCACTGGGGGACACACACTTTTCTTGTGTCTGTAGCTTTAATGCAAATGAGTAGTGTTTGCCCGAAGAATGTGTCTGCACAAATTCACTGTGTAAAGGACGACATGCATCACATACAACAATGTAACATTGCAGAGTGGGACAGGAGGTCTCAAATGTTAGCAAGATTAGCACAGCCATTTCAGTCAGAATGCTAACTAACATGCTACCTTAACCTATTTGCTGAAGAAAATTGTCAAATAGTTACCACATTTTCACCTGACTAATGAATAGTTAGTGATATTTTATTTCAAGACGAGTAGTGAAGCCTTTTTTTTTTTTTTGTTTACAAATTGTTGGCGACCTAATAAACATGCTATATAAATCTAATCTATTATTATTATAGAGGCGGTATAATTGCCATTAAGACAATCATGAAACCTCCTAAACCTCAAAAGTGAGCGTTTGAGCGCCCCCTTTTTATTGTTTATTGAGCATCCTCATTAGCCAATGCACAAACGCCAGGCTAGTCTTCCTGGAGTCCTTTTCAGAAGTTCAAAGTAAAATAATGATACACAGATCCAGTTACAAAACATACACAAATCCAATTACAAATAAAAGAAAGGAAAAGTAAAAGAAAAAGAAAATTCTCGAAATAATAAAATAAAATAACAGTACACGGATCCAGTTACAGAACATATGCAATTCCAGTTACAATAAATGAAAGGAAAAAGGGAAAGAGAAAAAAAATAAGTTCTCAAACTGATAACATGAAAATGAACTATTAAGTCTAAAAAATTACTTTACATGTTTCCAAAATGCTTTTTTACTCGGAATAATCGTAATATTTAAATGGAGAGTATTCCATAATGAAATTCCTCTGTATACAACAGTGCTTTTTATTGAATTAGTTCTTGGTCGTGGTAAGGCAAGTAGACCTTGAGTTGAAGCTCTGGTGCTGTAGTGCTAAACATCAGCATTATAACCAATCTGCTTAAAAAGAGATGTAGGGTACTTGTTATGAATAATGTTTTGAATAAATAACAATAAACTGCTGGATAATCCATGAATAACCTTCAGCCTTCCAAGACAAGAATGCATACGGTCCATGCTCGATCTATAAGAACAATCAAGAGTAAGTCTAGCTGCCCTATTTTGAGGTGTTTGTTATTTTGTAAACTCAACCTTAGGTGCAGAAGCCCATATAACTGAACAATAATCCAGATGACACAACACCAATATCGCACTACCTTTCTGCGAATTGCAGGCGTTACATACGTAGCACATTTCCTAACAGCAGCGTTACTTCTACCCATCTTAGCGACAATTTGATTGATATACTCTGACCACGAAAGTGTATTACTAAGTGTAACACCCAAAAGTTAAAGGGGAACATTATCACAATTTCAAAAGGGTTAAAACCAATAAAAATCTGTTCCCAGTGGTTTATTTTATTTTTTGAAGTTTTTTTTCAAAATGTTACCCATCCCGGAGTATCCCTAAAAAAAGCTTTAAAGAACCAGATTTTCGCTATCTGTGAAGCCATCGTCCATTTTCCTGTGACGTCATCCAGTGATGCCAATACGGATAGCACAGCAAGATATAGCGACATTAGCTTGGATTCAGACTCGGATTTCAGCGGCTTAAGCGATTCGACAGATTACGCATGTATTGAAACGGATGGTTGGAGTATGGAGGCAGATAGCGAAAACGAAATTGAAGAAGAAACTGAAGCTATTGAGTGAATAGCTATTGACGCTATTCGGCCATGTCTGCCTTAGCATCGCCGGTAAAATGTGCAGACCGACGATCGGAAGTTTCGCATCTTGTGACACTGGATCAACTTAAATCCATCGATTGGTAAGTGTTTGTTTGGCATTAAATGTGGGTGGAGGGAAACGCTGGATGCAAATTTAGCTACAAATGTACATAAAGCTAGCCTAAATAGCATGTTAGCATCGATTAGCTGGCAGTCATGCCACGACCAAATATGTCTGATTAGCACATAAGTCAATAACATCAACAAAACTCACCTTTGTGATTTCGTTGACTTTATCGTTGGAAATGCATCTGCAGGTTATCCATACATCTCTGTGCCATGTCTGCCTTAGCACCGCCTGTAAAATGTGCAGACACTCCGGCACATTCAATGGGGGTCTGGCGGCAGATTTCTTTGACTTTATCGTTGGAAATGCATCTGCTTTGAGTGTCGCAGGATATCCACACAATCTTGCCATCTCTGTAGTAGCATAGCTTTCGTCGGTAAAGTGTGCGGAACAAATGACTGACCACTTCGTCGGCTTTCCCCACACCCTCGTATTTTGAACAAATTTCAGCCAATTTCTTGCCACTTTGGCATCTTTGGGCCAGTGGTGCAACTTGAATCCCTCCCTGTTAGTGTTGTTACACCCTCCGACAACACACCGACGAGGCATGATGTCTCCAAGGTTCCAGAAAATAGTCGAAAAAACGGAAAATAACAGAGCTGAGACGCTGTGTTTGTAATGTGTTTGAGAAAATGGCGGCTTTATTACCTAGGTGACGTCACGTTCTGACGTCATCGCTCCGAGAGCGATAAATAGAAAGGTGTTTAATTCACCAAAATTCACCCACTTAGAGTTCGGAAATCGGGTTAAAAAATATATGGTCTTTTTTTTTTGCAACATCAAGGTATATATTGATGCTTACATAGGTCTGGTGATAATGTTCCCCTTTAAGTTAAAGTTAAAGTACCAATGATTGTCACACACACACTAGGTGTGGCGAAATTATTCTCTGCATTTGACCCATCCACTTGATCACCCCCTGGGAGTTGAGGGGAGCAGTGGGCAGCAGCGGTGGCCGCGCCCGGGAATCATTTTTGGTGTTTTAACCCCCAATTCCAACTCTTAATGCTGAGTGCCAAGCAGGGATGTAATGGGTCCCATTTTATAGTCTTTGGTATGACTCAGCCGGGATTTGAACTAGCGACCTACCGATCTCAGGGCGGTCTTACTTTATTCTCTTGTTTGATAGATTGTCCTGAAATCTAGAAGTTAAATATAGGATTTTTTGCCAGACTATGTCGTGAACCAAAGACAATCCTTCTTGTTTTTAAAATGTTTAAAACCAGTCTACTACTTATAACCCACTCAGTAACAGCATCTAAGTCCTTTGAGAGTACGGACTGAATTTTTCCTATTCAAGATGCAGAATGATATAATTTGGTGTCATCAGCATACGGTAGCAAACTGGATTTTTGAGTCAGAAGATGAAAATCATTTGTAAAAATTGAAAA
>NC_084613.1:25177979-25320479 GCF_033978795.1 Nerophis ophidion
TGATGCGCACGCGCTCCTCGTCGCCGCACGGCGTCTTTGTGGCGATGCAGGCGAAGTAGAGAAAGGTGAAAACGTTGGACTCATAGTTTTCCGCTGCCTGGGGAAGCTCGCTGTCGGCGGCGATGTCTACGCGCGCCGCGCTCCGGCGGATTTCCAGCGCGCTGCAGCCCAGGACCTGCTCCACCGCTGTTGCCGCCAGCCGCTCCTTCAGGTGAAGCATCTGCGAGAAGACCTGGGCGAAGCGCAGAAGGTCCTTGTGGGTGTTGCGGTTACCTCGCTGGCGGAGGCGCAGGGCGTGCAACCACAGCTTGATGCACTGCTCAAACTCCATGTTGTCGGCGTAGACTGCGCCGCGGTAGATGATGGGGTGGGACACGTCCATGCTGTCCGAACCTAGAATGCGCTCGCGGATCATCAGGCCCTCCATGTGCAAAGCGTCGCGGTCTGATTGGATGGCGTCCAGCTCCGCCAGCGTTTGGCACTCGTGGCGCCCGCCGTATGCCTCAATGGGCGGCGACGGCTCCTTGATGATGACATTGTGCGGGTCCCGATAGCGCTCCTCCATTGCAGTATGTAGGTAATGGTACGTCTTGATGATGTCGTAGTTCTCACGGTGGTTGGCGAAGGAGGCGCCCAGCAGCTCCAGTGCTTCAATACGGCCCCGCGGCTCGCAGTTAGCATGCGCCAGCAGCAGCTCCACCACATCCGCCTTGCAGCTCTCTGCCGCCACCTTCAGCGGCGTCATCCCGTGTCCGTTCACGGCCATGACCGCCTGCCGCCTCACCAACTCTGCCACTATGCTCAGGTGGCCCGCCTCAGCGGCAAAGTGCAGAGCGGTGGCGCCGCAGTGGGCCTTGGCGTCGGGGTCTGCACCGTGCTCCAGCAGGAAGCCGACCACGTCAGCGTGGCCTTTGTAGGCGGCGATCATGAGGCAGGTGTTGTTGTACTTGTTGGTGATACTAATGTCGGCGTCGTGGTCCACCAGGAAGCGCACAATGTCCAGGCGCCCGTCAAAACATGCCGCCCGCAGCGGCGTGGAGTTGGTGATGGTGGTGTGGTTGACATTTGCGTTGTGGATCACCAGCAGACGCACCACCTCAAAGTGTCCCGCCCCTGCCGCGCACCACAGTGCCGTGGCTCCGTCGATCACATAGCTGTGGGTGAAAGGTCACTTGTCATTTAGTGGTGACATCAGAATGGGTGTGGTCAACAAACCAGTTTCTACGAGTTTTTGGCAGCCAACAATGATAGCAAGCGGGCCATAGGTCACAAGCTATAGCCATCATTTAGCACTATTACAAGGTTTCTGTAGATATCAGTCAATCTAAAGAATGATTTTAATGCCACTTAACTCAGATTTATTGCTCATATATTGTCTGTGTATGCAAAATTGTAAGCAATTGACAATGATAATCTTGAGACGTTGGCATTACCTGTTACTCACAAGACTGTGTAATCTGAGAATGTATTTTTATTCATTTATTTTTCTCTAGTGGCAGCTGCCACGGCAACGTGGCGACAGCAGAAGTTGCTTGTCACACCAAAGAAATTTGGCACCGTAAACTGCTGCCTGCCTTTAATCACAGACTTGTGCTTAGCTAATAGTGTGTGTAATTACACCTGTATTAAATGTTTTTAATGCCCCTGGTAATTGAAATTAATGCTTTTTAAGGCCATTTATGCCTTCATTTTCACAAAAAAAGTAATCACTTTTAATGCTTTTTAATGATCTGCAGTAAAACTATATTAAGCAAACCCAAGATGACTAGTTTTATTATTTGTATTTTCTGCAGATTGATCCAAAAAATTTTTTTATTATTAATGAAAGGCAAGACAGTATCCGTCATTACTCCACTGAGTAACATTTTACCTAACGTGTGTTTTTATTGTGTTGCACAAATATGTTGTATAAAATATCTATATATTTATGGGGAATTTTGTCTATCATTCATATTCCTTATATAATACATGAACACAGGTTTTTCTTGTTTTTATTCATTCTAATTAGTAAAATAAGGCAAGTACGAGGTGGCTTAGATGCAGCTCATGAGAGTAATCTATTGTGTGTATTTGGCCTGGAAAAAAAAACATCCAAAACCAGCCAACAATACTCCATTTTGATCTTGTGACCTGAATGTTAGCCAAGTATTAGCATTACTGTTATTGTTAAAAAAAAAACGCTGATGTAGGCATGTTGAGCCGGTGAGCTGCTGCATCAAATCTGAGTTGGTGAACGTTATTTTCTCAATTATAAATCATGCGTCTCACCTGTATAGCAGAGGAATGTGTCATGAAGTGATAAGTCTGTCAACTTTGACATTGAACTTGACTCGGAGATGGCGAGAAAGACACTAAAAAAATCTTTTGCTGCATTTTTTGTAGCTCTATGGGAGTATTAATTAATCAAAACAGGAAGATATAAACATCCCATTAGTCGGCATTCCAATGCGAGCAGACATTGTACCTTAAGTTAATGTTTTAAATGTTTGTGGTTTGTTTATCTTGTTCAACAAAAGTGTTTCATTGAAGCCAGATCTGTTTAGCATGTAGCTTATGAAAGTTATTGCTCATCCTCCGTATATTCAGCTTGAAAAATACAAGGTTTTGGATCACCATTTGTTCATTAGTAATCCCTCATGAAGTCTCCATGATTAGTAGTATTGTTGTTGTTGAAGGGAAAAGTTAAAGTACCAATGATAGTCACACACACTCCTTGTAGTGAAATTAACCTCTGCATTTGACCCATCCCCTTGTTCACCCCCTGGGAAGTGAGGGGAGCAGTGAGCAGCAGGGGTGGCCGCACCTGGGAATAATTTTGGTGATTTAACCCCCAATTCCAACCCTGAATGCCAAGCAGGGAGGTAACGGCTCCATTTCTATAGTCTTTGGTATGACTCAGTCGGGGTTTGAACTCATGACCTACAGATGTCAGGGCGTACATTCAAACCACAAGGCCACTAGGCAGGTGGAAAAGCAAACATTGTGGTATGCCTGTGAAATGAATATGCCGTCGTATGCTTGAAATGACCAAATACACATATTAGGGCTGGGCAATATATCGATACATACGATATATCGCGGGTTTGTCTCTGTGCGATATAAAAAATGACTATATCGTAATATTCGAGTATACATTCCCACACAGTTGCTTTTAGCTGCGGGCATTACACTTCAGGCTCTTGTCACTCTTTCCTGTCTTTCCTTCTCACAGACAAGCAGGCGAACATTCTTATATACGTCACGTCATACGTCACATACGTATACGCCCTCACAGAGCAGTTAGGTAGCAGACTGGGCTACGTTAGCTGCTAACGTAGCCGTACGAGAGAAAGATGCTGCGGATCTGGTAACTAATGAAGACTTAATTCCCAATAAATACAGCAGGGTTTCCAGCGTCTGGCGGTGGTTCGGCTTCGAGTGGTAATATGTCGAACAGACAACCATAATTTGTCAAATGTGGGGGGAAAAAGCGTTACTATAAAAAGTAGCATTACTGCTAATATGTAGCATCATTTGAAAAGTCACTCGCTAGAGAATTTCATAACTTTAGTAACATACCACATGATGAAGGACGAATACTCTTTGATTTCCTATTATGCAGCTCATTTTTATTTTACACTTAAAATGTCTCTGACAATCTTGCACTTTATGTTTTGGAAATGACTTGAATGTTTGTGCTATTGCTTGATAACTTTAATAAATACACTTTTGGTCAATTGACTAGGTTGTGATTTCCCTCTGTGCATGAAAGTTTAAAAGTAGCATATATGAATGCAGTATGAAGAAACATGTTTTAATGTATACATGTATAATCATCATACTGCTGTGATTATATGGATCAAGTGTTTATTCAAGGCCAAGGCAAAATATCGTAATATATATCGTATATCGCGATATGGCCTAAAAATATCACGATGCTAAAAAGAGGCAATACCAGCAATGTCTGTTACTACATTACATATATACTGTACTTGCAGCATTTATGTATATAAAAAGTTGGAGGGTTTTGGATATTTTTTTAGAGCACTTCATAGGCGGAATAGAGCGACTACCATTGGCCCCATTGTTAGCTGACTTTTGCTAGCGATTTTCTATAACTTAGAATGCCTTTTAAAATAGAACAAATGTGTTATTGTCTTACATAACGATTGTGAATAGCAGGCAAAATAATTTAAAAATGGTGCAGTTCCCCTTTAATGATTTTGTGGACACAATAATTATTAATTTATTCTTTTTACACTCACTATAAACAAGCTAATGGCGAAAAGTCCCTAAATAATGTTATGTTTTGGAAAAACGACCAAGGCAAAGGTAACGGTATCGACCCCTAGTTTGATTGCACATTACTAGGTCAGAGGTTAGAATCTCGTCAACAAGAAATAAAAAGAAGTCCACTAGACGTACCCGTCGAACTTTACGGTCCCCGTCTGCTCGGTGTCCACTCTGTAGTGATCCAAGAGCAGGCGGACTACCTTGTCGTGGCCGTTGCGGGCGGCGACGATGAGCGGTGTGGACCTCTGGCCGGCCAGCTGGGTCACATAGCCCAACAGGAAGCGGGTCTCCACCTCGGAGTGGTTGAGTAGCAGCGCAGCCAGGGTCAGGACCCGACCTTCGCTCGCCGCCTTGTACACGTACCCGGCCAAGGACTCCATGTGAGCCGGACTAGTCGCCACAAGCTCCGCTTTGCTGGAGACTGCTGCCCGCAATGTCCACCCCGGAGCCAGCCGCCTCCCATTAAAATGTCCGAACAGACTCCGGTGATCGCATGAAAAACGTACGGTCTCCGTTGTGAGCGTCAGCGTGAATGGATGGCGCCGAGGGTACGTGACTTCCACACGCTCTCGGCGCTCCTCCAGCTTCTGCTTTAGCAAACGGCAGCTGAGCGAGCTGGCTAGCCTGCTAACGTTATCGAGAGAGACGCAAACCCCCTCCCCAAATACTACTTTTAAAACACAAGCAAAACGTTAATCTCACTTTCGGCCGTCAAATAAATCTCGTAGTAACTTTTCGCTTTGTAAATAAAAAAAAATAAAGAGCGAGTAAAACATGAACAAAAAAAGCACAGCCACTGTACCCTCTCGCTAACTATCGGGTTGCCGGAAGTGAAGTCCGCCGTAAAAATACTTCCGACTGGATTATCAGTTCCATGTTTAACACGTACACTTCCGGTAAGTGACTTCCGCTCGAGTTTAACTAAACTTTTAAAAATGTATTTTGGTTTTAAAACCACCAAACTGGAGTTAAAGTAGTAATATAAAAACATGGCGTTTAACGCCATCGTCTTATATTTGCAAAGAGCAATTTTATTTGTCATTACAGTGACTTTTACTGCTGTTTAGACTTAGACTTCTTTTTTTATTGTCATTCAAATTTGAACTTTAAAGTACAAATAAGAACGAAATTTCGTTGCATTAGCTCTTGGTAGTGCAGGATAAAAAAAAAGCAATAAGGTGCAGATATAAATAAATAGATTACTGTACAGATAAATACAATTCACTTTTTCATATGCATCCAGGTTTATGGATGTATTTTATATTGTCTTTTTTATTCCAGCGAGTTAATCCATTTTGGAGGGAGTTGAGGGGATAATTTAATTATGATGCGTTCAATAGTCTTACGGCCTGAGGGAAGAAGCTGTTGCAGAACCTGGAGGTTCTGCTATGGAGGCTGCGGAACCTCTTCCTAGAGTCCAGCAGTGAAAACAGTCCTTGGTGGGGGTGGGAGGAGTCTTTGCAGATTTTCTGAGGCCTGGATCTCCTGGATAGGAGGAAAAGGAGTCCTGATGATTAATGGTTGTTTAGTCAACAACCATTTTTTTACCTACTACTTTTGATTGATTGATTGACACTTTTTTTTGGTTGAGGGCACAGTACAGTACATGTTCCGTACAATTGACCACTAAACGGTAACACCCAAATAAGTTTTTTAACATGTTTAAGTCGGGGTCCATGTTAATCAATTCACAGTACCGATGCTATTGCTCCTGTATCGCTTTTATTTTGGCAGGCATCACCACTTGAGAAGATAAGCACAAAAATAGCTAATTTTTAAAGTCAAAACTGTTAAAATTTCCCGATTTAGTAGAATATTTGACAGGGCTTATCATGTTTAAAGCAAGAAGTTATCAATTGCCTGCAAATTTTCAAAGTTTATTCATAGAAAGGGATGTGGGGTGTAACCTCACATGAACGGCAAAATATAAACACGTGTCAGCACAAGGAAACGTTTTTGTGTCTCAGTTTGTGGGGTGAAAATATGGAACAGCCTGAGTGATGAGCTCACTTTGAGCATTTTCAGAAATTGTACAAATCTAAAATTTTGGTTCGGTATAGTGAGGTCTAGGCTTATTTTGAATATGAGTAAGAATGACTTATACAACTTACTTATGATGATATATTGATAATTGTAAGCCAGAGAAAACTGCATATCAGTAAAGTAACTGTGTAAAAAGGGGGGATTCAAAAAGCTTCCCATTACCTTTTTGAGATATTTTTGATTTATTCAATTTTCTTAATTCAATTTTCTTTTCTTTTCTGTGAAACAATATTATTGTCATTGAGCACAAGACTGTTCAATGAAGATACATATGTATGTATATTTTGTACTACATGTATGGAGCTGACTTTGACATACACAATAAACAAGAGATAACGAACTTCACCCATCCATCGATTAATTTTATACCGCTTGTCCCTCTCGGGGTAGCGGGGGTCTTGGAGCCTTTACCAATTCAACAAAAATATTTAAAAAATATGTATCATATTATGGCAAAATGTAGACCACAACAGTTGTCCCTTGCTTCATTGCGCTTCAAATATTGTGGCTTCACCACATCGCATTTTTAAACATAGAAATGGCTAAATAAACAAAAAATATCAATACTAAATTCGTAGCGGCCATGAGATTAAACCAAAACAATGATGTTGTTTCGGACATTGTGTTACCAGCAGGCACATGACATTAAAACAACATTGACAACTTGTTGAATTAGGTCCTGACGTTGAGCAACTCAAACGTAACGTTGAAACAACATGCTTTGCGACGGCGTTTAATCAATGTTGGGTTGTGACATTTTTAATTTGATCACTGAATTTTCGTCATTTCCCGACCAATATTTCACGACACAAATGCCACGTTGAAACTAAATATTATTTGACAACGTTTATTCAATGCCAGGTTGTGGCGTTGATTTGACCATTTAAATGTGGTCATTTCCCAACCAACAACATGGATTCAACGTGACATCAACGTTGTCTCAGTTTACAAATGCAACTATTTTGCAACGTTATTTCAATGTCAGTTTTAAAGGACATGTAGGTATAATCAAGGTTGTATCAATGTCTTGTGCCTGCTGGGTTGGTGTTACCATGCAATTTTCCTTAATGTGAATTGCTAAGCATGTCTGAAACAAATGAATTTTTGATTCCATACCATAGTGTTACCTTTTTACTTGAATAGGATATGACTTCTCTCGCGGGTTTGACATGTCATAATTTAGTATCTTACTAGTAGAATAAAAATATACAGTCTAAACAAAAGATAATAAGAAGACTGCAAGAATGCATCAACATGGAATTTTACAATTTAATTCATACTAATGGTGATAATAAGTATTTGTGTGAGTTCCAATACAGAAAGTGGCGGTATTGTTTCTACTACTCCACAGGGGAACCAAAGATGGCAGGCAAAGGATAGGACATTTTTCTTTTTCTCTTTCCAATTTTTGAAAAATAAACCCAGCAAAGAGATAAGAGATCAGCTTTAATCTAAACTTTGTAATGTTAAAAGGGAACCTACTTTTTTTGTTTTAATTTTGACTAGCATTCACAATTCATATGTAATGCATTCTAATTCGTAATATATGGCACGTACAAGGAGGCTAACAAATGAAGCTAATGGGACTCAAAAGGCCTTCTCCAAAACATTCAAAAAACTCCATCTACATGTTGTGTACAACATGCAAACTCCACACATAAAGACCTTGAGACTGGGGATCAAACACACGACCTTCATATTGTGAGGCACAAGCACTAATCCCTGTGTCACCGTGCTGCCTGGAAGTATATGTTAGTATGACATGTTATTAAGAATGTGCATGATGGATGTGTTTTAGAGTGCTTTATAGGCAAAATACAGGCGATTCATATTTGTTCCATTGTTAGCTGACTTTTGCTAACGTTTATTTATGATTTCGGATTCATAAAAAACAACCAAAAAAAAAACAATTGGATGTTTCTCAGTAAGGATTTTGGATTTTGCTACTATAAGAACATAAATATTGTGAATGATAGGCAACAAGCGTAAAAAAGTCCTGTTCCCAATTAACATGCAAAATTCTGGTCCGTAAAACTATTTGTTCGTTACATTATGTTGATTGTTTATCTATTTCTTCATTTTATGTGCGCTGCTGAACATGCTCCTCTGCTCATAAAACCAGCAATGTCATGACTTTTCAAACATAGTATAGATCCATTTTTGATTCATTAGTACTGCGATACTATATACCATTAGTGGTATACCGTACAACCCTGATGTGTAGCAACTTTTGAAACTCCAAAGTAAAAAATAATCCAGGTTGAGTTTGAAGTTCTCCACCCCCCCCATAGGGTTCAAAAGGGTATTTTATTTCGCATTGCATTGTGGGTGCAGGAGAGCAGTGAGCAGCAGCGGTGGCCGTGCTCAGGAATCCTTTTTTTGTGATTTAACCCTCAATTGACCGTAGCCATTTTTGTTGGCCAAAGCTTTGGTTTACATTACTGTCCTGTACGCTCAGTAATGTTAGAGAGAGCAACAAACTGGATAGAAATAGATCGTACAAAATGAAAAAATTGAAGGACTGTACTGAGACTACCGAATATAAATTAGTAAAATTGGGGAAATTGTTCCATATGAGCCCGTCCAATGGTCGAGAGATTTAAGTCAGCTGTTGAAGTCAAATTTGCCTAAATCTCGTCCCTGGAGTCAGTTTTTATAACTGTGAAGAATTTCAGAATGTCTAAAAAAGTCCTGTTCCGCATCAACATGCTAAATTTTGGTCTTTACAACTATTTGTTCGTTACATTATGTTGATTGTTTATCTCTGTCTTCATTTTCTTCCTGACGGACATGCTGACCAATAGCTAAAATCGTAGTTCTTGAACTCATCACACCACCAAACAAGGTGAGCGACATCATCCAATACAAGTTGAAGTAAAACGAGCACAAAACATTATTTTTATTAGCAGCCTCCTTTTTATAAAGTTCACACATGATGAGAGGACAGCTTGTGGTCAATTCTAACCAATAAATACACTTTGCATCTTCCGCCGCCATTAACTTGTGACACCGCATTCCTACTTCACATCTCAGCGAGTTTGTGAGCATAAATTCTGCCTCCAATCCTCAATTAAAAATGTCCGACTGTTGTCTGGAAGGCCCCATGCGGGTTCAGGTGTGACGTCTTTAGCAGAGTTGGAATTGCGGGTTAAATTAAAGTACCAATGATTGACACACACACACACACAAACACACACACACACACGCTAGGTGTGGTGAAATTAACCTCTGCATTTGACCCATCCCCTTGTTCACCCCCAGGGAGGGGAGGGGAGCAGTGAGCGGCAGCGGTGACCACGCTCGGGAATCATTTTTGGTGATTTAACCCCCAATTCCAACCCTTGATGCTGAGTGCCAAGCAGGGATGCAATGGCTCCCATGTTTATACACTGTACAAAAAAAAATCATATTTTTATGGTTAATTTACTCTAAATTTATACTGTAATTTTTCTATTTTTTTTAAATAGGTTATAAAACTGTGGAATTTAAGATATTATCCGTAAATAAATATCCCGCCTGTTATTTTAAGTAATATGCCAGTAATGACAAACTATGTATATTTAAAAAAATTTTAACAGAAAAATAACAAATTGGTTATACGTAGAATTTTCTGTTTTCTAAAATTACTTTCAAAGTCATGTTAATCTTCAAAAGGATCTTAACGATTCAGAAAAAATCGGTAAAATAATGGTATTTTTCTGCGGATCTGCCATCATTGTCATTTCACTAAAGGTGGTTGATCGTCACAATTTGGAAAAACTGTAGAATAAAGGTATTTTTCTGCAGAACTGTTTGCATAGTCACTTTATTAAAGGTGGTTGAGCTTAATCATTTAGTAGAACTCTGCAAAATGACAATATTTTTCTGCAAAACGATTCATGAAAATTTCTGTAAATATAATGTTTTTGATCATTATTTGGTCTACAATGTTTTACTTTAATTTTATGGTTTTCGTTTGGCAGCCGTAGCTGCCAGTGGATGACCGTTTTTTTACCGAATTTTTTTTTACAGTGTAGTCTTTGGTATGAACTCACGACCTACCGATCTCAGGGCGGACACTATAACCACAAGGCCACTGAGCAGGTTGAATCACTAAAATGATTCCCGAGCGCGGCCACCGCTGCTGCTCACTGCTCCCCTCACCTCCCAAGGGGCGGAAGAAGGGGATAGGTCAAACTCAGAGGTTAATTTCCCCACACCTAGTGTGTGTGCGACTATCAGTGGTACTTTAACTTTAAGTTGCTTCCTGTCCAAACATTTCAGTGTTCATCATCAAAACATCCACATCTGAGCCGCCTTCCCTGGCGTGCGGCTCCAGCGTCAGGACCGGGTCACAGTGAATCGTCAGGACGGACAGACGGCAGTTCTCCGTGTCCACATTGTTAAGCGGAACGGCGACGTCACTGGGTCGTGCGCGCGCGGTGGCGGCGGATCGGGGTGCAGCAGGGGACGCCATCTTCCAGAACATGTCCTTGAGCTTGGCGCGGAACTCCGGACGCATGAGGCAGTAGAGAACCGGGTTGAGGCAGCTGTTTGTGTGCGCCAGGCACACACTGAGCGGGTGCACGTAGGTGTGCGCCAGGTAGTAAGCCCGGTCCCAGTGAAGCAGGTTGAACTTGACCAGAACCCCCCACAGCGTGATGGCGTGGTTGGGCATCCAGCACATGAAGAAGGACACGACCACCAGTGTCACGGAGCGCGTGACGCGCGCTCGCCGCCTCCCCTGCTTGCCGCTCAAAGTGCGCGCCCGCAGCAGGCGCAGGAGCAGAAGGTAGCAGGCGCACACCACCAGGGCAGGGAGCACGAAGGCCACCAGGATCTTCTGCAGGTGGTAGAGAGCGAGCCACGTCTCTCCTTCCGGGAAGTCCAGGAGGCACAGACGCTCCCCCGCCACCTGCCTCACCGTGGAGAAGATGGCGGTAGGTGCGGTGGCCAAGGTGGCCGCCGCCCACAGCGCGCCCACCGCCCAGACCGCGCCGCACGCACGCCCCTGCCCGGCGGCGGGCTCCGGCAGCGCGGATGCCACGGAGCAGTACCGCGTCACGCTCATGGCGGTGAGGAAGAAGACGCTGGCGTACATGTTCATGACGGTCACGCTGAGCACCACCTTACACATGGCGTGGCCGAACGGCCAGCTGAAGTCCAGCAGGGTGTCCGCCGCCCAGAAAGGCAGCGTCAGCACGAACTGAAGGTCGGTCACGGCCAGGTTGACGATGAACAGGTTGATGGTGGCGCGCCGCTTCCCTCCGCCGCCTCGGTCGCGCACCCTGACGAGCAGGAGCACCAGCAGGTTTCCCGCCAGGCCCGCCGCGCACACCAGCGAGTACACCACCGAGACGAGCACGCGCACAGCGGGAGAGCCGTCCGAGGGCAAGTCTGCGCCGCTCACGCGCTCCTTGCCCGCCTCGGAGTCGTTCCAAGGCGCGCTCGCGTTGACGCTCCACAGCTCCGCCATGCGCTCCGCGGCCGAACCGAGTCGTGCGCGAAGTTGTTTCCGCTCATTTCCAGGACGACGTTCACATCATATATCATACACGCGCTTCAAAGTGCCCTGCGCTTTCTTCGCCACCGCCAGGCACTTTATACCGCTGCGCGTGCACGACGGAAAAGCGCGTGGACGATAGGGGACGTGCCTGTATGGACAAACCACAAACAACTATAAGTTGACATCAATATAACGTAACACTTTAGTATGCAGAACATTTTCTAAGTAACAAAGACTTAATTTGTAGTTATTTGGACACTAGGGCAACATATAGAATAGAATAGAAAGTGAGGCTTCACGGTGGCAGAGGGGTTAGTGAAGTGAAGTGAATTATATTTATATAGCGCTTTTTCTCTAATGACTCAAAGCGCTTTACATAGTGAAACCCAATATCTAAGTTACATTTAAACCAGTGTGGGTGGCACTGAGAGCAGGTGGGTAAAGTGTCTTGCCCAAGGACACAACGGCAGTGATGAGGACGGCGGAAGCGGGGATCGAACCTGCAACCCTCAAGTTGTTGGAACGGCCGCTCTACCAACCGAGCTATACCGGTTAGTGCGTCTGCTTCACAATACGAAGGTCCTGCAGTCATGTGTTCAATCCCAGGCTCGGGATCTTTCTGTGTGGAGTTTGCATGTTCTCTTTGTGAATGCGTGGGTTCCCTCCGGGTTCTCCGGCTTCCTCCCACTTCCAAAGACATGCACCTGGGGATAGGTTGATTGGCAACACTAAATTGGCCCTAGTGTGTGAATGTGAGTGTGAATGTTGTCTGTCTATCTGTGTTGGCCCTGCGATGAGGTGGTGACTCGTCCAGGGTGTACGCCGCCTTCCGCCCGATTGTAGCTGATGAGCGATGAGGTGGTGACTTGTCCAGGGTGTACGCCGCCTTCCGCTCGATTGTAGCTGATGAGCGATGACGTGGTGACTTGTCCAGGGTGTATGCCGCCTTCCGCCCGATTGTAGCTGAGATAGGTGCCAGCGCCCCCCGCAACCCCAAAAGGGAATAAGCGGTAGAAAATGGATGGATGGAATAGAAAGTACTTTATTGATCCCTAGGGGAAATTCAGCACCACAGTTTGCTCACAATAAACAATAATAATAATAAATAATATATGACATATATATAATATATAATATATGAATAATATAAATATATTCTACATATATTCTACATTTAAGTGCAGTCAAGAAGGAACATATGCATTATACATTCTGATGGCTGTCGGTATGAAGGACTTCCTGTGTCGTTCCGTGTTACATTTAGGGAGTCTGAGCCTTCCGCTGAACGTGTTCATTCTCTCCGCAAGGTCTGAGTGTAGTGGGTGGGAGGTGTTGTCCATAATGGCTAGGAGTTTTGCTAGACTTCTCCTCTCTGACACCACCGCCAGATAGTCCAGCTCCACTCCCACCACGTTAATGGCCTTCTCTACCAACTTGTCCAGTCTGTTTGCGTCCCTCACTCTCAGCCCGCTGTCCCAGCAGGCCACGGCGTACAAGAAAGCGCTCGCCACTACCGACTCTTAGAACATCTTCAACATCTTTGTACAGACGTTGAAGGATCCTAGCCTCCTGAGGAAGTAGAGGCGACTCTGTCCCTTCTTGTAGAGGGCCTCAGCGTGTTTTGACCCATTCAGTTTGTTGTCGATGTTTACTCTGAGGTATTTATAATCCTCAACCATGTCCACATCGACCTCCCTGATGGAAACAGGGGTCGCCAGAGTACTCCTCCTCCTTCCCAGGTCCACAAACAGCTCCTTGGTCTTCGTCAAATTGAGTTAGAGGTGGTTCTTTCCACACCATGGGGTAAGGATTTAAGGTTATTAATACAAGCAATAATTCTGAGGTTATTGAAGGAAGACTATGACTTGTATAAAAAGGCCACGCAGAATAAGGCATTAATAAGCACTTAATAATGACTAATTAAGATCCAATATGTGACTAATTGCATGTTAATAAGCAACTAATTAATGGTGAACATGTTCCCCACACTAAAGGGTTACCAACATAACAAACTGTAGATATAGAAATATATAATCCAGTATCAGTGATGTGCGGTGAACTAGATACTTTTGGAGTATTTCCCTCCTTTTTTTTTTTTTTTTACTTAAATTCATATGTGCAGCACTAATCATTGTTGACTTAGGTTGCACATTAGAATAACAGGAAAAAGAAGGGAGTTATTTGCTTTCGTAAAAACTTTATCATACTGATATTACGATATGATAAATGGGTCCAAAAAGTATTTGATAAATAAATAAATGGGTTGTACTTGTATAGCGCTTTTCTACCTTCAAGGTACTCAAAGCGCTTTGACACTACTTCCACATTTACCCATTCACACACACATTCACACACTGATGGAGGGAGCTGCCATGCAAGGCGCCAACCAGCACCCATCAGGAGCAAGGGTGAAGTGTCTTGCTCAGGACGCAACGGACGTGACGAGGTTGGTACTAGGTGGGATTTTTGGTCCCATTTGCTTTTAACAAAATAAATCAAGTATTTTGAGTGTATCTTACCATAATGTTTTTGTATCAGAAGCAGCAATAGCTATCCTCCATGAAAATGTACTTTGTATGATCACATTCATTTTGTCTAAAAGTCCAGTTTAGAGAAGTATTTAATGTTAGATACAGTATATCATCCTCCATATTGGCATACACGTCCATTTAATCCAATTTCATTCCAAGCTATAAAACAATATTTTTGTATCTGACAAAAAACACCCACAAACGTTGGTTTAGTCTTTATAAAAATGCCATGTTTGTTATAAATATAGTTAAAAAGAAAAAGGAAAAAAGGCTGGCTTTGCTGGAGAGACATGTGTCTGCTAGATTGAGCGCCCAAACTTTTACCAGTGTGGCGAGTCGGAGTACTGCAGAGGCATTCAACTGCAAGTTGACAATATATCGCCCCCTACCTTGAGGTAGAGGTACTTGCTGTCTCAGGGCCTGCCTTTTCCCTGTGGCAACAAGCACACGCCCCCTTGCACGCACATACTCAATACATTTTGTGTGTCCCCGTGGAGGCACCACCTGTGTCTGCCTCACTTCTCCTCTGCCGGGTTATTTTCATCAGGAAACACGGAATTTCCGCGATTTTGAGCATGAAATTTGTCAAAATATACAGTATTCACACCACAATCACATATAAATCATACACCAAAAGATAAATATTTAAACTTATTTTATCACTTTGTTTTTTAAACATCTCATGGTTGAGCCACCTGTTGGCAAGGTGAGGCACTGCCTCACTTGCCTTCCCTGAAAAGCACGTCACTGTTCAGTACATAAATCACACATGTACATAATCAGGAATTTTTTTGTTTTGTTGCTTTGTCTAGTTCAGGGGTGTCAAACTCATCTTAGATCGGGGGCCACATGGACAAAAATCGACTCCCTGGTAAAATCAAGGCTTGATAACTTAAAAATAAAGACAACTTCAGATTGTTTTCTTTGTTTAAGAATAGAAAAAGCACATTCTAAAAATGTAGAAATCATAATGTTGTTTTTTTTTTTACACGAACATGTGGTTTATTTTATTTTACATATGTAGCATAATCTACAAAGATACAAAAATTTTTTTGATTGAATGATTGAAACCTTTATTAGTGGGTTGCACAGTACAGTACATATTCTGTTCAATTGACCACTAAATTGTAACACCCGAATAAGTTTTTCAACTTGTTTAGGTCGGGGTTCTCGTTAGTCAAGTCATGCTATTGCGATACCTAGTGGGCACATTTAGAACAGCAGTTTCTTTCATTCCAAAATTTCGGCAAATTTTTATACTTAGCACGAGCTGTTTGACACCCCTGGTCTATTTAGTACGTATGTTTATTTACACATTCATTAAAGTGGCTGAAGCCAATGTCCAATGTTAGCCCGGCAATTGCATTCTTCGCATTAACACTCCCAGTGCTAAGATTATAAATATTGTTACTCAAACTTACCCGTCTGAAAATGCCGCGAATGGACCAACATGCAGTGATGCAGTGATTCGAACGTCTCCCTCTTAAATTAGTTTTAAATCACGTCTTAAGAGGTATTTTTACTTTTGGCTTTTAAACCAGCATGAGAGTCGTGTGATTTTAGTCCATTTTAATTTTCTCTGATGTATTTTATCTATTTATTCTTTTTATACTTAAATGTTTTATGTTACTGACTCTTCTCGTATGCATGTCTTAACTTATGTGCAGCACTTTGCGCAACGTCTATTGTTTTCTGAAATGTGCTATATAGATAAAGTGGATTGGATCGGATTGTTTGCATGCAAATCTGGTGCGAATGTCAACTGTGCAGAATTGTCTGGTGTCCCATAAGAATTGATACATGATTGCCATTGTTTGCAAGCAGGTGCCGCATGCTAATGTTGATATGCTCAACACGGTCCAGCGGCCACATGTTGTTTTCTCATCCCCCTCCTCCTCCTGTGTGCTCCCCCCTGCATCTGCTCGTACTCACACAATGTTCACACGCTCAGATGAGTACGTTTATTTATTGTCCTTCCCTCCTGTTATTACTCGGCGAGCTAATTTATCATCTGGCCTTAGACCTTTACTGAAGTTTTATAGGCCTTACGTGTTTATTGTTAGATTAGTGATCAGAGTGTATTAGCAACTAGGTAACTGCAGGAGCAGGAGCCTACTAAATGCTATGTGGGAAACAGAATAAAACATGCTTTGATTCAAACGTACCTGTCTGAAAATGCCGCCAACACACCAACATGCAGTGATGAGCAAGCTACATGAAAAATGTAGTAAGCTACAAGTTACTCTTGATTAAATGTTGCTAAGCTTAAAGGGAAGCTATCCCCGAAGAATTTCAGCAAGCTACACTACAAACTCCACGGCAAAAGTAGCTTGCTACATCAAAGCTACTCGTGGTCAAAAGTTTACATACACTTGCAAAGAACATAACGTCATGGCTGTCTCAAGTTTCCAATATTTTCTACAATTCTTTTTTTTTTTTGTGATAGAGCAGGGGTGCCCATTACGTCGATCGCGAGCTACCAGTCGACCGCGGGGGCTGTGTCAGTCGATCTCGAGCCAGGCTTTTAAAAAAAATAGACCTAAAAATTAGTGATCATCAATCTTCACCAAGACGTCACTTAAATGACATTCACGGTACCGGAGGGTCTTGTGAGATGACGCTGGCTGCTGCAAGATCATTATTATTAAAATATGACCGAGAGGAAGGCGAGAAACACTTTATTTCAACAGACTCTCGCGCCGTACCTTCCGTCAAAACTCTAAAGGCCGACTGCACATTTCCTATCTTCACAATAAAAGCCCTGCTTCATGCTGCCTGCGCTAACTAAATACAGAGTCTCGGAAAACTGGCGTGCACAAGCGATCCCTCAGAAAGCTGGCGTGCACATCACTTGTGCACGCCAGCTTTCCGAGACTCTTATTTTGTTAGCGCAGGCAGCAAGAAGCAGGGCTTTTATTGTGAAGATAGGAAATGTGCAGTCGGCCTTTAGAGTTTTGACGGAAGGGACGGCGCGAAAGTCTGTTGAAATAAAAAGTGTTTCTCGCCTTCCTCTCTGTCATTTTTTCATAATAATGAACTGGCAGCAGCCAGCGTCATCTCACAAGACCCTCGGGTGCCGTGAATGTCAATCAAGCAAGCTACGGAATTTGCCGCCAATGTTTTTCTTGTAAAGTGTATGGAAGCTGGATGAATTAGATGCCAAAAACCAACCACTTTCATGTGGTATTGTACAGAAAGGACAAATTTTTTTCTCCTCCATTTGAAAATGTGGGCGTTATCATCATTACTGTCTGATTCCAATCAATGCAAGTCATCAGAATCAGGTAATACACCAACTTATATTCTTGTCTTTGTGAAAGAAAGACATCTATATGTGTAACACATGCTTGTATTATCATTAAACACATTTAACTTGTTTACAAAAATGTCTCTTTCATAAATAAATAAATATAAATGATATATATAAATGAGGTAGATCCCCTCGAGTTGGTCAATTGAAAAGTAGCTCGCCTGCAGAAAAAGTGTGGGCACCCCTGTGATAGAGTGATTGGAGCACATACTTGATGGTCACAAAAAACATTCATGAAGTTTGGTTCTTTTAGGAATTTATTATGGGTCTACTGAAAATGTGACCAAATCTGCTGGGTCAAAAGTATACATACAGCAATGTTAATATTTCTTACATGTCCCTCGGCAAGTTTCATTGCAATAAGGCACTTTTAGTAGCCATCCACAAGCTTCTGGTTGAATTTTTGTTTTGACCACTCCTCTTGACAAAATTGGTGCAGTTCAGCTAAATATGTTGGTTTTCTAACTTGGACTTGTTTCTTCAGCATTGTCCACACGTTTTAGTCAGGACATTGAGAAAGCCATTCTTAAACCTTGATTCTAGCCTGATTTAGCCATTCCTTTACAACTTTTGACCCAACTTCCCGTCTGTTAATTTGAGGTTATCCTGAAGAATTTGGAGGGAATCTTCCTTTTTCATTGTCCCATTTAAATCACCAGTTCCATTGGCAGAAAAACAGGCCCAGAATATAATACTACCACCACCATGCTTGACGGTGGGTGTGGTGTTCCTGGGATTAAAGCACTCCCATTTTCTCCTCCAAACATATTGCTGGGTAGTGTGGCAAAACATCTCAACAACATCACATGAACAAAGATAAGACCTTCTGGAGGAAAGTTCTGTGGCCAGATGAAACACAAATTAGGATGTTTGGCCACAATACCCAGCAATATGTTTGGAGGAGAAAAGGTGAGGGCTTTAATCTCGGGAACACCATTCCCACCGTCAAGCATGGTGGTGTTAATATCATGCTCTGGGCCTGTTTTGCTGCCAATGGAACTGTTGCTTTAAATGGGACAATAAAAAAGGAGGATTACCTCCAAATTCTTCAGGAAAACCTAAAATCATCAGCCGGGAGGTTGGTTCTTGGGCGCAGTTGGTGGTTCCAACAGGACAATGACCCCAAACATATGTCAAAAGTGGTAAAGGAATGGCTAAATCAGGCTAGAATTAAGGTTTTGGAATGGCATCCCCAAAGTCCTGACCTAAACGTGTGGACAATGCTGAAGAAACAAGTCCATGTCAGAAAACCAACAAATTTAGTTGAACTGCACCAATTTTGTCAAGAGGAGTGGTCAAAAATTCAACCAGAAGCTTTCCAGAAGCTTCTGGTTGAATTGTCTTATAACAGTGAAACTTGCCAAGGGACAGATTTGGTCACATTTTCAGTATACCCATAATAAATTTATAAAACGACCAAACTTCATGAATGTTTTTGTGACCAAAAAGTATCTGCTCCAATCACTCTATCACAAAAAAATAAGAGTTGTAGAAATTATTGGAAACTCAAGACAGCCATGACATTATGTTCTTTACAAGTTTATGTAAACTTTTGACCATGACTGTATATATGACCCCCAGTACGACATGCATTAAGCTACAGATCTCCATTTAACACCATTTTAAAATCTATGGGCCCACATGTATAACATCAATGTTAATGTAACTGAGAATCTACAAATGAATCTGAGGGTCCCTCCCCGCACTCCACTGTATGTATTTATTTTACAAAAGTAGTTTGCATTTTCTTTGGCCCACCCCTGTACACACCAATATCATTTTTTATGCCCTATAGCAGGGGTGTCAAACTCAATTTACCTGGGGGGCACTGGATGCAGAGTCCGGGTGGGGCGGGGGCCGCAAGAAAAGATTTCTTAAAAAAATATTTCTTAAAAAAATATTTCTAAATGTCTTTATATTTATTTTACACACAAAATAAAATCAAAATATGAATGAACAAAATGAGAATTAAGTAATGTGAGGCAATGCAAATTAAACAATAAAAAAAACAAATAACGGTTTGAATTGGTCCAGGTTATTGGGGACTGTTATTACTGACGGACAGGTGTCGCGGTGTGACTGCAGCCAGGCGCGTAAGAAACCCCTCGTTTCCATGGCAACGTTTCTGTTGCTTTCACTCATTTGCCGCTTTTCCACTGAGGCAGGTGTAGGCAGCCCAGAACATTGAAAGAGCCATTTTGGACCCAAATAACAAAAATCGTCGGGGGGTTGTTAAAACGTTTTTCTGCTTGCATCAGCCCTCGAGAGCCACTTATCACACCGTGATTGGTAGATTTCTTCAGCTCCGCACACAACGCTGTCAAGCGCCATTCATTTAAAACTTGCGGGCCGCACTAATATTAAAATTTCATATTAAGGTGGGGGCCGCAAAATAACGTCTCGGCCCGCGGGCCGCATGTCTGAGACCCCTGCCCTATAGTTAAAAAACAAAAAACAAAACAACATCTACTATATTTATATATCTTGACAAAAAACAAAAAACAAAAAAACGACTAGTGTGTTGTTCGGGAACATTTGGTAATGGTTATGTGCAGTAAAACTTTTCATGAACTCAACTCATCTTAATTGTCCATCCATCCATCCATTTCCTACCGCTTATTCCCTTCTGGGGTCAAGGGGGGCGCTGGCGCCTATCTCAGCTACATGTTGGACGTCTTGGATGAAAAAATCAATTATGATTTTGGTTTACAAATTAAACAACTAAAAAGGAAGGTTTTGGGCAATGTTTTCTCTAAACACATGTATGTGTCTGAATAAGGCCAAGGACACGCAATATTGGGGTTTTTTCCTGGACGTCGTCTTCATCATCATCATTTTTTTTGGTCATGTGACATGAGTGCGTGTCTGTTACGATTTTGCTTCCTGGATTCGATTACCTGCCGTATCTTGCCTCTGATTGACTAGTCCGTAATGTTTCGCACTAACATTAGCCATTTGTGACTCATCATACAAACGCAAAGCAATCATCACAGATTTTCTCCCTATGTATTCATCATCCAGGTCTTTTTATTTTCTCTGTATTTTTTAAAAAACTATTTTCGCAGACCATTTTTCTCCTTGTAGCTGTGATGTAAGCTACCTCACTACATGGGTCGAAAAATAGCTAAACTACAGAAATCGCTACTCCTTCAGAAAGGAGTGAAGCTTCTTCCAAACTACTGGGGAATTCGCTACATGTACCTTCCGCCCAAATGCAGCTGTAATAGGCTCCAGCACCCCCCGCGACCCTGAAAGGGACGCGCGGTAGTAAATGGATGGATGTATAGCTTGTTACTGCCCATCACTGCCAACATCTACCAGGTGATGGCGATAAAAGTCATGTTTGATTGTCTGCTTTTCACCGTCTCTTTATCAGCTCACAACCCGAGTTTCTTGTCTTCACTTTCGCGCTAGAAATGAGAAAATATTCACCAAATCTCTTTTTCTTCCAGAAGCGATCATGACGATTGAGGCAGTTGTTGACGCCATATCTTCGCGCCATGTTTCGAACTTCTTAAAGAAAAGAACAAAACTTAAGCACATAGTAAATAAGCTTTTCAGTGGCCTGCAAGACCCACAATGCATTGCGATTACAACGTCACACTTTCAAGCTTAGGAGGAAACAATACAAAAAGTGAATTCATCTGTCTGCAATGAATTGATTTGTTCCAACGTCAAGCTCTAGCCATCCCACAATCTTTATCAAGTGTCCAAGCAATTACATTTTATGTCACATTTTAACGTTCTTATCTGTCACACAAGTGTAAAAAGAAGTTAAGGGCTGTATAATAAACTAATTGGACAGGGAACAGTCACCTGATGCCGTTATGTATTGTTTATAAAGTTTTGTAGTGTGGAATACGTGTGTTTGAAGGTTCTCTTTCCTGTGGCGCAGTAAGCTCTATGGTTATCATCACCTTTTTCTTCTTCATTGCTGGGTTGAAGTCTCACTTTGGAGGCAGAAGCATGTATTTGAACTCCAAGACGCCCCTGTTGTGTCGGTATATGTATATGAGCTAACATGCAGTGCGATAAGAGCGCAACTGATTGGATGCTGCGGATTCTTTTGCGACATTCTAAGATGTGCCTGCTGTAATTTGATGATGTTGACAGAGCAGCGTGGCAGCGAGTTCCTTCCGGAGGTGCACGGGAATGGAAATGATGTTCCCTTCTGTTCGAGGCCTCTGGGGATCCGACGGGAATGCATGGCATCGGTTTTACATAATCAGTCATGAAGAACAGAAATAGTCCAAGAGTTTCTTGTTGTTCTCAAGCAGCACACACCTGCTTTAGTCCACACACCGTTAAGAACAGAGCCACCTGTTGGAGGCTGTTGTTTTTGTTACATCATCCATTCGTATCAGGCTTAATTGGGGGTCAGCAACCCGTGGCTCTAGAGCCGCATTTGGCTCTTTAGCACCGCCCGAGTGGCTCCCTGGACTTCTTTCAGAGATGTGTGAAAAAGATGAAGAAAAAAACATTTTTTTGTTTTAATATATTCTCTGTAGGAGAACAAACATGACACAAATCTTCCTAATTGTTAGAAAACCCACTGTTTATGTTGTACATACTTCACTGATGAGAGTATTTGGCAAGTGTCGTTTTGTCCTTCTCATTTCAGAGATCCTGGAACTCATTGTAGTTTGTTTACATGTACAACTTTCTCCGATGTTGCCACAGAAATATGTGTTTTATGCCTGTCCTTCAATGTCTCAAATTGTCCACCAAATATTTTAAGCTGTGTGTGTATTGATTTGTTGTAGTGCTCATCAGGCATATTTGGTCAGTCCAAGACTGCAAGCTAATCCATGCTAACATGCCATTTAGGCAAGCTGTATGTACAATCGTGGTCAAAAGTTTACATACACTTGTAAAGAACATAATGTCATGGCTGTCTTGAGTTTCCAATAATTTCTACAACTCATATTTTTTGTGATAGAGTTATTGAAGCACATACTTGTTGGTCACAAAAACATTCATAAAGTTTGGTTCTTTTATGAATTTTTTATGGGTCTACTGAAAATGCGACCAAATCTGCTGGGTCAAAAGTATACATACAGCAATGTTGGTATTTGGTTACATGTCCCTTGGCAAGTTTCATTGCAATAAGGCGCTTTTGGTAGCCATCCACAAGCTTCTTATTAAATTTTTGACCACTCCCCTTGACAAAATTGGTGCAGTTCAGCTAAATTTGTTGGTTTTCTGACATGGACTTATTTCTTCAGGATTGTCTACACGTTTAAGTCACGACTTTGGGAAGGCCATTCTAAAACTTTAATTCTAGCCTGATATAGTCATTTCTTTACCAATCTTGATGTGTGTTTGGGGTCATTGTCCTTTTAGAACAACCAACTGCGCCCAAGACCTAACCTTCGGGTTGATGATTATTAGGTTTTCCTGAAGAATTTGGAGGTAATCCTCTTTTTTTCATTGTTTCATTTACTCTCTGTATAACGCACTACGCCGACAGGGAATCAAATCCTCCAGTGCCAGACGTGTCCCCCTGCTTAAGCCAGTGCATGTCCAGGCCGTCTGAAGTTTGCCAGAGAGCACATGGATGATACAGCAGAGGATTGTGAGAATGTAATGTGGTCAGATGAAACCAAAATAAAATTTCTTGGTATAAACTCAACTTGTTGTGTGTGGAGGAAGAAGAATACTGAGTTGCATCCCAAGAACACCATACCTACTGTGAAGCATGGGGGTGGAAACATCATGCTTTGGGGCTGTTTTTCTGCTAAGGGGACAGGACGACTGATCCGTGTTAAGCAAAGAATGAATGGGGCCATGTATCGTGAGATTTTGAGCCAAAACCTCCTTCCCTCAGTGAGAGCTTTGAAGATGAAACGTGGCTGAGTCTTCCAGCATGACAATGATCCCAAACACACCGCCTGGGCAACAAAGGAGTGGCTCCGTAAGAAGCATTTGAAAGTCCTGGAGTGGCCTAGCCAGTCCCCAGACCTCAACCCCATAGAAAATCTGTGGAGGGAGTTGAAAGTCTGTGTTGCTTGGCGACAGCCCCAAAACATCACTGCTCTCGAGAAGTATATTGTATATGCACCTTAGGAGGAGCTGCTCCAATTTCGTTGTTCTTTGAACCTGTTCATTGCAATAATGACAATAAAACTCTATTCTATTCTATTCTATTCTATTCTAAGATCTGCATAGAGGAATGGGCCAAAATACCAGCTACTGTGTGTGCAGACCTGGTAAAGAGCTATAGTAATCGTTTGACCTCTGTTATTGCCAACAAAGGTTATATTACAAAGTGTTGAGTTGAATTTTTGTTATTGATCAAATACTTATTTTCCACCATAATTTACAAATAAATTCTTTAAAATTCCTACAATGTGAATTCCTGGATTTTTTTCCCACATTCTGTCTCTCACAGTTGAAGTGTACCTATGATGAAAATTACAGACCTCTGTCATCATTTTAAGTCGGAGAACTTACACAATCGGTGGCTGACTAAATAGTTTTTTGCACCACTGTATCTAATATTGACACTTACATAATGTTTTGCCTTTATTATAACACTTTTAACATGGCTCCAGACTGATTTAAAAAAAAAAATTTTGGGGTTCAATATGGCTCTTTCAACAACCCCTGGGCTAAATCGACTTTCACTGATTGTTGTTGTCAATTGTCTTAAAGATACTGTTGTTATGGTAAAAGCCGCATATGTGACGGTCTTTTATGTTGCCGTAAGTCGAGTGTAATGTTGGCAATTACCTCACACTCGTGTCTTCACACATGGAAATGGAAATTCTTAACATGCACAAGACACAAAAGAACTGAAAAGCCTTGCCGTGCCGGTGGATACTCGTTAAACCCTCATGAAGCCCTGGATTAATCATCGCGTGAACCATAGGGGGCATTGCTAATGAGCTTCTTATGCGTTTCTTTTCCTTTCAATCATGTGAACTGTTTACGAAGCTGGCCAAGGACACCCTCAGCCTCTATCTAAATTAAAAACACGAAGCGGTGTTCAACCACTTAAAGATGACAGTGCGTTTGTTTGCTGTCATTGTTGATGACTTCACGCGTGCTCCTTGTCCAAATATTAGCACTTAGCCGAGCGTCTTCATTAAAAAAAGACGTAGGCGGAACATCTGTCCTCACGATGCTGATGATGATGATGGTTTTGACTTTGTTGTCTATGGGGTCCACGTGCGTGGTACTATTTGTTTCTGATCCATCAGACAGGTCATGTAGTTCTGTGTGCTGTAATGCAGGAGTTATAAAAGATGTTCCGTTGGTGTCAGGGCCATGTAAGCAATCAATCAGTATTGCCATGACAACATCCCTACCTGATTGCGCGATGATTAATTACTTTATTAGCATGTTACAGCTAGTTTGCACAATGCACAATGATCTTCACGCGCACTTTTTGGTCAAACTTTTTACTCATGTAGAAAAAATTGCGAATTGGGTCACCTTGATATGCTTAGGTAATTAAAGCCAATCCAATAGGTCAATTTATGCTATACTATTTGAACAAAACATCCACATCTTTGCTTCATCTGACAAAGAAAATACATGTGTATTTTCAAATAATACATCTCATTAATAATAAATTAATTTGTTTTTGTCCCTGGCTCTCAACGAAGGCGGACGCTTCCCTTCCCCCTCTTACCTTCATCCCCTCTGTAGTACAGGGGTGTCATACTCGACATTGCAGTCATTGTTGCCCTCAGAGGACCGTTTTTAACGATGAGTAATACATGAATATACATGTATATAAAGAACATATCTGCGATGAGGTGGCGACTTGTCCAGGGTGTACCCCGCCTTCCGCCCGATTGTAGCTGAGATAGGCGCCAGCGCCCCCCGCGACCCCAAAAAGGGAATAAGCGGTAGAAAATGGATGGATGGATAAAGAACATATTACCAATATATTTTTTTACATAAGCTGCAAAAAAAACTAAACATTTACATTTTACTTTAAAAACTGGCAGCTCACCCACCAAAATTTTACAGCAAAAGCAGTGTTTTTTTTTTACAGCATATACAAAATGAATGGAATGGAATAGAAAAACAATACAACTGTTTTTAGTGGTAAAATTCCGACAACAGAGCTGCCTTTTTTTTTTTTTTTTTTTTTTTACCGTGAAATCTAGCTTTTTTAATGTTTTTTTTTTTGGTTTGCTTTTTAATGTTTCAGTGTCCTACTGTATATGGAAAAAAAAACAGTACCAAAGTTGATTTAAGGGAAAAAACTCAGTCGGCGGAATTGAACCATCAAATATATTGTCAATTTTAGAGTCTACAATTTGATTGATAATATGTTTTGAAATCATAAGTCAAGCAGATATTTAAGTACAGTATTTATCTTTGTCTTAACAAAAAATATTTTTGGAATACATGATAATATAATATTTATATTTTGATAATATTGAATTTTAAAAGATATGCAATTGCATGCAGTAGATTTTAGATTTAGATTTTATTTATTGGTCTCCATTGGGGAAATTAATTTTCACTGCCGTACATTTAAACAATAGACATTATTGGAGATGTCCGATAATGGCTTTTTGGCCGATATCCGATATTCCGATATTGTCCAACTCTTAATTAACGATTCCGATATCTAGCGATACTGATATATAGCTGTGGAATAAACACATTACTAGGCCTAATTTTGTTGTGATGCCCCGCTGGATGCATTAAACAATGTAACAAGGTTTTCCAAAAAAAATCTACTCAAGTTATGGTAAAAAATGCCAGCATGGCACTGCCATATTTATTATTGTATTCACAAACTGCATTATTTTTTTAACATTCCTCAAAGGAGCAGCTTGGAATTTGAGACATGTTCTCCCTGAGAGGGGCGGGGGTGTATGTTATAGCGTCCCGGAAGAGTTAGTGCTGCAAGGAGTTTCTGGGTATATGTTCTGTTGTGTTTATGTTGTGTTACGGTGCGGATGCCCGAAATGTTTTGTGATTCTTGTTTGGTGTGGGTTCACAGTGTGGCGCATATTTGTAACAGTGTTAAAGTTGTTTATACGGCCACCCTCAGTTTAACCTGTATGGCTGTTGACCAATCATGCTTTCACTTGTGTGTGTGAAAAGCTGTAGGTAACATGTGATTGGGCCGGCACGCAAAGGCAGTGCTTTTAAAGGCCTATTGAAACCCACTACTACCCACCACGCAGTCTGATAGTTTATATATCAATGATGAAATATTAACATTGCAACACATGCCAATACGGCCTTTTTAGTTTTCTAAATTTTGTTCTCGAAACGTCGAGTAATGATGACGTTTACATAAGACGTCACAGGTTTTTTAGGAAGTATGAGCGCTGCGCACACACACAGCTAAATGTCGTCTGCTTTAACGGCATAATTATACAGGTTTTTTTTGAGAACTGTGTTGCTGAATCTTTTGCAATTTGTTCAATTAATATTGGAGAAGTAAGTCACAGTAGAAAGATGGAGTTGGAAAACTTTAGCCTTTAGCCACACAAACACACGGTGATTCCTTCTTTAAAATTCCTGGAGGTGAAACTTTCCAATGGATCAGAGCGCGGTCAAGAGAACATGGATCCCGACCACATGTCAACCAGCAGGTTTCGGTAAGAAAATTGTGGTTAAAAAGTCAGTTCTTACCGGAGAAAAGCTGAGTTTGTGCCGTCCATAGCTGTCGTCGACTCCCCTGAGACACTGCGCGTCAAGACACCCGTGGAGACACCCTTCCGACGATCAGGTAATATTAAACTCACTAAAACACTAGCAACACAATAGAAATATAAGGGATTTCCCAGAATTAACCTAATAAATGTGTCTAAAAACATCGGAATCCGTCACAATGCAATCACGTTTTTTTTTTTTTCTAGTCCGTCGCTATCAATATCCTCAAACATGAATCTTTCATCCTCGCTCAAATTAATGGGGAAATTGTCGTTTTCTCGGTCCGAATAGCACTTTTTGTTGGAGGCTCCCATTAAAAACAATGTGAATATGTGAGGAGCCATCAAACATGTGACGTCATCGTCTGCGACTTCCGGTAGAGGCAGGGCTTTTCTCTTAGCACCGAAAGTTGCGAACTTTATCTGGATGTTCTTTACTAAATCTTTTCAGCAAAATAAATGGCAATATCGCGAAATGATCAAGTATGACACATAGAATGGACCTGCTATCCCCGTTTAAATAAGAAAATCTAATTTCAGTAGGCCTTTAAGGTTTATTGACGCTCTGTACTTTTCCCTACGTCCGTGTATACAGCAGCGTTTTAAAAAGCCATGAATTTCACTTTTTGAAACCGATACTGATAATTTTGAAACCAATACCGATAATTTCCGATATTACATTTTAAAGCGGCAGTGTAACGCCGGTTCGGCATCGTGGTACCGGGTTCGATTCCCTCGAGGATGCGTCAAACGAAGAACACAACAAAGGTAAGATCTAACAAATTTATTAACAAAAAGTGAGCTCTGAACAAAAACACTGGAGCTAATAAAAAGGGAAACAAAAGACACTAGCGTGAAAACTAGGAAATATAAAGAACTACGATTTGGCACGATGGCACAAAAAATGAAAACAAAGATGATTAGCATGTGAGCTAAAGATGACAACAAAGTGGCTTAGCTAATGAGCTAGCGAGAAAAACATACCTGACGTTACTTGTTGCATGTGAGCAAATTAGAGTCCCAGAAAGAATAAACAGAAGAGGCTGGCTTATAAAGGAAAGGTAATTAGCAGAGAACAGGTGTGCAGGAACCGGGAGTAACAGCTGAAACTAATAAGTTACCATGGTGATGGACTAAACGGGAAATAAACGGATCAGACGGAGAATGAGAACAAAGATGGAAAAATAAACAATAATATTTGAAGATCCGAGACACGGATCGCAACAGGCAGTCCAATATAATCGGAAATCCCTAGACGCTACACATCAAGAACAAAAATAACAAAAATACATCATGCATGACCAACACATACATGATACATGCAAGTGATTTTTAATGTCAAAAGGGAATTAAAAAATATATTTAGTAAGAAAAGATTAAGCATTTTATTAACTCATATTATTTCCAGGTTTCACAGTCCACATAAAATTGGGGGCGGGGGGGTCTCCACATCTGCGGACCCCTCCGAGGTTTCTCATTGTAGCCCATTGGGTTGAGTTTTTCCTTGCCCTGATGTGGGATCTGAGCCGAGGATGTCATTGTGGCTTGTGCAGCCCTTTGAGACACTCGTGATTCAGGGCTAAACTTTAATTGATTGATTGATTGATCATGATCTTGTAAGCCCTTGCTATCACACTTACAGATGACTGACACCTTTTCATCAGGTTGAAGGTCATATGTGGGACTGTACAAGCTGACTTGTCGGTAACAAGGATGAAGATTTTCCAGCTTTGAGCCCGAGGGGGGAGAATTCCCAGCATCCTTCAGGGTTATTAAAGCTCCCACTTTATGGGTTGGCGAAGAGGAAGTCGCTTTATCGCCCGCCCACACACACACGCACGCACGCACGCACACACAAACACACACACACACACACACACACACACACACACACACACGCACACACACACACACACACACACACACACAACCTGATAGCTACTTTTTCCGAAGACAGGTGTTAGCCGCTTCCTTATCGCTGTTTGCTCATTAAGCGGCGTCGGCTAAACCAAACATGTGATGAATAAAAGAGGTGGGGGTGGGGGGAGGGCATCACATGATTGTGTTGTTTCCCTTCCCCTCACGCAGGAAATTAATCACACAAGCTTTCGCTCTCTTTTTAATTTGAGATGAAAACACTCGTTGCTGCCGAAAACCCCTCCAACCTCTTATTACCGACCAATGACGAGCATGATTAAAACACGCACACACTGAAACTTATCATCCAAAATCTTGTTTTTTTTCCAATGTGTTTTAGTTCTGTCCGTCATTGCTTCTTTGAATAAAATAGCCCTGCATGGAATGTACTTAACAGCCGGTCTATAGGCTTTTTCTTGTGGATGAAGATTGGTTTGTGGAGGACAATGTGTCCATTGAGGAGGCCCCGCCCGCAATCACTTTTCGCTTCTGTTGACCAAAATAAACATGGCGTACTGCAGATTTCTTAGCTTGTGTCAGATAAAAGAGCAGCATGGAGAGAGAGAGAGGGAGAGAGAGAGAGAGAGAGAAAGATAGAGAGAGAGAAAGAGAGAGAGAGAGAGAGAGAAAATTCAATCATCAATTCCATTGATGGAGAACGGAAAAATTAGATGTTCTGTTTGCATGTACCTGGACCACACACACGCACGCACACACACGCACACGCACGCACGCACGCACGCACGCACGCACGCACACACACACACACACGCACACACACACACACAAACACACACACACACACACACACACACACACACACACACACACACACACACACACACGCACACGCACACGCACACACACACACACACACACACACACACAGAGGTCTTTTGTCTTGTTGAAATTATATTCCACAGGTGTAAGCAAATCAGATTATTTGCATAATACTACAAATGTGCTGACTTGCTTTAGAAGGAGAAGAAAAAGAATGCCTAAATGCAATTACTGCTATCATGGTCGAAGATCCAAAACAAACAAAGAAACAAAAAGTTTTGTCTGAGGAGACAAAGAAAAAGTAAAACAGAGCTTACCCGGATAAGAGGACAGTCAGGATCAACATTGCCCTGGCTTTCACTCGCTGGCCTGAGCTCAAAGACGAGAAATTTCATACAGATGTTGCCTTGGCTCTCTTCTGTGACTTTCAATGCTCAAATCAAAAATGATATAATCATCTTAGTAATGGTAATTTAGCATGGTGGCAACTACTTCCTTCGAAAAAAAATCATCCGCCGATCTTTCATTGCTTCGGAGTTGCTTCGGCCCATTCTTGGTAGTAGCGTCATGTTTGTAACGCAATCCAAGATCACTTTTTGATAGTGTCTGCTATTTAAGATCAACATCACCATTAGAGACGCAATATGTGTGCCAATAGTACAGTGGACATCATGTCAGTATTACGCCATATGTGCTAGTCTTTGGCACAGCCGCTCTACCAACCGAGCTACGCTGAGGGTAAAATTAGATTTTTTTTGGTCACTAAACACTGCAGTAATGTCTCAGGTTCAGACACTGATGACATCTATTAAACAAGACAAGAAGCAAAGAACTAAACAATAACTAAACAATTAAATTTGACTCAATTTGAGGAGAAACGTCTGGACAGTGTCTCAACACGCTTTGCCAAAAAGATTGTACACCTTCATTTATTTGGACCTTCCATGACCACGTGGCAACAGCTGCTTCCGAAGGAACGGGGTCGCAAACAGCCATCGCCTTTGATTACAAAACAGTTCAAAAGAAAAGGTTGGTTTAAAAAAGAGGTTGTAAAAGAGTTAAAAAAAGAGGTCGTAAAAGAGTTCAAAAAGAGGTTCGTAAAAGAGTTTACAAAAGCGGTGCCTGTAGGGGAGTCAGGCCCTGCTTCCTCTACGCTTTGTAGTTCTTCTGTTGATTACAATACATGAACGAAACAGAACACCTTCACGTTGCTTTCCATCCTACACAGAGGAGTTTTACAAGCCTTCTTCTTGGTAGGTTCAAAGACATGTTTTTGCTTCCCGCAGGGAACTCATTTCAACACTATATTTTTTGTGATAACTTAGATAGAATTATTTTAACAGAATGTAGCAGCAGAGTGCGTCAAATACGGACGCGAAAATATAATTTCACAAAATAAAAGCATGTTTTATTGTAAGTTTATGAGCTATGGGCTGTGAGCAGTGTGCGCTACAGTACTGATTAAATTCAAGTTTCTTTCTAAAGTATTTACAATATTCAAGAAAATACTTGCTAAAATTTGAGTGCGGTACACACTTTTGTGACATATTGTACATGCAGATGTGAACCTATTGTGGATCCCTGAGGTACGCCAGCTCAGTGAAAAACCTTTCCGTACACACGTGTGCACGTGCTGATTATGGTGATCATTGTGCATCTGTATTTGTTTACTCTCTTATCTGACACTTTTGACATTTGTTCCAGTCAGCTACCAAAAGGTCGCCATCTACATGTGACAGCGAGTCCCCCTTGACGGAGTTGCACCTCACACGCGAATGATCGCATTTGTATTTGTGTCGCCGCTCGGGTGCCAAGTGGATTGACGCTTTTTGACCTGCTGCCTCGTTAGAGCTCTTTGCGCTTGTGTAGTGTCAATCAGCGTGAAGCTCGGTCCATTAGCATCTTAGGCAAAAAAAGACTGCATGTCGCTCCAAGTTCATTTCTAGTCATAAGAAGCTGCTCATTTGCATAACACTTAAAATGCGAGGTAAACATCTACAAAGACATATTTTTCTTTATTCAAAACATATAAATAATTAGTTGTCACCATAGCAAGACCTACATCTATTCATCTGAATTTTTTTCACATTTTTTGGAGCTAATAAACACGGCTAAACAAGGCTAACTAGCACAAGGTGAGGCCACATGTTTAAAGTCAAAATAAAAGATTTTATACAATGTTTTGTTCGAATCATTGAAATATTCAAAAACAAATCATATAATGTAAATAAAAGAGTAATGCCATCACATACCTACTCAGTGGCCTAGTGGTTAGAGTGTCCGCCCTGAGATCGGTAGGTCGTGAGTTCAATTTTTTTTGATTGATTGATACTTTTATTAGTAGATTGCACAGTTCAGTACATATTCCGTACAATTGACCACTAAATGGTAACACCCGAATAAGTTTTTCAACTTGTTGAAGTCGGGGTCCACGTTAATCAATTCATGGTACAAATACATACTATCAGCATAATACAGTCATCACACAGGTTATCATCATAGTATGTACATTGAATTATTTACATTATTTACAATACGGGGGTGGGATGAGGAGCTTTGGTTGATATCAGTACTTCAGTCATCAACAATTGCATCAACAGAGAAATGGACTTTGAAACAGTGTAGGTCTTACTTAGTAGGATATGTACAGCCAGCAGAGAACATAGTGAGTTCAGATAGCATAAGAGCAAGTATATACATTAGAAGTACATTTGATTATTTACATTAGGTTATTTATAATCCAGGGAGATGGGATGTGAATGGAGGAGGGTATTAGTAAAGGGTTGAAGTTGCCTGGAGGTGTTGTTTTAGAGCGGTTTTGAAGGAGTATAGGGATGCACTTACTTTTACACCTGTTGGGAGTGCATTCCACATTGATGTGGCATAGAAAGAAAATGAGTTAAGACCTTTGTTAGATCGGAATCTGGGTTTAACGTGGTTTGTGGAGCTCCTCCTGGTGTTGTGGTTATGGCGGTCATTTACGTTAAGGAAGTAGTTTGACATGTACTTGGGTATCAGGGAGCGGATTTTATAGACTAGGCTCAGTGCAAGTTGTTTTACTCTGTCCTCCACCCTAAGCCAGTCCACTTTGGAAATCCCGGCCGAGTCATACCAAAGACTATAAAAATGGGACCCATTACCTCCCTGCTTGGCACTCAGCATCAAGGGTTGGAATTGGGGGTTAAATCACCATAAATGATTCCCGCGCGCTGCAGCGCTGCTGCCCACTGCTCCCCTCACCTCCCATGGGGTGATCAAGGGTGATGGGTCAAATGCAGAGAATAATTTCGCCACATCTAGTATGTGTGTGACAATCATTGGTACTTTAACTTTAACTTTACTTTAACATGTGTGCTGGTATGACAACACAGGTACTCGAATCATTTTGAATATTGATAAGGTGGCTTTGTGTGCGTCTCTAAGCGTGCGCTTCAATGATTGATTAGACCTCCCTGTTCAGTTATGACAAGCGGAAGCTATCGTCAAGGTAACGAGGCAGATGTACTCACTTGAGTCAGTACCAACTGGAGCTAATCAAGACTGATGTGATGAAGACAAAGCTTTTTTTTCTTTTTAACTAAGTGTGTCAGCCTCTGCAAGTCAACATAAACACAGATTAATCCCAAACAGGGCTGATAGTACTTGGTGTATCATTTGTATTTTTGTAAGAGGGAAAAGACAGCAAGTATAAAGCCGATTGGACAACACTTTAGCCTCCAGGACTAAAAACACACGGTTGTGAGTTGGGTCGCACACACAACAGACAGCATTCTGTATGAACAGTTGGCAAGATTAGCATGCTGGCATCTTTTAATCTGCTGCGTTCACACCACGCCTGTGGAGATGGAACCGGCGACAGATAGAACTTCTACTTTTCAGTTTAACAAACTAAAAGAACCTCAAAGAAGCTAAAGAGTTCAGTGTGAAGAGACACGTACAATTGCCGAATAAAACACAATGGAATTCTTGTCAATCCTCTTTGAAGTCAGCTGACAATATTCTCTATTGTGATTGGTCAACCATTACAATAATTCTCAATTGACAAAGCAATGTGTATGCATGTCATTTACAATGCATTAGGGCTGTGAATCTTTGGGTGTCCCACGATTCGATTCAATATCGATTCTTGAGGTCACGATTCGATTAAAAATCTAATTTTTTTTTTAAATTCACCACGATTCTCGATCCGAAAACGATATTTTCCTGATTCAAAAGGATTCTCTATTCATTCAATACATAGGATTTCAGCAGGATTTACCGCAGTCTGCTGACATGCAAGCAGAGTAGATTTTTAAAAAAAGCTTTTATAATTGTAAAGGACAACGTTCTATCAACTGATTGCAATAATGTCAATTTGTTTTAACTATTAAATAAACCAAAAACATATCACTTATTTTATCTTTGTGAAAATATTGGACGCAGTGTGTTGTCAAGCTTATGAGATGCGATGCAAGTGTAAGCCACTATTGTTCATTTTTTTATAAATGTCTAATGATAATGTCGAGGGATTTTTAATCACTGCTATGTTGAAATTGTAAATAATATTGATACTATTGTTGATAATCATTTTTGTTTCAGTACTTTTGGTTTGTTCTGTGTCGTGTTTGTGTCTCCTCTAATTTGCTCTGTTTATTGCAGTTCTGAGTGTTGCTGGGTCGGGTTTGTTTTCGGAATTGGATTGCATTGTTATGGTATTGCTGTGTATTGTTTTGTTGGATTGATTAATTTAAAAAAAAAAAAAAAATTAATAAAAAAAAAAAAAATTAATAAAAAAAAAAAAAATCGATTTTTAAAAAATGAGAATCAATTCTGAATCGCACAACGTGAAAATCGCGATTCGAATTCGAATCGATTTTTTTCCCACACCCCTATAATGCATGCAGTTTTCTACAGAAGAAAGGCCCTGTTTGTAGTCCATGCAGACCAATAGCACCCCCGTTAGGTGCAGCACCATCATTAAACACAAAGGCAATCTTGATTTTTTTATTTTTTTTATTAAGTGGTTTTATTAACATGTTTCTATTTCTTTACAGCAAATCAACACACAAAAATATTAACACGTTTGTGTACTTTAAAGATCAAACGGTTGTTCACTAAACAGTCAAGTGAGTCATCCAATCAGCTGATGAGGAAGTGATCACACTTGCCTTCCATGGCAACGGGGCTCACTTCCTGTTTCCTGACACATACGGTCAACATGGCTGCTGCCTACAGTCCGGCGTTCATGACCCCGCACGTACACACGCACACACCTGGTGGCAAAAAGGCACCGGCAGCAGACGTTAGTCATCCGGCTCGATGACGCACTGTTCCACGATGTCCCTCAGGTTGGGGTTCTCCATAGCAGCCGCCACACGCTCTTTGTCGTTGATCTGCTTGTTGACTGCACACAAACAGAGGGACCATGACCAAGTTAACGTGGAAAATGCCGGCGTGAACTCGTTATCACAGATGGACTAAATATACTACTAACACTGCTTCACTTATTTTTACACTTGTGTGAGAGTTAAGAATGACTTAAAACATTCCAACACAGTGACATCGAGATTTACGAACACCTCTATTCAATCTTTTGGTTTACAAACCTTTATATCATGCCAGATACGCCTCTGTGTGCTAACCATGTCTTTGTGTACGAACACTTAATTCATTCATTATTTTTGTGTCCCACTGCAAGCCGTTTTGAAGACATCACTTCCTGTGCAGTACAGTCCACAAGGGGCGCAGCCATTTTGGAGAGGCGAAACCCCTCACGTCACATTCTGTTTTCTCAGTCCAAGTGCTTCAGTGTGTGTTTATTTTCTCGACATTCACCAAGTTTTGTCTATTTTGCTTACTCAAAATGGGTCCAAAAATAGCAACAAAGCAGCCAGGAAAGAATGAAGGATTGACTGTGGACTTAAACTTAGAGAGGAGAGGGAACCCACAGACACTTCCCACCCTCCCTCCTCTCCCTGTCTGCCGTCCCTTCAACCCCTTGTGACGGCATATCGTCTGCTGTTCGTGGGCAGCAAGCTAAAAATTTTTTTGACTTTAAAAAAAAATAAAATAACAGTAGCAACATAGTTCTTAACGTTTTTGAGAGCACAGAAGGGACTGTAGTGTGTGTGCGTGCTTTGAAGGTATGGTTTGCCGTTGAGAGCACCAAAGTGATTTTTCTGTGCGTATATCCATCCATAATTTTTTAACCGCTTCTCCCTTTCAGGGGCGCAGGGGGTGCTCGAGCCTATCTTAGCATGCAAGCATTCATACCGTATATATATATATATATATATATATATGTCAAATATATATTACACATAAACAGATATACACACACACACACACATATATATATATACACACACAGATACACACACATTCTGTATATACAGATACACACACACATATATACATACATACATATATATATATATATATATATATATATATATATATATATATATATATATATATATATATATATACACAGTATATATATATTGTCTTTAAAGTGGGCATTATGTCACTAAAATAGGGACTTTTGTCAAGTCTACAACCAATTCTTTATGTTCACA
The DNA here is from genome assembly GCF_033978795.1 of Nerophis ophidion. Taxonomy (NCBI): domain Eukaryota; kingdom Metazoa; phylum Chordata; class Actinopteri; order Syngnathiformes; family Syngnathidae; genus Nerophis; species Nerophis ophidion. The sequence continues at coordinate 25,214,504 of NC_084613.1, forward strand.
TCGTTTCTAACGGGTAACAATGATTCTATTTAAAAACTGTTCGATTTACGAACAATGTTCAAGAAGTATTTTAGTTCGTAAATCAAGGTCTCACTGTACACATTTTTAGTGGCACTGGCGGGAGACTTACTGTCCTCCTCTGTTGAGTGGGTTCCTTCGCTAATGTAGATTTCCAGCTGAGAAAAGACACTTTTATGAGCGGCACCAACACAACATGCAACAACGTGCGAACACGCAGTTTGTACACTCACTTTGTGTTTGAAGGGCAGACATCGCTGCAGCTTCACTTGTAAACACAAACCTGCACACAATCGCAACACACTCAGGATTGCGCAACACAAATATAAAGTGTTTGCAAAGAAGTGGCTGACCGATGAGGGTGGCCAGAGAACAGTGAGGGACGGTGGGTGAGAACTTGATGATGATGAGGTACTCGTCCTCTCCGAGCTCCTGGACTTCCACACACTTCTCTGTCACCACTTCCAGCTCCTCCAGGGTGTTGGGTTTCTCAGGGTCTCGGATGGACCGGATCACATCTGACACGACACATGAAAAATCAAGTCGTGGATCTGGAAGTTTTTTGCTGTTGTATTTCAATTATTTGAAATGTTGATGTTTCTGCACCACAGCCGAGTGTAATTGCTTAATGCATTAGTTACATTAGAGCAGGGGTCACCAACGCGGTGCCCGCGGGCACCAGGTAGCCCGTAAGGACCAGATGAGTAGCCCCCTGGCCTGTTCTAAAAATAGCTCAAATAGCAGCACTTACCAGTGAGCTGCCTCTATTTTTTAAATTCTATTTATTTAATAGCAAGCTGGTCTCGCTTTGATCAACATTTTTAACTCTAAGAGAGACAAAACTCAAATAGAATAGGAAAATCCAAGAAAATATTTTAAAGACTTGGTCTTCAATTGCTTAAATAAATTCATTTATTTTTTTACTTTGCTACTTATAACTTACAGAAAAACAATTTTAGAGAAAAAATACAGCCTTAAAAATGATTTTAGGATTTTTAAATACATATACCTTTTTACCTTATAAATTCCTTCCTCTTCTTTCCTGACAATTTAAATCAATGTTCAAGTATTTTTATTTCATATATATTGTAAAGAACAATAAATACATTTTAATTTAATTCTTCATTTTACCTTCTGTGTTTTAGACAAAGAATATTTGTGAAATATTTCTTCAAAGTTATTATGATTAAAATTAAAAAATATATTCTGGTAAATCTAGAAAATCTGTAGAATTAAATTTAAATTTTATTTCAAATTGGATGTTAACCTATTTAAAACATGTCATCAAAATTCTAAAATTAATCTTAATCAGGAAAAATTACTAATGATGTTCCATAAATTATTTTACATTTTTTTTCCAAAAGATTCGAATTAGATACTTTTTCTCTTCATTTTTTTCGGTTGAATTTTGAATTTTAAAGAGTCGAAATTGAAGATAAACTATGTTTCAAAATTAAATTTTCTTTTTTTTCGTGTTTTCTCCTCTTTTAAACCATTCAATTAAGTGTTTTTTCATTATTTATTCTTTACAAAAAACCTTCCGTAAATAGAAAAAAAATGTACGACGGAAGGACAGACAGAAATACCAATTTTTTAAATAATATATATATATATATATATATATATATATATATATATATATATATATATATATATATATATATATATATTTATTGAAGGTAAAGTGAGCAAATTGGCTATTTCTGGCAATGTATTTAAGTGTGTATCAAACTGGTAGCCCTTCGCATTAATCAGTACCCAAGAAGTAGCTCTTGGATTCAAAAAGGTTGGTGACCCCTGCATTAGAGAAACATTACTACATTTGATTATTTAATCCACAACTATGAGCACCATCCTGTCCTACAAGAACTAACCCACGCACTAACTTTAACAGGGAAATCGTGCATTTAATAGTTCAAAAGCTGGATCCGCACACAGCAATATCTCCGACGACTTTACATCGATCTATGTCACCTGTCACACAGACTATCAACGCATCTCCAACTACCGTAACTTGACGTCTGCTTAAAACGGGCAGTTTGTCAACGGAGTCTGGCGTTAAGTTTGCAGTCACTCACCATACACTTCTAACGCCTTCTCTTCCATATTCGTGCTTAAAAACAGGCAGTTTGTCAACGGAGTCTGGCGTCAGTTTGCAGTCACTCACCGTACACTTCTAACGCCTTTTCTTCCATATTCGTGCTTCTCGATACATTCCAAGGGCGAAAATGTTTTCCGAGGAGGAGAGTTGGCCGTTAACAAGACCGGGCACAGTGTGCGAGTCTCATGATAAGAAGGTCTACAAGCACCAAATGGAAGCAGACCGAAGAGAATGTCAGCGGAAGAAAACCTATCTCCAAAGAGACAACTCAACCGTTCTGAGATCAGCTCAACTCATATTGGTTGATATCTTGTTTCTGGAAAAAGCAATCGATGCCAGATCGGTCGTGTGCAAATCACAAATTAACATTGCCATTTTATCCAACATTAATAATTATATACATGATGATTATGCAATTTAATAGGGTTTAATTTACATCAAGGGTGATAGACAACTAAAAAAAATATTAGCAACCAAACTACACTACATCGAAATGACGTCGTTTGACTAAGTAGCCTTTCCTTTTTCTTATTGGGCAAACCCAGTCAGCTGATGACTGGATGGCTGTCACGTGACAGCTATGGCTGACTGTTTGATAAGAAGAGGTAAAAAAAAAAAAGAAGTCAGACATTAGAATATGTTTGAGCTGTTTGGCAGTTAAAACCCTTCCGGAAACATTCGCGTAGAGGAAGTAGGCATTTGGCTAAATGACAAGATGGAGGAGAGCTCCTCCATCGAGGTAGCGCTCATTCCAGAGAACCATCAGTGCCGTGAGGTGGGTAACATCATCAAAGCTCAGCTGGCTCCCGGTGAAACTTTGCTCGGGTGTCTGGAGGTCGGCGGGACGCTGGTGCTGTGGGACCCAGCCAACAATGAGGTCGCTCCGGTCACGATAGACGGTTGCTACCAGGAGTGAGTTCGCCTCTGTCTATTACAATGTAAAATTATACATATATATATTTTTTTATAATATAAGAACTTTTTATATCCATACTTCAACATGAATTCATGTAGAGGCCCATAGAGATGGGATTTACGGAGCCATCCATCCATCCATTTCCTACCGCTTATTCCCTTTGGGGTCACGGGGTCGCTGGTGCCTATCTCAGCTGCAATCGGGTGGAAGGCGGGGTAAACCCTGGACAAGTCGCCAATTCATCGCAGGGCCAACACAGATAGACAACATTCACACTCACACACTAGGGCCAATTTTGTGTTGCCAATCAACCTATCCCCAGGTGCATGTCTTTGGACGTGGGAGGGAACCCACGCATTCACGGGGAGGACATGCAAACTCCACACAGAAAGATCCCGAGCCCGGGATTGAACCCAGGACTACGCAGGACCTTCGTATTGTGAGGCAGACGTACTAACCCCTCTTCCACCGTGAAGCCCGATTTGAGGAGCTGTTCCTTTCAAAGAGTCGTTCAAACTACTTGCCGATTATTATAGTTCTTAAAAAAAAAAATCAAGAAAACAATCACTAGCAGCAATTATTAGATAATGTAGAACTGAATAGTTTACATTTACAGAAATATTTGTTTACTGGTGGGAATTATTTTAAAATGTAGCCTAAAGTTGTATTAAATGTGGTGCCATAGTCACATACAGGACTGTCTCAGAAAATTAGAATATTGTGATAAAGTCCTTTATTTTCTGTAATGCAACTAAAAACATGAAAATGTCATACATTCTGGATTCATTACACATCAACTGAAATATTTCAAGCCTTTTATTAATTTAATATTGCTGATTATGGCATACAGCTTAAGAAAACTCAAAAATCCTATCTCAAAAAATTTGAATATTTCCTCAGACCAAGTAAAAAAAAAAGATAACAGCAAAACAAAATCAAACATTTGAAAATGTCAATTAATGCACTCAGTACTTGGTTGGGAATCCTTTTGCACGGATTACTGCATCAATACGGTGTGACATGGAGGCAATCGGCCTGTGGCATTGCTGAGGTGTTATGGATGCCCAGGAGCTTCAATAGCGGCCTTTAGCTCATTTGCATTATTGGGCCTGGTCTCTTTCATCTTTTTGTTCACAATAACCCACAAATTCTCTATGAAGTTCAGGTCAGGAGAGTTGGCAGGCCAATGGAGGACAGTAATGCCATGGTCAGTACACCAGTTACTGGTGGTTTTGGCACTGTGGACAGGTGCCAGATCATGCTGGAAAATGAAATCATCATCTCCATAGAGCTTTTCAACAGATACAGCTTCAAAAGCCGTATTCCCATGGTCAAACCACTCCTGAACTCTAGACAACGGAAGTTCCCTCAGTCAGCAATGGTTTGGGGAGCCATGTCAGCTGCTGGTTTTGGTCCACTGTGTTTCATCAAGTCTAGAGTCAATGCAGCTGTGTACATGCTTCCATCTGTTGTAAAGCTCTATGGAGATGATGATTTCATTTTCCAGCATGATCTGGCACCTGCTCACAGTGCCAAAACCAGCAGTAACTGGTGTACTGACCATGGCATTACTGTCCTCAATTGGCCTGCCAACTCTCCTGACCTAAACTCCAAAGAAAATTTGTGGGGTATTGTGAAGAAGAAGCTGAAAGACACCAGACCCAATAATGCAAATGAGCTGAAGGCCGCCATTGAAGCATCCTGGCCATCCATAACACCTCAGCAATGCCACAGGCCGATTGCGTCCATGCCACGCCGCATTGATGCAATAATCCGTGCAAAATGATTCCCAACCAAGTACTGAGTGCATTAATTGACATTTTCAAATGTTTGATTTTGTTTCGCTGTTATAAATCTTTTTATTTTTTACTTGGTCTGAGGAAATATTCAAATTTTTTGAGATAGGATTTTTGAGTTTTCTTAAGCTGTATGCCATAATCAGTAATATTAAAATAATAAAAGGCTTGCAATATTTCAGTTGATGTGCAATGAATCCAGAATGTATGACATGTTCATGTTTTTAGTTGCATTACAGAAAATAAAGGACTTTATCACAATATTCAAATTTTCTGAGACAGTCTAATATGCTTTGACAGTGACATCAATATTTAGAGATTTTGCTCAGCCCACCTTAAACACTTTGTAGAACAAGAGCATTTTTGTAATACAGAAAAAAAAAAACGACTAATGAGTAAGAATAAAATGTATTTATGTATGAAAAGTACAAATAAAACAAAAAAAAATTAATAAATGATAAATATGTGAATAAAAACATACAGTATTACCCCACTTGTTGTGTGGCTTCTTGAATTAATTTACATATGAGATCAGATACCCAGAAAAGTGGACACAAATACAAACACTTAAAAGTAAAAATAATTAAAAAAAGCGAATCCAAACACTGCTGTTTTCTTCAACCGTGACTAATTTTCTATTCCGTATGTATCTGCATCTGCATAAAAAATGTCTCTCAAACAAATGTTTCCCAACTGTACCTCGGTTCTCATCGATCACTTAGTGTGCATTCGGAAGATTTGCAGCACGTCTGATTTTATGTTACAGCCTTATCCCAAAATATAATACATCTATTTTTGTCTTTGAAATCCTACATACAATACCCTCATAATGACAATGTGAAGGTTTTTTTTTTTGCAAATGTTTTAAAAATTGAAACATTTTAAATCACATGTACTCTTCAAACTATACTTTGTTGATGCACCTCTTTGGCAGTAATTACAGCATCAAGGCTTTTTGAATATGAGGCCACAAGTTTGGCACACTATCTTTGGGCAGTTTTGCACATTCCTCTTTGCACATTCCTCTTTCCACCACCTCTCAAGCTCCATCAGATTTGATGGGAAGCGTTGGTTTTCATCCAGAATGTCTCTGTACATTGTTGCATTCATCTTAGTCTACTCAGGAAGGGGACGAAGAACCGATGGCCACTCTTGTCAAAGCTACAGCAGTCCTCTGAAGAGAGAGGAGAACCTTCTAGAAGGACTACCATCTCTGCAGCAATTCACCAATCGGGCCTGTATGGTATGGTGTCCAGACGTAAGCCATTCCTTTGTAAAAGTTTGACAAAATGCACCTGAAAGATTCTGACCATTAGAAATAAAATTATCTGGTGTGATAAGACAGAGATGGAAGTATTTAGCGTGAATGCCAGACATCGTGTTTGGAGGAAACTAGGCACCGCTCATCACCAGACCAATACCATCCCTACAGTGAAGCATGGGGGTGGCAGCATCATGCTGTGGGGATGTTTTTTAGCAGCATAAACATGGACACTGGTCAGGATAGAGCGAAAGATGAATGCAGCAATGTACAGAGACATCCTGGGTGAAAACCAATGCTTCTCATCCAACCTGATGGAGCTTGAGAGGTGCTGAATAGAGGAATGGGTGAAACTGCCCAAAGATTTGTGTGTCAAGCTTGTGGCATTGTATTCAAAAATACTTAAGGCTGCAAATTCTGCCGAAGGTGCATCAATAAAGTATTGAGCAAATGCTGTCAATACTTTAGAATAAATTATTAAAATTCTAAATATATATATGTATAAAATAACATACACATAATTAGCTAAATTGCTGGCAGAAAATGTTAGCATACTAACGGTAACGTCTGGCCAAGTATCAGAATCCCTATTTTTTAGGTTCAAATGAATAAAATTAGCTAAAATGCAAAGATAACATGTTAGCATGTTAACATTAGCATGATAACAGATACATTTGCATAATTGTAATGTTTTGCCAAGTATCAAAATCCAAGATTTCTAGGTTTAAACATATACACTGCCTTCCGCCCGAGTGCAGCTGGGGTAGGCTGCAGCGCCCCTGCTACCCCGAGAGGGACAAGCGGTAGAAAATGGATGAAGGGCATACCTTTTCACATTGTCATTATGGGGTATTGTCTGTAGAATTTTGAGTACAACAATGAATTGATTTCATTTTGCAACAAGGCTGTGATATAAAATGTGGAAAAAGTGAAGCGCTGTGAATACTTTGCACTGTAAAAGAGCCTTTCAAAAGACTTGACTCGTTCGCAAAGGTTACATCTATAGTGACCCCTACATTACCTTTCTGTACATGTCGACCAGGCAGAGACCTTATCAATATAAAGTCGCTTAATGTTGACAAGCTCCAAACACCGTTATGGATGTAATCATAACATTTGAATTGTGTACAACATGTTTCCTGTGCAGCTTCTCTTGGGAGGAGCCAAGTAGCCACCATGTGGCGGGTGGAGCCTTGCGACTGCTGGCTGTTGGCTCTCAGTGTGAGCTGGTTGTGCTGGAGGTGGACGCAGAGAGAATACCGTCCCTCTCCATGCATGTCGATGAATGTCCTGCACAGCGCCTCCAACAGGCTGTGTCGGAGCAGGACCAGAGTGAGTGCTTTCGCGGACTACGTCAGGTCAGGCCGGTCTAGTACACTGTGGTCACTGATTGTGTCTCTATGTGCAGGCGTGTGCGGCTTGAAGGTGGTGCGCGTGCTCTCCTTCGTTTCGGGCCGCGGTTGCCTGTTGATGGACACCATCTGGCTTCTGCAGCTCATGTGGTCGCCCACGCAGGAAATGTCGCAGACGCTGAGCTGCTGCCGCATCGCTCCGACGGACGCCACCGCCGTGGCCCATTGCTGCGTACGTGACGACAGCGCGTTCGCCATTGGCGAGAGCGGACTCATCTGTATCCTTAACACGCTGACACTGCGTTAAAACATATCATCACTGTTACATAACTTCTTTAACTCCGCCTCCAGCTGTCTATTATATCCCTAATGGTGTCCTTCTGGCCACCATCGACCTTCCGGCCTACTTCAGCCAAGGCCTAATGGAGGAAGAGCTTGCCTCCGCTTCCTCTTCTTTCTGCTTCCTGGAGGTGTCGTCAGATCTAAGCACAGCGGTGGCTGTCACTAAGGCTCACGCCGCCATCGCCATAGACCTCAACGACTACTTCAGGTGCTGGGCTTCGCCTGTGTTGAGTTTTACAATACTGTACCCTTTATCGTCTTTTTCTTCTTCCAGGCGGCACCCAGACCGCCTGCTGTGTGAGGCGACCACCACTCACGCGCCACTTCTTCGATCCCAGCAACCGGCTGACGAGGACAGCTTGGCGAGCTCCGGCTGTAGCCTCGCCTCGCTGGGATGGAGCGTTAACTCTGACCGGTAAACTTGCACACGTCACGCCACCTGACCCTCGTCAAGTAGTTCTACTCACTTGCCACTTTTTCTGCAGCTCTTGGGGGTCTCGTCTGACCTCTATGTACAACACAGCCCAGCAGCCGTCTCCCTCCTCCTTCTACGCCGTCACCTCCTGGTCCTCCTCGCTCCCCGGCCGAGGGTCCCATCAGCCTCCGATCCACAGCAGAGTTCCCGCCGGCGGGGCGGTGGTCGCTTTCGCCGTCCCCGAATCGTCCGTCCCGTCCCTGCTCTTCGTCTCCGAGTTCTCCGCCATGTTGACCTTCGTCTCCCCCGGCAACATGCGGACCATTGGTGTCTTGTGGGACTTGGAGTCCAGGAATGTGAGGTACCACCAGGCGGAGGGTCAGGCGGCGCCGGTGGAGCTTTGTGGCGAGAGGCATCACAATCTGCTCCTCAAGAGTAAACCTTCCTCTTGGCTTACTTTAAAATATTAAAGTTCTGGATTTCTTATTCCCACATTATCATCGTCTTCCTCTGCAGAAGTGGGAATTTTCCAGGTCTTGTTCTCCGTTTCCCAGCACGACTTGCTCACCAGGCTGATGTTGTTTGGCAGCGCGGCCACCGTCGACGCAATTTGTCACCTAAACAGCTGGGGGCGCTGCTCCATCCCCATCCACTCCCTGAAGGTAGGAGACAGACTTTTGTGCTTTCTGTGCATCATTCACAATCGTTGTCATGTATCGCAGGCGGGAGTGAAGAATCGTCAGCTGGACACGGTGGATTTCTACCTGAAGAGCAAAGAAAACCTCCTGAAGACGTCGAGCGCCTCCAGCTTGAAAGAACGTATGACATGCGAACCTCCTCGTGGTGTGCTTTTCAATACACCTTAAAGTTGTTTTCATCCACAAAAGGCGTCCAGACGCTGTGTCCCGCCTTGGACCTGCTCTGCTCCGCCATCAGGGAATCCAACAGTGACGCTCAGAGCCGGCAGTTCTCTGAACAGCTGCTCAGCATAACGCTCAACTTTGTCAACGCTCAGATACGTTACATACTCAATCATATGCACTGTAAGACATCATTAGCAAGTTGATAGTTTTCAATGCTACTTTAGCACCGTGTGTTTCCTGAGTGAGTGTGTATTGGTGTGCGCAGATGAGGAAGAAGATGTGCAGAGCTGCGTGGACGTCCTGAACGAGTACCTCGCAGAGCTTCGCACCTTCATGAAGAAATATCCGTGGCCTGCAGGGGGAGACACCCACAAAGGCGACGTACCTGCTGAGGCGGAAGAGGACGAGTGGGAGCTGCTGCCCATTGAGGTGACTCATGGTCATTTGGTCAACGTTACAAAGTTCATGCATCTTAAGTAGGAATGCACAAAAAAATTGATTCACACCAGAAAAACAATTATTTTTCCCGATTCCTAATTGATTCATAATTTAAGAAAACGTATATATATATATATATATATATATATATATATATATATATATTTTTTTTTTTTTTTAATTATATAAGATCAATAAAAAAAAATGCCTTTAGGCCAGTGGTCCCCAACCACCGGGCCGTGGCCCGAAAGGTACCCGATTGGCCGCAGAAGAATTTTTTATTCATTTTTATTTAAAAAAAAAAAAGAAAATTATTTTTTTTATTAAATCAACATAAAAAACACAACATACACTTACAATTAGTGCACCAACCACCAAACCTCTGTTTTTCATAACAAAACCGTCCATTTTTCATGACAAATAAAAAAATAAAAAAAATAAAAAAATTAAAAAAAAGACTTCTAGGCCATTTCTTGCAACCAGAAGGAGTTTTTTTTAACTTTTCGCCAGTTTTGACAAAAGTTTCATGATAAATACTGTAAAAAATAATACATTGTGAGAATCGGTTTGATTCGAGAACTGATTCAGAATCAAATCATCGCCCCAGGAATCGGAATAGAATTGAAACGTTAGGTGCCCAAAGAGATTAAACCCCTAATGTTAAGCTGACACCTCAAAATGAATACAACAATTCCTTGCACTCTAGAGTAGTGAATATTGACAATATATGTTGGGGCTTGGTGATTATGGGAAAAGTAATAATGACAATTATTTTAATTGCTATTGTAACCACGATTAATTACATGAGTATTTATTGCATCACCAAAACTCAACTTTAAATATAGTTAAAAAACAGATATAAATTAATAACAAATAAACCACAACAAGTAAAATGATAATAGTAATAAAATATATTTAAATGAAAATAACAAAAAAAAACAAACAATAAGATTCAGTTTTTCCGTTTTGTTTTTATTTCCATTTTATTCTTTTTACACTTATTTTACCACCATTGACTGTGTGCTCTTTTTGTCAAATACAATTTAAAAAAAATGTTTGTTAATTACAGTAAATGCAAAATTACTCACATTTATTGGTGCAATACATCTTTGGACAATTTTGATCAGTATTTTAGGTCAATACATAATAATTGTGTAAATGTATGCTAGGCTTGTGTAAGGTACTTTATTTTGTTAGCGCAGTCAGACCAGATGTGGCGCACCTCGCTATTATTGTGACGGGGGGAAATGTGTTGCGCTGTTGTCTTCAACTTGATGAGTAAAGGCGACTTGAGGCAAAAAATAAAGAAAAAAGAGAGGTCCTCTCAAGTTGCTACTGCTGTTTATACGTTATTGTTACATCAATGATATTGCTCACAACAACACAAGCAGATGAGATGTGTTTTGGGTGTATGGATTGTTCTTGCATGCTTTAAATTTGTAGTTTAGTCGCTGTTTCAAAGTGACCTTCTCAACATTGTTTAGTTCAGGACGTGTTTTGGGGAAGAATGAGCGTTCCCAGACACAATATTTACCCAAACAAATGTTTATTCTCCTTAGAATGACGACATTTCACTCACATTTATGTAAATGTCCCTGATATTTTGCGTTTAATGGTGGATTCTGTTTAAATAGCCAATTATTTGATTCCGTCTGCGGTTATGTGAATGAGGACATCACCTGCCTTACTGTTTTTGTTGAGTTTAGTGATTATTGATAATGCATCCTAGTGTTGTGACAAAAAGAAGCAACCAATAGGGGTGTAAAAAATGGAAATTTGTAATTACTCGCAATTATAATTTGTAACAATTGTTAATCGTTTAAAAACAATAAAAAATCAAATAAAAACATAAATTGCAAAAACCAAAACATGGCTGGGTGGACCGGATTTAAAATACATCAAATCATATTGTTGTTGATCATATCTGCTGTACAGATTTACTTAAGAAAAGAGAAGTGTTGGATACTTCTCTTGTTGCCTTTTTTGTATTTTACTTTATTAAGTGTTCGGGTAGCATTTTTTTAAGAAAACAGTTTTCTTTTAAGTAATATGAATTTATCAGAGCTGTTTATCTATTATATGGAGGAATTTAGTTTATCATAGAACCGGTACCCAAGGTTATTAAGTTAAATATGGATTTTGAACGAGAATTGATTCTGAATTGAATTGTTACCCCCGAGAATCGAATCGAATTAAATCGTGTGGTGTCCGAAGATTCACAGGCTTTGCAACCATGGTGAGATCACAACCGTCTAGTAGAGATCCTTGCTCCCACTCTTTCCCTCCTCCTCTGTTTCATCGTCACAAGCTTCGGAATTTGGATGCACGTTGCACAACCGTTTAATCGCTTTTTTTCAATTATTATATTTTCATAACTGTGAGAAGCCATAATCAAAATTTGATGGATTGTCCAGCTCTAATATGTAAGTGTGTGTGTGTGTTTGTGTGTGTGTGTTGCAGGAATTGGTCCGGCTGTCCGTCCTGACAAATGACATTCCCAGAGCTCAAGCGGCCTTGAGGAGGCGGGGTCGTCCAGACTGGCGTCTGTCGGCCATCAGGGCGGTGGGCCTGCACCAGGTCTTCTGCTGCTTGCAACAGCAAGACCTGGAGACCGCCAACACGCTCCTCACCAACATGGTGAGTGTCAGCTCAAGACACACGACCTCACTCACTTCCAGATGTTTTGGCTCCGCCTCCAACACATTCAATGTGCAGAAACTCATCAGCCTACTTGTTTGTCAGGGATTCAACGTGAAGGAGGAACTGCATCGGATTTGCATCTATACGGATGATGAGGACCTGCGGGAGTTTGTGGTGAGTCCTCTACTTCCTGTCATCACTTCCTCTCTTTGCCTCGGCTGAGTCTCTGATTGGCTGGCTCCTCAGGGGGAGGAGCTGTCCAGACGGGCCCACTTTTCCGAAGAGGAGAGTCAAAGCGTTGTATTTATCAAGGAGGTGAAGCGTCTTTTGTTACTTCCGGCTTCCCGCCATCCAAAGGTCCGTTACTCCAGCAGGTGAGCATCCTGTGTTACTCTCCGGTCGCCATAGCAACATGGCCACAACACAATCCTGATTATGACATTCCACTCCTTTGCAGGGGGGTGGAGATGTTCCTCAGGGAATCTGCAGGCAGGGAAGTTATGGAGGAGGTGTTGGGACAGAAGGGATCCGGGGTGGAGGATGGGGAGGTGGGGCTTAGGAATAATATAAGACTCGATTGGGTGAAAAACTGGAACCAGATCAGCAGAACTGCCATCCTGCTGTCCAGACGCCGGCCCTCAGGTAGAAAATGTTTTGGGGGCTGGATTGTTTGCAAATTCAGGATGCATTGTCTGTTTTCTAGATTTGAGCAAGTGTGACGCCGCCGTCTTATGGCGTCACATGACCGCCCTCCACAACCACTGCGGCGTTGTCGACTGGATTGGGAGCATCGAGGCCTCTGATACCTCCCACTGGCCGGAGTTAACCCCAGAAGTGGTGAACGACCACACGTTGTGCAGCTTCTTCCTGAAGGAGGTCATCCAGGACCTTCTGGCCAGGTGGGTCAGGGTTTTTCACCACAACCATGCAGACGACTCGCTGACCTCTTGTGTTCTCCCTGCAGGAGGGGCGTGTTCATCCCGGATGAGCTCGCAGACTTGGAGCAGCTTTTGTGGCGGCTAGCTCAGGGGGGAGGGTTGATGGCGGCCGTCCCTCCCCTCCCACAGTACCGCTCGTCGCTTGGTCTGGACCTCCACGCTCTGGTCATCAGCTGGTGTCTGGAGCGTGGTCTGCAGTACCTTCTCTACGCCTACCTGGAGCACTACAGGTGCGCTCGCCAAAAGGCCCCCATATCAAGCTAGCTGCTTATAGCATATCATATGGTTCCTCTGCAGCCTAACGCCCAGGAACTGTCCTCTCCTGGCTGCTGGTGGCTCCACCCCAACTCAACCCTGGTCTGACATGCTGGTGAAGATCCAGGAGATCAGCAGAGACCTAACAGGTGGACAGCACACGTACAAAGTGCCTTCACGGCTTTAGTCTTATTCAGGGCTTTTTCCCGTGTGTTCCTCCAGACCCAGGACTGATTTTCCAGGCCAGTCTGACCAGCGCTCAGGTTCTGTTACCAGGTAGCCCGCCGTCCCTCAGCAGCCTTCTTCTGGAGGGTCACAGTCTGCTCGCCCTCGCCACCATCATGTTCGCCCCTGGAGGCGTTGACCAGGTAAAGACCAGGTGTAAAAAATAAAAATGCTTCCTGACCTCTGAACTCTGATCTCCTTCCTGGTTGTCAGGTGGTGTTGCAGGGTGAAAGGACGCGCTCCGTCGATCCTCAACTGATGAAGATGGCACTGACGGCGTATCCCAAACTGAAGGCCGCATTGTTCCCCGCAGGACCGAGAGGACTCTGCCTGTTTTCTGACGTCTCCATCTACCACCTGCTGCAGGTGTGTCCACAGTCCACTCGGAGACAAACATGTCGGGTCTTCTTACACGGTTCTGTGTCTCTTACAGTCGCTCCATCCGCTCGACCCTTCCAGGCTTTTCGGCTGGCAGACGGCAAACTCCCTCAACTCAAGCAGTAGGTGGCATCCATCTGTAAAACCTAGCGCTGGACAATTTATCGAATTTAGATTTTGGCTTGCTGTTGTTGGGTTTATTTATTTGAAGGACAATGTGCAGTTACAGTACATTAAAAAGATGGCTGCACCAGAATTAGCACCATGCTAATTTCAATCCGTAGTCCTGTAATGGCACATTTAAAATTACACAAGAGTTAAAATACATAACAAGATTGAAATTACATAATAAAAAGCAATTTAAAATACAAATTCAATACATAGAGAAAGTGCAAGTTACAAATCAGTGTGCCGTCAAGTTAAAGTATTCTAGCAGCATCATTTAAAATGCAGAAGTATATTAAGTGCAACAGTTTTTTCAAAGTCCACATAACACAGTGTACAGTGTATTAGCCATCAGATGGTACCCACAAGGGTATCATCCAATAGCTATATACACCCCATTGGTACTGCATGTGTAAACAAGATTGCGTTATTATACTATTAGACTGGTACTCTGGTGGTCATTAGAGGGTACCCGCATGGGGTATCATCTGATGGCCAATAATCCATTTCGTTTTGTCATGATCATAAAAATATTATAATCTAAAAAAAACATTAATTGGTCACGCAATCTACATGCAAATTCCTGAGCTTGCAATAGTAAAACGGATGAGTGAGCAGTGGAGTGAAAACAAGTTTGGGATCTCACCATGGTTGCTACTTTTTTTCGACAACGCTAGTATGCCTCGTCAATAATTACAAAACTAAAAAAAAAAGAAGTACTGGATTTCCACCTTCGCGTACCTATGGACCAAGTCAGAGTAATGGCCAATAAATTGGAATTCACTGTTAAACGCAGGATATCAGGGAAATTGACAAAAATGTGATTAAAATTTTGATATTTTAAAGAGAAGGAACATTTGTTAGGGAAAATAATGTGTCCGGTATTACTCATTCATCTCTGAAATGTGTACTGAACTAAACAATGTCCAGATGGCAACTTGAAACGCCGACGTAACTACAGTATGAAGCTAAAGCGAACAACAAAAATCCATACACACTCAACATATCTCGTCTGTTGTTGTGAACAACATCACCAATGTAAGATCAACGTACTAACAAGACAGCAGTTGCAACTTGAAAGGCTCTTTTTTTTGTTTTCAAACTGCCTAAATTTGTTTCCTAAATTGTAAAGCTCAGAAAAGCAGCACAATTTTGCCCTTCACAATACCAGCGGTGTGCGCAACAAAATAAAGGTTTCAAAAAAGTACCTTACACAAGCATAATGTACTTAAAGAGCACTTATTGATGCATTTGAAAAAATATTCTGCTCTTACCTAAAATATTGGTCAAAATTGTCTAAATATGTATTGCACCAGAAAATATGAAGATTTTTGCGTTTTATTGAATGTTATGACACAAAACGCATACACTCTACAGTGGTAAAATAAGTGTAAAAGGTAAAAAACAGAATAAAAAAAAAAGAAAATGGAAAAACTGATTTTTTAGTTTCTTTTAAAATGGCTTTTATTATTTTGATTTATTTTTGTTAACGTGTTATGATTGCTTTACTTATTTATTTGTTACTAATTTGTATCCATTGTTTTTTTATGTATTTATATTTACAGTTGAGTTTTGGTTGTAAATTAAATACTTATGTTTTGAAATTAATTAACAATTTTGTTATTAATCACTATTTTAATATAAATAAATAAATAGTGATTATTATTTTTCCCATAATCGTCCACTGGTTTTCACGTGTGCTGTGTCTCCATAGAAACCACTGAGCTGCCCCACTTCTCCAGCCCACAGCTGGTGGACAGCTTTGCTCTGGTGGACAATTTAGACTATTTGTACTACGTGCAACATGGCCGACCATCCTTTGCCTTCGCCACCTTCCTGCTGCAGCAGCTGATTGGATGTGACCATGTCGGCCGGCTGTGAGTAGCTCTCGGGGGCGGAGCTACTTCTAAGCACGGGTGTTAATGATGTGCGTGTATATGCATCAGTCTGCAGCAGGCCCAGCAGCACGTGCACAGGCTGGCTGTGCAGAATTTCAATATGGCGTCGGTGGCAGCGGCTGCTGTCTGTTTCTGTGAGCTGTTAGGAGTCAGCAGCCTCCAACTAAGAGTGGATGTCAAGGTCCTGAATGCCATCTTGACACACTGGACACAACCAAACACACACTGTGGCTACACACAACCTCTACACACGCTGGGTAAGCACACATTATACACACATGCACGCAAACACAGGTGGTAAACACACTCGCCTGTCAGTGTCCAAAGGTGTCAACATGGTGGAGGCGGAGCCAGGAGCAGCAGAGGAGCTGATTGGCTACCTGGAAGCTGCAGTGACGGACAGCCTAGAAGAGAAGGCTGTATGCAGGTGAGCCTTATCATCATCATCATCATCATCATCATCATCTTCTCTATCATAAAATTTGCTTCCTCCAGGTCGTCGTGGGAGGCGGCTCAGGAATGGGAGTTGCCTGTGCAGTTTTGTCATCTCCACGCTCTACCACTCAGCTCTGTTTACCCCGCCTACTGCGCACGTGACGGACAGTACATCCACTTCCTATTGTTTGTCCAATTGCACCACTTCCCGACGCAGCAGGTGTGTAACGAGCGGCCGCCACCGATGGCGTTGCTTGTCCTTCCGATCACCATATTTCAACTTCCTGTCACGCCAGGTTGGATCCCTGGTGTCGCAGTTTGGGCCCGCCCTCCAGGACCACCTGAGGCTCGCCTTTCAAAATCTGCAGGTCTTCAATCAGGGGTCCTCGGGGGAGCGGGAGTCTCCTTGTGGGCTGTTCCAGGTGCTTCTGAGTAGCCAGAAAGAGGAGGGGCCGAGCAGGTACCTGCTGGGGGAGGCTTTAAGAAAACGCTGCCCGACGTTAGCCGTGCTGGCCTCTTGTACACAGGTGACCTTAGGCCCGTCTACTACTAAACCACAGGCTTTCTACCTGCACCCTGGACAATGTTAACAGTGTTTGATTGACAGGGGGCGGAGCTGCTCCGGTGCTTGTGTGTGTGGCTATTAACCTCCATCGATGATGTTACCACCAAGGAAGCCACCTCCCACCTGGCTGACACCCCCGAGCACCATGAGTGGACCCTTCATGACCTGTCAATCATCTGGAGCACCCTGCTGGGGCGGGGCCTTGTCAGGCCACTCCTGCGAGGCTTCCAACTTTTCCAGAGGGTAAAGATAAAAAAACGTTTTCTTCCTGGAGCTTCCTGATCCAGCAAGTGTTGTCGTGGTTTCAGGCCTGCCCCCTGCTGGCGGTGCTCAGCATGTTCGAGTTATGCTGCGACTACAAGAACTTCTCTGAAGCCAAAGTGAAGCTTCTGGACTTCCAAAGGACGCTAGTCACCGTGAGGATATCGACCATGCTACACACACCATTCGGTCATCATCTTCATTAGTGAACTTCTCCTCTTCAGCTGAGGAGTAGCGACCAGCCGCCCCCTGGTGGCCTCCCTCTGCAATGGCTAGAGAGTCAGGCCTCCACGTTGCTCATCATCATGTTGCAGCGTTGCTCCTCCCAGTACCACCTCCACCGCCTACTGCTGCTCCTCGCTGATGTCGACACACTCCTTAAGACTGACGGTGAGAGGTCATGCCGCTTGAGTTCGTCCTGTCTCCAGGCGCCATCGTCATACTGTCGTGTGTGTGTGGTTGCAGGTGCAGATTTTAAAAAGCTGAGTCAACTGAGTCAAATTCTGCAAGGGTCCGAAGTCAGCATCTCTCCAAGGTTGCTCCAGTGCGATTCCTCCTCCGTCCAGCAGGTGGAGTTCCAGGCCATCGTGGATTCTCTACAGTCGCGGCGCTTCTACTCACAGGCCCGTCAGGTGGCGGTGCTGGCAGGGCTTCCTGTCCACCGTTTGCTGCTGTGTCAGGTGTGAAATTTGGAACATTTTTAACAACGTTAGAGTTTTGCATGCCGTTTTCATGCCTCTATCATTCCTCCAAATGAAGCTGCTGCAGGAAGTCCAGTGTCAAAGGTCCAAGCGTCAGTGGTCCAGATTGGAGACCCGTGTGACCTTTTGGCACAGGTGTCACCAGCAGCTGCGGGCCGAGAGTGCAGATCCCGAATCAGCCTCCCACTTCTTCCAGTCACAAGCGGAGTCTTTGACGTCCGAGTCTTCCGCGGTACCGGAGGATCAGTCTGAGCTGTTGGCGGTCCGAGAGCGCTGCCTGCTGCTCGGGATTGCCGCTCACTGGCTCTCCCTGTGCAGCTCGGCTCTTGCAGAACAGATAGAAAGCCTGGAGAAGAAACTGTGGATCAGCCAAGTCCGGCAGCACGCACTGGTGGCCGCCATGGGAAGGCAGAGCGTTTTCAACCTGCCGCCACCCGCCGCCACACCTGAAATGAACACATATGAAGTCCTCATGAAGGAGTTTTCATTCTCCAACATACCAGAGCTCAACAGCGACACGCTCCTCAGTCTGGAAGGACTCCCTGGCCCGGCTGAGGAACATCTGGATGTGGATCCAGTTCTGAATCCAGCCGAAAAGAACATTCTGGCCGTGCTGGTTGATAGCTTGTTAGACGAAGGAAGCATCCATAAAGCCAGCCGCGTGTGCCGATACTTCTCCTTGTATCATCCTGACGTCTGGCTGGTTCTACGCTGCAGAGGCCTGGCGTCCGGAGAACTCAGGCCAGAAAAAAGGCAAGATGTGCCTGAGGCTACGCCCACCATGCTCCTCCACACCTGTAAGAAACATGGCGGGGCAGGAGCGTATTCACCTACTTGGGGCCCCATTGCAAACATAGTAACTGTGGCCCTCCACCTAACAAAAACAACATGGTACAGTCGAACCTTGATTTCCAAACTTAATTGATTGTTGAACATAGTTCGTAAATCGAAAAGTTCATATAGTGAAGCAAATGTATCCATAAGAAACAACGTAAATATAAATAATTGGTTCCAGGCTCGATAAAAATCCATATTTTTGTGAAGGTTTGTACACTAAATACATTATAAACTGCTATACAGTACTGCACATCAGACAAACATAACAATGAGGGGATGAATCAACTTTCTTTTGACAAACTAAAACAACAACAACAACAAAACTGAGCTGTCCTCTATGTGCTGCCCTGCCACTTGCGCACACACACAGAAGTCCCTTTGTTGCCCTCACAAACGATCAGAAATCTCACAAATCCTTAACAATAACAACTGTTTTGCTACAAAAATAAACATTATAAAAAGTACAATCCACTTAAAGTACATTAACATCAGCAATGGTCCTCTGGTGAGCTGCTCCTTTGCCAGAGGAGTGTGCTCTTGGAAAAGGCACCGCTGTTTGAGAGGTATCCTTCTCCTCCACTGTGAAATAAGTACGCTTTGGCATCTTTTCTCAAAAAAAGTTCAATAGATGCAAATATAAATTGGCTTCCAGGGGACCACAAAATGAATGAATGAAGCGCTGACTGTTCGCACACAGAGGCATACTTGACACGATCTAAATGTTTATAAACCGAAAGGCGTGCGTATATCGAGGTTCCACTGTACTTTACCACTGTCTGTAGTAACTGACATGTGAGCTGCTCATTAAAGGTTGGCGAGCCACGCAATTAGTATCACTAATCGTAACACCTTTACTAAATTGATGGGAACATTAATATTTTAGAAAAGCGTAAGCCATTGTTGCTATTATTGTTGAGGCTGGAAGTGTGTGACTGGTGGGAAAAAGAGAGCTCTTGACATAGGCCAACATACTTTTTTATGTGATATTTTGGGAACCCTGGAAATCTCGGGGCCCAAAGCAAATAATGGTAAAAACATCCCTGCTCCAGGCAGCTGTGGCTATAATGTAGCATACCCACTCTAATGTGTGACTGTGGAGTGAATGAATGATGGGTTCTCATCGTAAAGCACTTTGAATCACTTGAACAAATTCTTTTTATTATGATTATGATCACTGGTGACAATTCCAGCTGCGCACAAAAGAATAACCAGTGTCAGGCCTATTCATTCAAGTGTTAGCACTCTCGAATAATTGGACGGCGGAAGCAAAGATTTCGTATTGAACATCCTGTCAACTGTTTCTGTCGTAGCGCCGTCGCTGAGCAGCTTGTCGTCCTTCGTGATGCTGCCCCTTCCTGAAGACGAGCTGGCGGTGCAGCTCCAGAAGCTGGCGGATCAGTGTCGCCATGGCAGTAATTACTGCAAACAAGTCCTCAGCCTCTACCAGCTGTCCAAGGTAAGCGACCTGTCCATCGTGGCTCACTCACATCAGCAAAGTACTGTGGCTGAATATATTGCATGCGAGACCATGCCATGTCAGAAGTAAATGATGCCTTCAGCTGAGCCTTTGATGAAAATGACTCACAAGCACTGTCTAATATTATAATCGTAGTTTTGACACATCAATCTCAGGATAATTTTAGAAGTATGGTCCCCTGCTGTTTAATAGGAACATTGCAGACATGAGCTTTCACCACAACTTTATTAAAAGATGCCATATTTGACTAATTGTAAATAAGTATCAGGGTCTTGATACTAGTTTAATAATACTTTATTATATGGCTGTAGCTTCAATGCTAATGAGCCGTGTTTGTCTCCAAGAAGCGCTATTGTGCATTTTATCCACTGTTTACCAGGGATGTTCCGTTTATGGTTTTATGCCGCCAATTCTGATACCGATCATCTATGAGGGATATGGGCAGAAACCAATACTGATATTGCTGCTTTAACTGTACATTTTTCTATTTATTGCAGTTAAACAGTGTAACAATATCAACCCAATATTAAAATTGGTTTATTTATTTATATTACTACATACAATTTGTTGATCAACAAAAAGTCAATAGCACACAATAACTATGCAAAAGCACAAACTAGTTAGGGGTGTCAAAAAAAAAGATTTCAAATGTGCAAATGGCCCCCGGGTCACACTGCTTATTGATCAACTTATTAATTTCCTTTTAACAGCTGCTTACTTTCCGTTGTAAAATAATTCCATTTACACTTCTTCAACTTTACCAGGCACTTATTTGTTTGTGTTGTGTAAAGTTAGCTTAGCAGTTATCTCTGTGTGTGTATGAAATAAATGAAAGCTTGGAAATAATATGCATCAATGAAGTAGTTTATCTTTCTTTCTTTTTCTATTTTGACAGAAATAAAACATATCTCATGTATATTTGTATACATCAGTATATATATTTTAAACTTTATCTAATAATGCAACAGATAATATTTTATCATACATTCTGAACATTTTGCGGGGTAAAAACATTCATAAATATCTACTTAGCCTTATGATTTCAAAGCAAGTTATCCATCAAATTGTACACTATAAACTATAAATATATATATTTTTTAAACAGCTTCGTCTTCAAAGTCCTATCGTAAGAAAAAAACTGTGGTGCCATTTTTACATATACAGTAATACACTGTGAAAACAGCAACCAGATATTTCATGCAAAAAAACTAACAAAAAACTGGGAGCTCAATCAACAGAATTTTACAGTAAAATAGACTGTGACCATTTTACTGTAAATTTTATGGTAAAATTCTGCCATTCTTTTGACCACAAAATCCGGAGATTTTTTTTTTCTTACAGTGTAGGTAAAATATACATTTACTAATCAAATGCATAGGTAATCGTGTGACAATAATGTGCGGCTAATCTTTATACATGTATGCTTCTTGTGTGAATGTTACAAGGGGCAGGCCTTCTAAGGGCAGCCAAAAATGAGTTTGACACCCCTGACGTAACAGGTCCAAACACGTCCTCCAGTGATATTAACAACTGATCACGATACTTAAATCACTAAGAAATGCAGTTTATTTTGTTTCGGGAAGTGGCTACACACTGTGTATGGAGAAACATCTGGTCAGATGGATGTTTAAAAATAAATATAGCCCTGTTTGTGATCGGCGTTGAAAGTCATAGCGACCTCATACTTTTTAATGAAAATCGGAAGATACTGATCGGTGGCTGATGGATCTGCACATTCCCACTTATTAAATATACACTATAATTTTTGCACATGACACAATATATGTCATATATGACAATAATTTAACATTAAAGAGTGGGACAGGAGGACAACTATTAGCATTGTGCTATCAGTGTTTGTTATTAAATTTTAACAGCAACAAAATGCTAGGTTTGCTTAAAAAAGAAGCAGAGAGAGAAAAACTAAACAAAAAACACTGGTCAGAATTCCAGGCTGAAGTTTAAGATGTATAGTGAAGCCTCCCTTCTCCCATCTAGCTAGAGCTGACCTGGGCAAATTAAGGCCCAGGTCAAGGTTTTCAATCCGGCCCGCCAGACATTCCCAAATAATATTGTTACATTTTCAAGATGGAAACTATAGCTGCCATTATGATGTGCAGTGATGTTTTCAAAATACCGTAAGTCTTGAACTATACAAAGTATTTCAATGGTTGGAATCTGCGCTTTTGCATAATATACTAGTTACTATGGTAATCTATGTCACAGCAGCTCAAATGAGGTACCAAGCAGTGTGGGTGGGGTTCGTTTCCACAGAGTGTTTCTAGAGTGACCAGCCTGAAATGCGAATGTCAGGGACAGATGCGGAAGAAGATTTTTAAAACAAAGTTCTAAAGCTTAGTGATGTATCAGATGTATCAGACTGTAGGTGTTTTTTTTTACCCTTTGCTGTTTTTGTTGCATTTTTGTTGATTGAAAAAATATGTGGATGAGAGGGGGCGTGACGCTCATATGTTGTCAATATTCAATGTTTTATTGTTCATAGTTAATATTGTAAACCCCACATTCTTTATTTTCATGTACATTCTCATTCAGTAAAAAAAATTAAAATTCCATTAGTTCTTTAAGATGGTCTGTCATAACGTTTTTAGTATTCAATCAGACGTTATTTTGAGGTTTTGTATTAGTGTTCCTAAAAATAGATATACCGTCACCCAGACACATTTTTTTCTCAAAATTTGGCCCGAGTCAAAATAATTGCCAAGGCCTGAGCTAGAGGCTGGTCAGAGACAGTAGAGTGCCCGTGAAGAAAAGGGGTCCATTTTCCATAACAGGAGAAGGTAAAGAATCTTTAAAAAACAAAGGTGTGTGTGTGTTGACAGGAGCTGCAGTGTTCCTTCAGCCACATGACCAGGGAAGACCCACACTCAGTGTTGGAGAAGCTGCTGCTGTCGGAGCATCCTGAACGCTTCCGGAATGCTCAAGTCTTCATCAAAGCTCAGAGCTTCTCTGCCGAAGTGGTGGCCGAGTTGGTGGCCTCCGCTTTGGTACACGCGCTGCAGGCCACCGCCCAGGAGCTTCAACCTGGTGCGAGGGGACATCTGTTGATACGCACATGAGCTCACTCTGACTCACATTCACGTGTTTGTGTGTGTGTGTGGCCAGAGAGGCAGGTGTTCAGGCCGTCAGAGGGTCGGGAATCTCTGATCCAGCTGATCACATTGTGTGAAGACCCAAACCTGGTGGGAATGAAAGTTCTGGAAAAATTGAAGAGTGTGCCACTGAGGGACCTGAGCTGCAGTAAGGCACATGTCCATTTACACACAGACACACACACACACTGACTGGTGGCCACTCATGTTTTTTTTGTGTTGTGTAGTTGTCGAGTTACTGATTGTGGCCCACGACTGCTTCAGTCTGACGTGCAACATGGAAGGAATCGTCAGAGTGCTTCAAGCCGCACGGCACTTGAGCCATGCCTACTTGGCGCCCGGCGAGCACTACGGCCTGCTTGTGAGCACCACTTCCTGTCCTTTTTCTAAATATGTACCAACACTGAATTGTCCCACTTTTGTTGTAGACATTTAACTAAGCGAGGGCTGTCCAAAGTGTGTCCCCGGGGGCCATTTGCGGCTTGCAGCTTGTTTTTTTATTGGCCTGCGACCCATTCTAGAGACAAAATTAAAACATTCTTGATGAACATTACACAAAAAAGCTAGACTGTGCAATTTTGAGAGAAATTGCGTGTAAATGCTGAAATGTGCAAGCCAAATTAAAATGCTAATGCTAGCATGCTGACATAATTTGTCAAGTACCAAGGACTATGAAGCGAACAATTGTAAAATTAGCTGAAAAATTTAGCATGGTAACAGTTAGAATGTGTCAAGTAACCATTCATACTGTATGACTTTCAAGTGTACGCTTGTAAAATTATCTGAAAAAGTTAGCATGCTAACAGTTAGATTTTATCAAGTACCAAGTCATATGACGATGAAGCGTACGCTTGTAAAATTAGCTGAAAAACTTTAGCATACTAACAGTTAGATCAGGGGTCACCAACGCGTTGCCCGCGGGCACCAGGTAGCCCGTAAGGACCAAATGAGTCGCCCACTGGCCTGTTCTAAAAATAGCTCAAATAGCAGCACTTACCAGTGAGCTGCTTCTATTTTTTTAATTTAATTTATTCACTAGCAAGCTGGTCTCGCTTTGCTCGACATTTTTAATTCTAAGAGAGACAAAACTCAAAGAATTTGAAAATCCAAGAAAATATTTTAAAGACTTAGTCTTTACTTGTTTAAATAAATTCATTTATTTTTTTACTTTTCTTCTTATAACTTTCAGAAAGACAATTTTAGAGAAAAAATACATAAACACACATACCTTTTTACCTTTTAAATTCCTTCCTCTTCTTTCCTGACAATTTAAAATGTAAAGCCCACCAGGCTGCACCAAACTTTTGGTGCCTTGTTGACACAGAAACGTACAGTGGTGTATGTGCAGCAGCTATGAAGGTTGCAAGCGTGTTTGGTTCAACTTATCTTTGTGAAACAGCCTTTTCTGACATGAACTTCATCAAGAACAAACACAGAACACGCCTCACTGATGCACATCTGCAAGACTCGCTCAGAGATACAGTGTCAAGTTACACACCAGAGTACAACACACTAGTTAACAGCATGCAATGCCAAGCTTCCAACTAACTGACAAAGAAACAGATAACAGATTTGGTGTCCAGTTCAAAGAGTGACATGATTTATTTAAAAAATTGAGAGTTTACTTTTGTATTTTACATGAGTTATTATTTGTACAAACATGGTGCAAAGTAATTCATGATTTGTTAAAAAATGTTAGTGGCTAGCTAGTTAAGATGGGATATTGGAATTTCACAAGACTGTCTTAGAAGTGATCATTTGAAAATGTTCAATTTGAAAAATGTGCACTAAGAGAAAATATAAAAATAAAGTGTTGCATATTGATATTTATCTGTTTCTATATACCGAAAATTCCGCACTATAAGGCAAACCTAAAATCCTCAAATTTTCTCAAAAGCTGACAGTACGCCTTATAATCCGGTGCGCCTTATATATGGACCAATATTGAACCACAGTAAGCGGTAGAAATGGATGGATGGATGGATGGAGGTCTCGCAACAACGGTAAGCAGCCGCCAACTTCATTTTCCCCCGTAGAAGAAGAAGTGCGCGGTGCATGCTGGGATCGATGACTGCGGTAGGCGTGCTGTTTATGTAAAGACCCCAAAATGGCTCCTTTTTAAGAGACACGCTTACCACGCAGAGTTTAAACTCAAGGCGATCAGTCACACAATAGAACACGGGAATAGAGCAGCAGCGAGAAAATTTAACATTAACAGTCATTTAATGACGACTTCGACGAGGCGGAGCCGGGCATGTTGGATGCCGTATTCGCCCAACTGTTTGATTCGAACACTGAAGAAGAATTTGAGGGATTCGTGGATCAGGAATAACTTAATAAAGTGAGTTTTACATGTTTATTTTGTTTGTTGTGTTGTGTGACATTATCGTTTGAGCAACGTTGAGTTATTGATATATTATTGCTTTGCACTATTTTGAGTGTTACTATATTGTGATTGCACTAACGTTTGATTTACCGTAACAGTATCAGACTGTTTTTTACGTGTTTATTGAATCGGGGAAAATAATAAAACAGCTGTTTATCCATTTTGGGAGTGAACGGAGTTGTCAGAACGCTGGTTTGTAATCTATTAATAAAGTTTGACTGACCTATCTGACTGTTTTGTTGACATTCCCTTTAGCGCAGCTCCATCTAAAGAATGCATAACGTAACCCCGGCCTCTACTGTAGCATCTATTCTATGCGCCTTATAATGCGGTGCGCCTTATATATGAACAACATATTAAAATAGGCCATTCATTGAAGGTGTGCCTTATAATCCGGTGTGCCTTACAGTGCGGAAAATACGGTATATTTATTGTGAGAAATCATTAAAGCCCTACTGAAACCCACTACTACCGACCACGCAGTCTGATAGATATCAATGATGAGATATTAACGTTGCAACACATGCCAATTTTTAGTTTACTAAATTGCAATTTTAAATTTGATGATGACGCATACGCGTGACGTCACGGACTGTAAGGAAATATTAGCGCTGCACCAAACACGGCTAAAAGTCGTCTCTGTTCATGGCGTAATTACACAGTATTTTGGACATCTGTGTTGCTGAATCTTTTGCAATTTGTTCATTTAATAATGGAGACTATAAAGAACAATGCTGTTGGTGGAAAGCAGTGGATTGCAGCTGTCTTTAGCACTGAGACAGAGCCTGTGTTTCTTTGTTTGTTGTGAAGCTTTAACACAGAGCGGTCAAGAGAACATGTTTTTTCGACGTCAACCAGCATGTTTTGGATGGGAAAATTGTGATATATATCTTACCGGAGAAATCATTGGATTATTCGTCGTCCTGCAGCAGCTGTTTAAAAGGCAGCTGTGAGTTTTGCTCTTCGGCTTCTCTCTGAGACACTTCGTGTTCACCGCAGCCACCCGACCTCGAGGTATGTCTTTACCATCTTTAAAATCTCACTAAAACACTATTAAAACAATAAGCAGAGAAGCGATCTTCCAAAATTATCCTAGTAAATGTGTCTAATTACATCTAAAACGCTCACACTGCCGGAGCCGTCGCTTTTTTTCCCTTTTTTTTTTCTAGCCCTTCACTATCAATATCCTAATTCACGAATCTTTCATCCTCGCTCAAATTAATGGGGAAATTGTCGCTTTCTCGGTCCGAATTGCTCTTACTGCTGGTGGCTCCCAATAAAAACAATGTGATTATGTGTGGAGCCCTGCAACTCGTGACGTCATGCGCACATACTTCCGGTACAGGCAAGGCTTTTCTATTGGCGACCAAAAGTTGCGAACTTTATCGTCGATATTCTCTACTAAATCCTTTCAGCAAAAATATGGCAATATTGCGAAATGATCAAGTATGACACATAGAATGGACCTGCTATTCCCGTTTAAATAAGAAAATCTCATTTCAGTAGGCCTTTAAGATGATCAGTGTTTCCACAAAGATAAATATCATTAATTATTAATAGTAACATAGAGTAAAGGTAAATTGAGAAAATTGGCTATTTCTGGCAATTTATTTAAAGTGTGTATCAAACTGGTAGCCCTTCGCATTAATCAGTACCCAAGAAGTAGCTCTTGGTTACAAAAAGGTTGGTGACTCCTGAGTTAGATTGTGTCAATTACCAAGGCATATAACTATGAAGCGTACACTTGTAAAATTAGACAAAAATGTTTAGCACGCTAACAGTTAGCATTTATCAAGTAAAAAGTTGTGTGACTGAGATATTTGGCTGTAAAATTGGCTTAAAATGTTAGCATGCTAATGTTGGTATGCCACAAAGTTAACGTAAGCATGCTAAAAGTTTGCATATGTCAAGTACTGAGTTATGACTCTAAGTTGTTTGGCTGTGAAATCGGCTAAAAAAGTTAGCACGCTTAAATAATAATGTTAGCATGCTAACAGTTAATGTGTCAAGTACCAAGTTAAATGAGTTTAAGGCATTCCGCTGCAAAACTGGCTGAAAGTTGGCACACAAATGTTAACACGCTAGTGTGCTAACAGTTAACGTTGTGTCAAGTTATAAGTTATAAGAGTCTGAGGCGTTTGGCTGCAAAATTGGCTAAAATGTTAGCACGCTAATTTTAGTAATGCTGCCTGGGGCGGAGCCAATCAATGGCCACGATACTGAACAGCAGACTCTCTTTGTTTTGGTCTTGTCCAGTGTCCAATACTACTGTAGTATTGGTACTTGTACTTCATTTAGTCATTGTTATGCTTGAAAATGCTTATGCTTAATTTGGGGCAACTGATACGCAAAGGTAAGTTATGGATGTTTGAGTTTGAGTTTATTTCGAACATGCAAGCATACAAAATGTTACATCAGAATTTCCACTTTTCTGTTTTCAACATGTTTAAAAAGGAGTAGGAAGAAGCAGAGCTTATTTAATCCTACCCCTTTTCTTTATACATAACAGTTGCTAAAACTTTTGTTCACTTCCTGTTCTCAATTCATTCACAATATACTCCATAAGTAATCACAATAAAAATAAATAAATAAATAATAATTGGTGAAGTAAGTTATATTTCATATGATGAGATGAGTAAGATTATTTTGAGAATGAATGATGTTTGATGTAGAATGGATGAAATAAATTCAGAATGTTTATCATGGTTCTTCTTCTTTGTACTTTGTAAACACTTTAAGTTTGAAGAGTTTCTTGAAGTGGATTATATTAGTACATTGTTTGATTGCTTTGCTTAATCCATTCCATAATTTAATTCCACATACAGATACACTGAAGGTCTTCAGTGTTGTACGTGCATACAAACGTTTTAAATTACATTTTTCTCTAAGATTATATTTCTCCTCTTTTTTTTGAGAAGAATTGTTGTATATTCTTGGGTAGCAGGTTATAGTTTACTTTGTATATAATTTTACCTGTTTGCATATTGTGTTCAGATAGTTTAGCATATTTTGAGTGACATAGTCCGAAAACTACGGTATATAAGTGTCAGTTTTTATCATAGTTTGGCCGGGGGTGCGACTTACACTCAGGAGCGACTTATGTGTGAAATTATCAACACATTACCGTAAAATATCCAATATTCCATCCATCCATTTTCTACCGCTTGTTCCCTTTTGGGGTTGCGGGGGGCGCTGGCGCCTATCTCAGCTACAATCGGGCGGAAGGCGGGGTACACCCTGGACAAGTCGCCACCTCATCGCAGGGCCAACACAGATAGACAGACAACATTCACACTCACATTCACACACTAGGGCCAATTTAGTGTTGCCAATCAACCTATCCCCAGGTGCATGTAAGACACTAGACGTGTAATATTTTATCGGATTTAGCAATTAGAAGTGACAGTTTAGTAAACGTATAGCATGTTCTATATGTTATAGTATTTGAATGACTCTTACAATAATATGTTACGTTAAAATACCAGGCACGTTCTCCGTTGGTTATTTAAAGTTAAAGGACCAATGATTGTCACACACACACACACACACACACACACACACACACACACACACACACACACACACACACACACACACACACACACACACACACTAGGTGTGGCAAAATGATTCTCTGCATTTGATCCACCCCCTTGATCACCCCCTGGGAGGTGAAGGGAGCAGTGAGCAGCAGCGGTGCCGTGCCCGCGAATCATTTATGGTGATTTAACCCCCAATTCCAACCCTTGATGCTGAGTGCCAAGCAGGGAGGCAATGGGTCCCATTTTTTTATAGTCTTTGGTATGACTCGGCCAGGGTTTGAACTCACAACCTACCGATTTCAGGGCGGATACTCTAACCAGTAGGCCACAGAGTAGGTTATTTATGCGTCATATAACGTATTCAGCCTGTTGTTCACTATTCTTTATTTATTTTAATTTGCCTTTCAAATGTCTATTCTTGGTGTTGGGTTTTATCAAATAAATTTCCCCCAAAAATGCCACTTATCATCCAGTGTGACTTATATATGTTTTTTTCCTTCTTTATTATGCATTTTCGGCAGGTGCGACTTATACTCCGAAAAATACGGTACTGGTTTAGTGTTACAATCTTTAATATATCAAAGTGGTCCCCGCATCCTTCAATTTTTATTTATGCGACCCTCGCTGGAAAATGTTTTGAACGCCCCTGAACTAAGCATTGGTGTGTACAGGTGCGCCTGCTGACAGGAATGGGCAGATATAATGAGATGACATACGTGTTTGACCTGCTGCATCAGAACCATCGCTTTGAGATGCTGCTGAGGAAGAAGATGGATACAGACCGAGGACAAGTAGGACTCACACTCTCACACACACACGAGCACGCAGGATGTAGCACCTAGCCACAATGACTCCGCCCCCTCCCGCAGAGCTCCAGCCTAAAGACGGCGCTGCTGGACTACATCAAGCGCTGCCTGCCCGCAGACAGCGAGAAGCACAACATGGTGGCTCTGTGTTTCAGCATGAGGCGGGAGATCGGCGAGAACCACGAGATGGCGGCCCGGACGCAGCTGAAGATCGTCGAGTCTCAGCCATGGGGTGAGGACCGCTTCCTACGTCGCCGTGTCCCATAAGTGGTGTTTTCGCTGAGCAAGTTGTTGTTCACAGTGGTGTCTCCCGAGCTGAAAAGTTCTCTGTACAAAGTCTTGTCTCTCCTAAAAGACGCCGCAGAGAGCTTCTCGAAGGTAACGTAACGCCATCACCATCCACTCTTGTTGTGTTCTTCTTGACTGTGTGTGTGTACGGCCAGGACGCGTGCGTGCACCAGGCCAGTCGCTGCGTGCGCATGGCCAAGCTGGTCACTCTTCAGCTCCACTTCCTGAATCAAGGCTCCGACCTCCGCGTGGTCAACCTGCGTCCTGCTGACATGCTCCAGGTTGTCATGGCGTTGCCTCGATGCTACCAGGTGGGTCTCTGCAGGTGGTAATTAGGGTCACGATATGGGTGATAATGATGCCGATGGCGTCAGGTGTTGGCTGTGTCGGAGGCGTACAGTTACAGTCCGGACTGGGTGGAGATCGTGTACCACAAGGTGCTTCTCAAAGCTGACTTTGCATACCTGGAGGAGCT
This sequence comes from Nerophis ophidion, assembly GCF_033978795.1. NCBI lineage: Eukaryota > Metazoa > Chordata > Actinopteri > Syngnathiformes > Syngnathidae > Nerophis > Nerophis ophidion. The sequence goes on from NC_084613.1 coordinate 25,245,388, forward strand.
CAAGCGCCATCGCCCGCTGACCTCCAGCTTCTTCCAGGACCTTTTCAATAAGTGAGCCGGCAACGTCGAGCCCCTCCCAACCGCTACCTTGCTGATGTCGACAATGTGCGTTTCAGGCTGGACGGTGCGCCGAGTGGCGCCACGGCGAACGTGCGGCGCCTGCTGATGTACTGCGACGACGTGTACGTGCGCTACCGGCTGGCGTACCAACGCAACCTCCATGATGTCACCAAGACGCTGCTGCAGGACGCCACCACGTCCAGCTATCTCAACGACAAAATCAGCCGCTGAAACTGTCTGGCAGAATATTAAGTCACACTTGGCCCTGATAAGAATGTTATCATAAAGCATTCTGGTCATATTGACCTGGATGGTCTCTGATGCATTGACAGCCCTACTAATAATAATATAAAAATATAGTATTTGATTATACAAGAAATACATTACTCTAATGACAGGGGTGTGAATCTTTGAGCACCTAACCATTCGATCCGATTCTGTTTCCTGAGGTGACTATTTGATTCTGAATCGATTCTCGAATCAAACCGATTCTCGCAATATAGCATTTGGTATTATATTTATAATGAAACTTTTTCAAAACCGGTTACAGGTTAGAAAAGCTCCTTCTGGTTTCACGGACATAGCCTGAAAACTTCCAAAAAATATTATTAAATGTATGTATGTATATACATATATATATATATATCCATCCATCCATTTCCTACCGCTTATTCCCTTTCGGGTCGCGGGGGGCGCTGGCACCTATCTCAGCTACAATCGAGCGGAAGGCGGGGTACACCCTGGACAAGTCGCCACCTCATCGCAGGGCCAACACAGATAGACAACATTCACACTCACATTCGCACACTAGGGCCAATTTTTAGTGTTGCCAATCAACCTATCCCCAGGTGCATGTCTTTGGAGATGGGAGGAAACCGGAGTACCCAGAGGGAACCCACGCATTCACGGGAAGAACATGCGAACTCCACACAGAAAGATCCCGAGCCTGGATTTGAACCCAGGACTGCAGGACCTTCGTATTGTGAGGCAGACGCACTAACCCCTCTGCCACCGTGAAGCCTCATATGTATATATATATATATATATATATATATATATGTATGTATGTATGTGTGTGTGTGTGTGTGTGTGTGTATGTGTGTGTGTGTGTATATATATATATATATATATATATATATAAATAAATAAATAAATAAATGTATACATACAAAGGGCTTCATGGTGGCAGAGGGGTTAGTGCGTCTGCCTCACAATACAAAGTTCCTGCAGTCCTGGGTTCAAATCCAGGCTCGGGATCTTTCTGTGTGGAGTTTGCATGTTCTCCCCGTGAATGCGTGGGTTCCCTCCGGGTACTCCGGCTTCCTCCCACTTCCAAAGACATGCATCTGTGGATAGGTTGATTGGCAACACTAAAATTGGCCCTAGTGTGTGAATGTGAGTGTGAATGTTGTCTGTCTATCTGTGTTGGCCCTGCGATGAGGTGGTGGGTTGTCCAGGGTGTACCCCACCTTCCGCCCGATTGTAGATGAGATAGGCGCCAGTGCCCCCCGCGACCCCAAAAGGGAATAAGCGGTAGAAAATGGACTGCGTGGGTTCCCTTCGGCTACTCCGGCTTCCTCCCATCTCCAAAAACATACACCTGGGAATAGGTTGATTGGCAACACTAAAATTGGTCCTAGTGTGTGTGTGTGTGTGTGTGTGAGAGAATGTTGTTTGTCTATCTGTGTTGGCCCTGTGATGAGGTGGCGACTTGTCCAGGGTGTACATCGCCTTCTGCAGCTGAGATAGGCTCTGCGAACCTGAAAAGGAAAAGCGGTAGAAACTGGATGGATGGATGGATATATATATCTATATAGGTGTATATACCGGTATATCTATATATGTGTATATAGATATATAGCTGTGTGTGTATTTTTTAATCGAATTTTGTTATAAATCCATTTAAAATTGAGATTAATAAGAATCTGTGTGGAGTTTGCATGTTCTCCCGTGAATGCGTGGGTTCACTCCGGGTACTCTGGCTTCCTCCCACTTCCAAAGACATGCATCTGGGGATAGGTTGATTGGCAACACTAAAATTGGCCCTAGTGTGTGAATGTGAGTGTGAATATTGTCCGTCTATCTGTGTTGGCCCTGCGATGAGGTGGTGACTTGTCCAGGGTGTACCCCGCTTTCCGCCCGATTGTAGCTGAATAAGCGGTAGAAAATGGATGGATATATATACAAATGTGTGTATATATATATATATATATATATATATATATATATATATAATATGTATATGTATTTATATGTCAACCCCATGACTGCGTGGGTTCCCTCCGGCTACTCCGGCTTCCTCCCTTCTCCAAAAACATACACCTGGGGATAGGTTGATTGGCAACACTAAAATTGGTCCTAGTGTGTGTGTGTGTGAATGTTGTTTGTCTATCTGTGTTGGCCCTGTGATAAGATGGCGACTTGTCCAGGGTGTACCCCGCCTTCTGGTAGAATGCAGCTGAGATAGGCTCTGCGAACCTGAAAAGGAAAAGCGGTAGAAACTGGATGGATAGATGGATATATATATCTATATAGGTGTATATACTGGTATATCTATATATGTGTATATAGATATATAGCTGTGTGTGTATTTTTTAATCAAATTTTGTTATAAATCCATTTAAAATTGAGATGAATAAGAATCGTGATTCGGATGTGAATCATTTCTAATTTGTGCACCCCTAAGAGATGAATAAGGTAGTTGTTCCTATGCATCGTGCGTGCTGATTGTCTCATTGCAGATGTGCAAAGTGGAATTGTAACTTTGCTACAGACTAGTGCTGATGATGAGGGAGCCCAAACTCAAAGAGTCAATGAGAGGCTTCTGGAACTTCACTGGAGGAACATCCAAGTAGACTTGATGATCTTTTGGGGGCTGTGGGTGTTTATGAGGTGGGTGGCACGTCCTGCCGGTTACCTACAAACTAGCAAGAGAAGGCGTACAGCGAGTGGAAGTTTGTTGCTGTCTATTGTCGCTGGCTTGTGTCTGGTCGCTTGTCACCTCCCACTGTGGATTGCAGCGCCAATTTTGGCGAGGCCATTTCCAAGGACTACTTGCAGACTTTGATACTTGGAGACCCTTAATTTTTGACTTTTTAAAACAACACATTTCAATGACAGTTTAAATAGGTCACATTTTGACAAGGAAGTGAATGGTGCAAGACAAATGTGTGCATTATTTAAAAAAATAAATAAAACTATGGACTATAAAATGTGTTCTTAACCTTGTTGACCTCAGGGCTAAACTTTTTGTCTACAGAGTTCCCCCCAAAACAAAATATTAACACTGAATTAATAATCTTACTCTTGATTTTATTCTCATTCAATAATTATATATAACCTACTTACAATTTTCAACCTTGTCAAATGATATGAAAGCATGTGTTTATCACATTCACAAAGATTATTCTCATGGCTGATTACAAAAATAAATAATATAAGACACTGCATAAGAAAGGACAAATAACTGGTGAAAAACAAATTTACATTCAATTAAGTACCATAATGCTTAATATAAAAAGTAATGCTTAATATAAAAACTCCTCTCTGAGCTGCCACCTTATCGTGGTAGAGAAGTTTACGTGTCCCAATGATCCTAGGAGCTATGTTGTCCGGGGGCTTACTTGCCCCATGGTAGGGTCACCCTAGACAAACAGGTCCCAAGTGGGGGATGAGACAAAGAGCAGCTCGAAGACCTCTATGAAGAATAACAATAAAAGACCAAGATTTCCCTCGCCTGGACACGGGTCACCGGGGCCCCCCTCCGGAGCCAGGTCCGGACGTGGGGCACGATGGCGAGCGCCTGATGGCCTGTTCCCATGGGGCCCGGCCGTGCATAGCCCGAAGAGGCAACGTGGGTCCCCCCTCCAATGGGCTCACCACCCATAGCAGGGGCCTTAGAGGTCGGGTGCAATGCGAGCTGGGCGGCAGCCGAAGGCAGTGGACTTGGCGGTCCGATCCTCGGCTACATAAGCTGGCTCTTGGGACGTGGAACGTCATCTCACTGGGGGGAAGGAGCCTGAGCTAATACGCGAGGTGGAGAAGTTCCGGCAAGATATAGTTGGACTCACTTTAACGCACAGCAAGGGCTCTGGAACCGGTTCTCTCTAGAGGGGCTGGACTCTCATCCACTCTGGCATTGCCGGCAATGAGAGACAACTGGCTGGAGTCGCAATTCTTGTTGCCTCTGACTCAAACCCTGCACGTTGGAATTCAACCCAGTGGACCAGAGGGTAGCTTTCTGGGGGACTTCAACGCTCATGTTGGCAACCTGGAAAGGCGTGATTGGGAAGAATGGCCACCCGGATCTGAACCACAGTGGTGTTTTGTTATTGGACTTTTGTGCTCCCCACAGATTGTCCAAAACAAACACCATGTTCAAACATAAGGGTGTCCATGTGTGCACTTTGCACCAGGAAACCCTAAGCCACAGTTCCATGATCGACTTTGTAGTTGTGTCATCGGACTTGCGGTCTCATGTTAGGACACTCTGGTGAAGAGAGGGGTGGAGCTTTCTACCGATCATCACCTGGTGGTGAGTTGGCTGCGATGGTGGGGGAGGATGCTGGACAGACCTGGCAGGCCCAAACGCATTGTGAGGGTTTGCTGGGATTGCCTAGCAGAGTCTCCTGTCAGAGACAGTTTCAATTCCCACCTCCGGAAGAACTTCGAACATGTCACGAGGGAGGTGCTGGACATTGAGTCTGAGTGGACGATGTTCCGTACCTTTATTGTCGAGGGGGCCGATTGGAGCTGTGGCCGCAAGGTGGTTGGTGCCTGTCGTGGCGGTAATCCTAGAACCCGCTGGTGTTACCAGCGGTGAGGGATGCCGTCAAGCTGAAGAAAGAGTCCTATTGGGCTCTTTTGGCTCATAGGACTCCGGAGGCAGCAGACAGGTACCGACAGGCCAGGAGGTGTGCGGCTTCAGTGGTCGCGGAAGCAAAAACTCGGACATGGGAGGAGTTCAGAGAAGCCATGGAAAACGACTTCCGGACTGCTTCGAAGTGATTCTGGACCACGATCCACCGCCTCAGGAAGGGGAAGCAGTGCAGTGTCAACACCGTGTATTGTGGGGATGGTGTTCTGCTGACCTCAACTCCGGATGTTGTGGATCGGTGGAGAGAACACTATGAAAACCTCCTCAATCCCACCAACACGTCTTCCTATGAGGAAGCAGTGCCTGGGGAATCTGTGGTGGGCTCTCCTATTTCTGGGCCTGAGGTTGCTGAGGTGGTTAAAAAGCTCCTTGCTGGCAAGGCCCCGGGGGTGGATGATATCCGCCCGGAGTTCCTTAAAGGGGAACATTATCACAATTTCAAAAGGGTTAAAAAGAATAAAAATCAGTTCCCAGTGGCTTGTTTTATTTTTCAAAGTTTTTTTCAAAATTTTACACCTCCCGGAATATCCCTAAAAAAAGCTTTAAAGTTCTTGATTTTCGCTATTTGCGTTGAGACTGTCCATTTCCCTGTGACGTCATACAGTGCTGCCAATACAAACAACATGGCGGTTACCACAGCAAGATATAGCGACATTAGCTCGGATTCAGACTCGGATTTCAGCGGCTTAAGCGATTCAACAGATTACGCATGTAGTGAAACAGATGGTCGGAGTATGGAGGCAGATAGCGAAAATGAAATTGAAGAAGAAACTGAAGCTATTGAGCGAATAGCTATTGACGATATTCCGCCATAGCATGGGTGTACCTAATGAAGTGGCCCATAGCATGGCTGCCTCATTAACGTCGCCGGTAAAATGTGCAGACCAAACGATCAGGACTTTCGCATCTTGTGACACTGGAGCAACTTAAATCCGTCAATTGGTACGTGTTTTTTTCGCATTAAATGTGGGTATCTAGTTACAAATGTAAATACAGCTAGCGTAAATAGCATGTTAGCGTCGATTAGCATAGCATGTTAGCATCGATTAGCTGGCAGTCATGCTGCTACCAAATATGTCTGATTAGCACATAAGTCTACATCAACAAAACTCACCTTTGTGATTTAGTTGACTTAATCATTGCAAATGCATCTGCAGGTTATCCATACATCTCTGTGCTATGTCTGTCTTAGCATCGCCGGTAAAAAGTGGAGACACTCTGGCACATTCAATGGGGGTCTGGCGGCAGACACTTTCGCATCTTCGGGCCAGTGGTGCAACTTGAATCCCTCCCTGTTAGTGTTGTTACACCCTCCGACAACACACCGACGAGGCATGATGTCTCCAAGGTTCCAAAAAAAAGTCGAAAAAACGGAAAATAACAGAGCTGAGTCCCGGTGTTTGTAATGTGTTGAAAATGGCGGATGTATTACCTCGGTGACGTCACGTTCTGACGTCATTGCTACGAGACCGATAAACAGAAAGGCGTTTAATTCGCCAAAATTCACCCATTTAGAGTTCGGAAATCGGTTAAAAAAATACATGGTCTTTTTTCTGCAACATCAAGGTATATATTGACGCTTGCATAGGTTTGGTGATAATGTTCCCCTTTAAGGCTCTGGATGCTGTGGAGATGTCTTGGTTGACAAGACTCTGCAACATCGCGTGGACATCGGGGGCGGTACCTCTGGATTGGCACACCGGGGAGGTGGTTCCTCTCTTTAAGAAGGGGAACCGGAGGGTTTGTTCCAACTATCGTGGAATCACATTCCTCAGCATTCCTGGTAAGGTTTATTCAGGTGTACTGGAGAGGAGTCTACGCCAGATAGTCAAAACTCGGATTTAGGAGGAACAGTGTGATTTTCGTCCTGGTTGTGGAACTGTGGACCAGCTCTGTACTCTCAGCAGGGTCCTTGAGGGTGCATGGGAGCTTGCCCAACTAGTCTACATGTGCTTTGTGGACTTTGAGAAGGCATTTGACCGTGTACCCTGGGAAGTCCTGTGTGGAGTGCTCAGAGAGTATGGGGTAACGGACTGTCTGATTGTGGTGGTCCGCTCCCTGTAGTAAGTCGGACCCGTTTGCAGTAAGGGTTGGACTCCGCCAAGGCTGCCCTTTGTCACAGATTCTGTTCATAACTTTTATGGACAGAATTTCTAGGCGCAGTCAGGGCGTTGAGGGTATCTGGTTTGGTGGCTGCAGGATTAGGTCTCTGCTTTTTGCAGATGAAGGGGTCCAGATGGCTTCATCTGGCCAAGATCTTCAGCTGTCACTGGATCGGTTCCCAGCCGGGTGTGAAGCGAATGGGATGAGAATCAGCATCTCCAAGTCCGAGTCCATGGTTCTCCCCCATAAAAAGGTGGAGTGCCATCTCCGGGTTGGGGAGGAGATCTTGCCCCAAGTGAAGGAGTTCAAGTACCTCAGAGTCTTGTTCAGGAGTGAGGGAAAATGGGATCGTGAGGTCAACAGGCATATCAGTGCAGCATCTTCACCAAAGCAGACTTTGTATTGATCCGTTGTGGTGAAGAAGGAGCTGAGCCGGAAGGCAAAGCTCTCAATTTACCGGTCTATCTACGTTCCCATCCTCACCTATGGTCATGATCTTTGGGTTATGACCGAAAGGACAAGATCACGGGTACAAACGGCCGAAATGAGCTTCCTCCCCCGGGTGATGGGGCTCTCCCTTAGGGTGAAAAGCTCTGTCATTCGAGAGGAGCTCAAAGTAAAGCCGCTGCTCCTCCACATCGAGAGAAGCCAGATGAGGTGATTCGGGCATCTGGTCAGGATGCCATCCGAGCGCCTCCCTCGGGAGTTGTTTCGGGCACGTCCGACCGGTAGGAGGCCACGGGGAAGACCCAGGACACGTTGGGAAGACTATGTCTCCCGGCTGGCCGGGGAACACCTCGGGATCCCTCAGGAGGAGCTGGACGAAGTGGTTGGGGATAGGGAAGTCTGGGCTTTCCTGCTCAGACTGCTGCCCCCGTGACCCGTCCTCGGATAAGCGGAAGAAGATGGATGGATTAATATAAAAAAATATGTTTCTTAGAAAAATGTCACTAAAGTCTAAAGTCATAATTTTTTCACTTGAGTTTAGTTTCAGACTTCTTCTGTTTGTTTGAGCTTGTCATTACTGCCACAAGTGGTGGAAAAGTGTATTACAACTGAATACCGCTGCAGCCCATACTGACTACAGCGGAGAAACATGATTTTGGCGGCCCTCTAGGGGGCGCTTGTGCTCCAACAATGGACCCCAGGCCCTATGGTTAGGAAACACAGCTATTAGTACGCTAATTCAGGGGTGTCCAAAGTAAGACCTTGGGGCCATTTGCGGCCCATGGATTAAGTTTCGTTAGCAAGCTGAATTTTTTTGGAGTAAAATTAAACAAAAAAATAAAGATGTAAGAAAAGAGCCAAAATAAATACCGTAGTGAGAAAAGGCTGGAATGTTGAGCCTATCTTAGCTGCATTCGGACGGAAGGCGGGGTACGTATTACAGTAAATGGAAAAACTTTACCATCGTTTTTATTTTATTCTGGCAACTGAGCTACCATTTTTTTACCGTTAAAAAAACTGTGATACTGTAAGAGAAGTTAAGTCCCTACCTTTAGTCAAAAGTGATTTATGACCCCCCATAAAACAATGATTTATGACCCTCAAGGTCAAAGGTCAATGATTTATGAGGGGTCAAGTTCAAAGGTTAATGATTTATGAGGGGTCAAGGTTAAAGGTCAAAGTCAAAGGTCAGGTTCAAATGTCAGGTTCAAATGTCAAGGTCAAGTGGGTGTGGCTTACCCGGAAGAGGGTGGAGTTAAGACCTGTGGTGGGAGTGGTTAAACCAGGAAGAGGGTGGAGTTTTAAACAGAAAGAGGGCAGAGTTAAGACCTGCGGTGGGAGTGGTTAAACCAGGAAGAGGGTGGAGTTAAGACCTGACAGGGAACAGAGGAGGGTTCAGTTTTTTTAAGAAAGCAATGTCATCTGAGCAGCATGTGACCATATATTTGATAGTTTAAATGTTTACGATCGTTTGAAACAACTTCCAGATTTCGATGTATTGATGGCTGGGAATGTTACGTGTGGAGATGTGGACACGCACGCACTTCACACACACACACACACATGCACACACACACACACACACACACACACACACACACACACACACACACACACACACACGAGGGGTACAAAAGGGCAGTGTAAGGCTTAGTCATTATTTGGAGCTTTATACGTTAGCGTAAAGACTTTGTTCGATTCGGTCATGATTAGTGAAACGCCTGTTTCGATTTATAAAAATAATAAAACTTACATTGACGCTCCGCAAAAAAGTCGAGTGTTTCTAAATCGTATTCAGATGCCGCCGACCGAATCTTTGCGTGAGAAATGGGATTTGGAAGCGTACGGGATGGAGGGATCTTTTGGATTTGTATTCAGATACGAAATGGGTGATATCTGCTTATTTCAGCTAAAAGAAAGAAGAGACGGAAGCCCTTTCTCGATATTTTCATCGTTATCTACCGTGGATTGGGAAGTTTTAAGACTGGCAATGCCCGATTTCCTGTGGCGTGATCCTTCACCGGTGGATAAACGCGTAAAAGGAAGCTTGTTTACTTACCCGACGATGGATGAGTTGAATGAGAGAAGAATTCTGTTCAGCGCTACCTGGGAGACGAAATCTTCAACCTCGGGTCGTTGGTTTTTACGTGCCAGTCTCCGTGCTCCAAAAATCACCGGTACCTATACGGCTCAGTGGACCGAGCCCGATGTCTTTTCCCTGGAGTCTTTCAACGATGAATGCGGGGTGTTTACACCGTTGGTGGTCGTACCCATCGTGGCATGGCGAGAGCGAATGGCGTCGATGAAGGAGAAAATAAACGACTTGTTCCGAAGCAGTCGACAATGGAAAAGCATGCTGACGACGAGAAGAAAGTTGTCCTTTGAGACCACACCCCCGACGGAGGACGAAAGGACCTCCCCCGCTTCAGTTTCAACCAATAACCTTCAAGGAAACACCCCCTCCACCGACTCGTCCAATACCCTTTGAAAATCATAGCGTTAGTTTGATTGGTCGAGACTTTTTTTTCGACCCTCCCTATAAAAACAACCCCCACCCTGCAATTTTTTTTTCGACCAGACCATATTGGCTCCCTTTTTTGAACGCACGGATCTCAAACAAGAAAATGGCAAACAAGACCATCAGACGCGTAAAGACCCGTCTTATACCACAGGACGATTTCAAACCATCCGTAAACACGACTGATGAAGCAAACATGGCCGAGATCTTTAACCCTCCTGAAACGACGGCTGGATCGGAGGTGGTGAGCGACGATGAGACGTGTCGCTTCGGCAGATGTTTCTGCAGATGGGGGGTGAAAACCGACAACGCTACGCAGTCTTTGCCAGATGACGATAGGAAGGAGGAGGAAAAGGAGAATGACCTGATCATCATAACACCTCCGCCGTCCCCGCCACCACCCCCGTCACCATCCCTGTCACTCTTGGACCCCCCGTTGCACATCGATGATGAAACCGATGGGGGGAAGTGGTTGCTTTTCACCAGCACGGTGAAAACGGCCGTGTTTCATCTCCTCAACGAGGCCATCCGCCAGTTCAGGCAGAGCGAATGTTACGGTTGTCGGGTGAACCATCCGAGCCAGAGAAACCACCCGTGCCTGGAACCCTATGAAGAGGACTTTCTCCTGTACAACTACGACGGACTCATCAAGACTCTGCGTACGTCTAAATTCATTCAAGCCATTCAACGCTTGCTGATGCTTCGTCGCATCGAGGCTGAGGATTCAAGGGTCGAATCCTACGCCGACTCTCTGCTGTCTCAGCTGAAATCAGAGAGAAATGTCTGGTGGGCCATAGATGACGTGTACAACGAGTTGGTACGGGGTGATGAAACGATTTTGAGACATCTGGATATGGTGACAGAGTGTTGGAATAATTACAAAAAAGATGGGTAATTATTGGAGAAAACTTGTAAACTCCATCGAGAACCACGCTGTTATTTACCCGTTGATTGACGCGATGGAAGCGTATGTTCTAAAACGAGACAAACCTCAAAAACTACAAATTATTCTTGATTATGCCCGCTCTAAGCCTACCTGGGAAGCTACCTGGAAATCCGTTGTCTCTCATGCTTTTGACTTTGACATTTTTGAATCAATTTTGAAGGAATGGTCTAAAGAAAAGTCTTTTCAACCTTCTCCTTATCACGTGTTCATTTTATATGCTCTGTTTGTTGATATGTCGATGTATCGTCTACGATGCGACATCCCCGTCAACGTTTTGTTTGAACTACAAAAACTGCACGAAGCGATTAAATTCACCTACGGTATACCTGTTTTACATCAAACCTTGATTATAGTTTATAGTTTATAGAAAAAAATTGTTTTAGATTCGCTGTGTGGTGTCCATGAATGAATAAAAACAAACTGTTTTAGATTCATTGTGTTGTTTCCATGAATGAATAAAAGAAATGTGTACCAAGCAACACGAGTTCATTTCTCTTTGTCTTTCCACAATGGAGAAAGCTATGGAAAAAGCATACCATACACCCGCACACCCGGGTAGTTTTGGAGGGGTAGATCGACTCCGTCGAGCTGTGCAGGATGAAACGGGGCAACGTGTCACAAAAGAAAAAGTTCAAGAATATTTAACGGGACAGGACGCCTATACACTCCATAAACCGGTTCGCATTCATTTTCCAAGAAACAGAGTCTTTGTCCCGCGACCTTTAACCCAGTTTCAAGCCGACCTCTGTGACATGCAAGCCTTGGCTGAATATAACGACGGTTATAATTATTTATTAACGGTCATAGATGTATTTTCCAAGAAGGCCTATGTGAGGGTTTTGAGGAGAAAGACGTCCGTGGAGGTGGTTGAATCGTTTCAATCGGTGTTGGGGGAAAGTCAGATTCCTCGCAAACTCCAAACCGACGCGGGAAAAGAATTTTTTAACAAGAGTTTTCAAGCTCTGATGAAGAAACACAATATTGTACATTTTTCTACGGCCAGCGATCTCAAAGCTTCGGTGGTTGAAAGATTTAATCGTACTCTGAAAGGGAGAATGTGGAGATATTTTACAGCCAACAACACCAGGCGCTACCTAGACGTCTTACAAGACTTGGTAAAAAGCTACAATCACGGATATCACAGCAGTATTAAAATGAAACCGGTGGATGTGACTTTGGAAAATACCCCTCAAGTGTTTGAGAATCTCTACGGCTCATTCACAGCATTCAAACGCAAATACAAATTTGCCACGGGAGATATGGTGAGAATATCCAAAGTGAGAGGAGTGTTTGATAAAAAATATGAACAGAGTTTTACAGACGAGGTGTTTACAATAACACGACGTCTCCATCGATCTCCCCCGGCATACAGACTGAAAGATTTTGACGGTGAAATAATAGAGGGTTCTTTTTACGAAGCCGAGTTGCAGAAAGTAAAAGAGAGCGAGGACAAGCGCTATCATGTGGAGGAAATTCTAAAACGACGTACGGTCGGTGGCAAAAAACAAGTTCTAGTGCACTGGAAAAACTGGCCCGAAAAATTCAACAGTTGGGTGGACGCTGACCTCCTTACAAATGTATAAAACAATCTGATGCCTTTGATGAGCCTCACAGTCTAAAGATCATCGAGCATTATGGATCATTCCTGCAACGAGGGTTTTTACCTCACCTTACCCTCCAACGCCAGCCTCAACGTATTTAAAGAAAACAAAAGTTCCCATTACCAGATAGATTTAAGTCAACATATAGATTTAGCAGGCTCATGGGAGGTGGCCTTAACAGAGATTTCATACCCTCGCTCATGGTATAATGTTTCTAACGGAGCATTTTATGAATGGCTAAAGAGACCTCCACCGGTGGGACCTGAAAGCAATCCTGGAATGGGGATAGTTTACCGTCAAGAATTGAGAGGGGGATGTTATGAGAACATTACACGATTCATAAATGAACTGAATGAATCTTTACAAAAAATTGACAACGATGTGAGGATAGCCTTTGACGATGTTAAAAAGCGAATCTCCTATCAATCAGGGGGTCAAACTCATTTTCGTTTTTCCCCTTCCCTGGCTTACATCATGGGAGTGAAACCTGGAAAGTGGATCAACTTTGACCGGGGGTCGGCCCCCTATCCCGCGGATATAAACGCCGGTTTCTACCATCTCTACTGTTACAGTGACGTGGTGCGACCTCAGATAGTAGGCGACGCTTATGCTCCTCTTTTGAGAATCGTGAGTGTAGAGGGAGCTTACGGTGAGATTGTCACCAAGTGTTTTAACCCCGCCTACTATTTACCCGTCTCGAAAAATCACATTGAAAACATCAGGGTGGAGATTAAATCTGATCAGAACAAACACGTCGACTTCACCTTTGGAAAGACCATCGCGAAGCTCCACTTTAGACCCGTTAGAAAGTAAAACCAACAACAATGAGAATGAGTCAACCCATGCACGACCCTCTACGTTTAGTGGGTTATTACGAAAGCCAGGTGGGGGGTTCCCTCCCCGGTTTCACAGGTTCACCTGTGATGTACGGGCGTGGGATAGGCTCCGTGTTTTCCAGGTTGTTTCGTTTTGTATCACCTCTGGTGAAAAGAGGTTTTGCCCTGGTCAAACCTCATCTTAAAACAGCGGCAAAAAATATCGCTTCCGACGTATTCAGTCATGCCGTTGGAAAAATGGGTAGTGGGGTACAAGACGGATCAGGAGGAATAATGGTCCTGGCTAGACAACCCCGAAAGAGACCCCCGGGACGACGTCTCTCAACGAGTGGTAAAAAACGCCGTCATCTGGGGAGAAGAAAATCAGTCGGTAAAAGGTTTTCAAAGAGAAGGACCGTCGTTCCCTCACACGATATATTTTAAAAAAAAAAGAAAAAAGATGGCTCTTTTACATCAAAATTCGGCCGAATGCACGATGGCCGAGCTGGATTTATTTTCAGCTCCTATGACTCAGATGTCTATCGATGATAAATCCTACACAGAAGTCCTACCGCTATCCGCCATCACTGACGGGGGTCCTATTGAATTTTTCATCCCGGGAGAAGGTGAAAAGTACTTGGATCTGAATGACACATTACTTTACCTGCGGGTTAAAATTACCCGCGCCGATGGATCAAATATCCCAAACGACGCCAATGTGGGTCTCATCAATTATCCTCTAAACACCATCTTCAGCCAATGCGACATTATGCTCGGGGAAAGACTGATTTCTCAATCCAGCGCCACACACCCATACAGGGCGATAATTGAAACGCTACTAAACTATTCTGAAGCCACACTCAGAAGTCAATTCTCAGCCGGGTTATTCCACAAAGACACCGGCGGCTCAATAGACTCTATAGAAACAGCGAACGGACCAAACAAAGGACTCAACATCAGAGCCGGTTACACGGCTGAATCTAAAGAGGTTCAGCTACTAGGACCCCTCCACGCAGACATTCTTTTCAGCGAGAGACTCCTTCTCAACTCGGTGGATCTGAGGATCAAACTCACGCGTGCCAGCGACGCCTTTTGTCTCACAGGGGCTGCGGACGGTACTTTCCGTCTGAAAGTGCTGGGTGCCTCTCTCTTCACAAAAAAGGTCACCGTTTCGCCGGCCGTACGATTGGGGCACGCCTCGGCCTTACTCAAAGGAAACGCACTCTACCCTTTGTCACGGGTCAGCGTGAAAACCTACTCTATCCCTGAAAATTCCAGAGTATGCACACAAGAAAATTTGTTTTTGGGCACGATGCCTAAATACATTGTTTTGGGTATGGTAAATCATGAAGCTTTCACAGGAAGAAGAGATCTCTCACCCTTTAATTTCCAGCATTTTAACGCTGAATACATCACCCTCTGTCACGCGGGAAAACAAATTCCCTCCAAAGCTTTCCAACCGCAATTTAACCAGGGGGCTTCGGTCAGAGAGTTTTACAACATGTTTACCGCTACAGGGAGGCATATGAAAGATTTACCTCTGTGCATCAACAGACAAGATTTTGAACGGGGTTATTCGCTGTTTGTGTTCAATCTCAATCCGGGAGAGGACAGCGACGCATTGTCTCGGGTTTCTAATGGCACTTTGAGGTTGGAAATGAGATTCAGAGTACCCTTACCCAACACGGTCACTCTTGTGGTTTACGCATGTTACGATTCTATTTTGGAAATTGATTCCAAACGACAAGTGCTGGTGGATTATTATTGACGACGGAGATGAATAACCATCAACTGGAGAAGCTTCTGCGACGAGTGTTGGGGAATGTTTTCTGTGGTGTATGGGCCTCCGACCAACTCCCCTCACTGACTCGCTCCTTTACCCCACCCTCCTACTTTATCGTCAACACCCACGAAGGACATCGACCGGGGGAGCACTGGTTATCGATGACTCTGGAGGAAGATGGGACCGCCACTTTTTTTGATTCTTATGGATTTTCTCCCGATTTTGATTACTACCCTCGGAGCATCTTGAACTTTTTGGAAAATCGTTCTGACCGTATATTGTACCACAACCTACAGCTTCAACACCCTTTGTCCACAGTGTGCGGTCAACACTGCGTTTATTATCTGCACCATCGATTTTGCGGACTGTCTTTTGAACAAGTTTTGTCTTTATACACAGATGATGTAGTAAAAAATGATCTTGAAGCATATACCCTGGTTAAAAAAATTCAATGTTGTACTAGCACGAATAAGAATAATAGTAGTCGTTGTGGCGTACAAGACGTCTGTTGTTTAGAAACTTTTTTGAACCGTTGAAATGAAAATGCTGTACACACTGCGTTTGATGAATAAAAAAACATTTTATTGAAACAAGAGTTTTGTCATCATTCATTCAAGGTTTAACCAATGTGGGGACAATGTCACTTTTCTACCTCTTCTTTTCCTCTCGGGGGATAGAAATGTTTCTTTTTCCACCCATTCTGATTCAAACTCTCCATCCGCTTTCAGACGTCTGTATTGATCTCGTGCTCTGGGGTTATGAATGGTCGATGTGGGGACATTTAGCTCCGTCAACGCTGTTAAAAATTTTCTCCAACCCTCAGGCGTGCGGGTCTGTGGATTTTTGGACCGTTGCATCAGGTGTTTCAGTAAATCGATCATATGAGATCCCTGCACCGGTGTACCGTTTTGAACAAACTCTCCTTTAGAGGTCCACCCCTTATCATTCTCGGATAATTTTTTCATAATGTACTCGGCGTTGTTACGGTCGCGTCGGGGGAGGATTTTCAGAACTTCGATCATCGTGACATCCTTTGACCCCCCGCCAGTATTCCGAGGTTTATCCTCCGGTTTATCCATCGGTTTATCCTCTGGTTTATCCTCCGGTTTATCCTCAGAGTCATTCCATGGTTCACCCCGCAAATCCTTGTGTAAAGTCAGAGTCATCCTTTTCTCCTCCCGTTGCCCCTGCTTCAACAGGCCGAGATATCTCTGCAGCAGGGTATCGTATATTTTTATTCTTTCATGAGGATTCATTCCGGGTTCGTTTAAGACGGCTCTCATTTTAACATCTAGATCATCCTCCGCCGAGTCTCTGATGGTCGGCTCCGGGCGAGTCAGACGATTTAATTGTTGGGGGGATAGGAGAAACAATTTTTGAGCCTTTTTCATCTTCAACCTTTTCCGCTCAATCCACCGATAAGATTCCCTATAAACGGTACGACGGTGGCCAGTAAGGGTAGAAGAAAACCGCCCGACTGTTTCATCAGAGTCTGGCGTTTGCGTTTCAGTCCAGTCCTTTTATCAGCCAGCAGTCGGATGATTTTCTTTTGTTTTTTAAGCTGAGCAAATTGAGACGGTGATAAGGGCACATTACCCTTCAGAATGTTTAAAGCAATTTCACACAGCGTCTGGATAAAGTCTGGTGAGCCGTGACTCAGAATATCTCGACGTTTTTGTGGTGTGGCATGGTACAGAGCTTTTAACATGGGACCGTTCCTCTTTACACGCTTTGACATTATGTTTTTGGCACGTAGACAACGGGCCACTGGTGCGGAAGCACGCCCGACCTCACTCTGTATTGTTCTGGACAGAAAGGTGTCAGGTCGACCAATAAATAGCCATGAGCATCCAAAGTAGCATCCGCAAAACTTTCCAAGAAAAAACTTTTTTGTGCGGGGAACATTTGCTGTGCCAACACGTTAATCTGCAATCTGTCCCGCGGATTCTTAAACAGTATCATATAATTACAGTTTAAGCTAATGGTGCGTGAAAATTTTCCCTGATGAAAAACATTCTGGGTCAGCATCATAACGCTCATATTTCTATGATGTCTATACTGCGTGAAAATTTTAACCACTTCGGGGTGATTTGAGGCTTGAAAAATAACATCGTCCAAAATCACCAAATGGGTCTGATCGTCCGGAAACAAGTTTTCATCTTCAAAGGAATCAGGCAGTCCTTCAACAAATTTTATTTTTTTATTCATCTTTTTTAATTCAGCATACATGGGTTGGAAAGATGTATAAATCCACACAATGTTGTCGGGTATAGAATTCATGACGTGTTCACAATTTTCCAATACACATTTTACAAAAAAAGTCTTTCCGCAACCACTAGGTCCTACAACCAGGCATGAAAAAGGTGTATGAAATCTGGGATCAAAGTCTACTCGTTCCATTTTTTCCATTTCCTCTCTAATACCCGAAAGGTAAAGTTTTCCCGTCGGGAAAGAGACGTCTTTTGTCATACACCACTCGAAACTTTTTTTCGAAAGACGAGTTATTTAAAAGGAACCCCCTTTTATCACGAACAATTTGGTGATGAGGGGTGTAGATCGCACCTGTTTTGTCTTCCTCCAGATAGCCCTCCACCAAATCTTTAACGCTGTCAAAGTTGACCCTCTCACAACACTCGCGGGTTTGAGTGATTCCTTTGGCACGCAGCACAGTTTTTTTACCCTGCAGGGTATGGTAGGCATAACTCTTTGGACCGGCGGAGACGAATTCGTGAATGCTGTCTCCTCCCAACTCATCCGTCAAATCGCCTAGATAGGACCCCGTCTCCAGAGAAACTTCCCCCTCGTTTACCGTGTAGATTAAACTATCGGTGTCTGTGTAAAGAACTCTCTCTTGCAACCCCTCTAGGTAACCGTACATTTTCAAACGTGCGTAAGCGGTGGTAAAAGCAGCGACAAATACATTATTTGTGTTACCGGGAAGCACCACGCTGTTTTTACTGTATTGCCATTGCACCATAGCAATTTGCTCGTTGAGAAAGGAAAAATATTCAACCTGATATTTTCCTGAAAATACAAAGTCGAAAAATACTTCACTTTTTCTCACCAAGGTGGTCTGAGTTCTATTGCACCTCTCCGCAAACTTTCCCCAAAGGCTGTTTAAACAGAGTTTTGACATTTGTCTCTTGGCAGGGTTGGGTTCGATTTTTTCAGCATCCAGCTGTATTCCCTGATTTTCACGATATTCACGAATGTACTTTTCCCTGCTTTCTGCATCGACGGCTTCTTTGGGATACCCTGAAGCTTCTTGCTTACCCTTTAGGAAAGTTTGAACATAACCCGTAAAAACGGTTTCGCTCCGTTCTTCAAAGTGCCACACCTCCGTAATCTTACCGACTCTGTATCCCAACTGTAAAGCTTTGTTGAATTCGAGCGTGACCCAGACTCCCGTCAATGCCCTTCCTTCCTCATCATGTTCGCAGGGTTCCTGCTGGTTATTGTTTTCTGCGCATGTGCGGCAAAGTGTAAACACTAGTTTACCCTTGACCGTTCTGTAGGGTAGCACAGGGAAATAGAGACCTCGAGGAGGGTGAACAACGGCTCTGACCAGACCGAAATAGTTTCCAACATCGTCAAAATCCGTGTGGATGATGACAGGATGACCCAGGGGGTAAGGAAATGCGCTGTTGACGTACGGGTAGAGAGAGGTGACATCCTCATACAATACACGCTGGTTCTCACCCGCCGTGTGCCTCAAGCAAAAGGCGCTTGTCCTACCTCCATAAAGAGCGTCTCGAGGCATGAGAGGTGCGGGGTAATTGCGTGTTTTGAGAAAGTCTATTACCCTAGGGTTTGATTTTTTCATTTCATTCCACTCGTGCTCTCTGATGACGATGATGTTGACCTTGTGGTCACGCTTTAACGCTTTCATTTTTTTCTCGGTAGCCTTGTGCAACTCCTCGAACGGTGTGTTTGTCAAAGGGCATACAGCACCGGGTTCGAAACACGTCGGGCATCCGTGATAAAAACACCCCTGAAATTCCCAGACGAATGGTTTGCCACCGATTATAGCAAACCCATCCACAAAGTATGCCCCCATCTGTTTTTCGCCTTTGTTTAAAGCATGCTGAATGAAAATACCACGACGATGCGACTCCCATTCTAACCATTGGATGCTGGTGTGTGAGTATTTTTTACACAACCCTCGGTAGTTATCCGGGGAAGGTATGGCTAGAGAACGCGGCTCGAGGAAATTAGTCACAAACACCTTCATGCAGGCCGAGGCTATGGTGATACGGGAGAAGGGGTCAACACCCGTCTCGCTCGTAAACTCGGCTCTAAATTTGATGCAACCCTCACGAAGAACATTGACGTCGTTTTTACAGTAGTGTACCGCTTGTTTTTGAAAATCAAAGACCTCGCTTTTCTCATTTTGATACCACGTCTCAAACTTGGTGCGTTCAACAGGTGTCATGCGTTCTACACCGTAATTGCTGATTGCGGGGTATTTTCCGACATAATTTAAATGTTCCTCCGAACTAAATTTGTGAGGAAAATACCCCTTGGACCAGCAATCACCGAGTCCTAACGCTTTTGGCATAGCGCTAAGCGGCATGGTAAGGAAGGAAAGCGAGTCAATGTATTTTTGCAAAAAATCAGGGTCTTTAAAACAGAGAACTTTACTCCCCTGCATGATAATTAAGGGTGCTATACCCAGCCGTACCATGCCTCTCAGAATCAAGTAACCGTCAAATCCTCTCGAATTGTGGGCTATAAATGTAGATTTAAGATAACGAGGTTTCCTGAAATGATTGAGGAAAACTGTAACACAATCCAGTCCAAAAGCACACCACTCTTCTCCTTGCAGCGTCTTGGTACAGACTAGAAAGGGAATGTGAGTGTGATTGTCATCGACAAACGTCTCAAAATCATAGAATATGATATTATCATTGTGGTTTACTTCACGTGGTTGGGGTTGTATATAGCAAAGATGTCGTGTTTCAGGTGTCTCTGAGTCACTGCGAGGTAGCTCTTCTTTACATATTTGACATTTTAACTTAGGGCACGTGTGTTTAGCGATACCTGTAGCCACAGGTACATCGTAAAATAGGTTGCATTTAAGGCATTTCTTTCGCCGATCGCAGTTGCTGACGAGTTTTTCCATAACCCGGTGTTTTACCCTGTGTCTGAGGAGACATGCAGGAGAACGACACCACATGTTGCAATCCCTGCAAAGCACAGTTTTCCCCTCTATTTTTACACACCCGTTTTGTGTACAGACCAAGCAATAGCCGTCGCATTTGTGTCTGTCGGGTTTGTCGTACCCTTGGTAACAGTAGTGACAAACGTGCGGTTTTGACAAAAAACCTTTAATGTTAATGATACCGCTGTAATGATTCTGAGATAAATACAGATACAACGGATTTTCTGATTTGGGGTAATCCGTCTCGAACCGTGAGAGGGGTCGTTGGCCCTCTTCTCTGTACAGTATGACAATTTTACGACGTACCACTTTTTCAAATTCACGAATATGACTGAAAGTGACGGAAGTCTGTTCGTCTAAGCCCGCTTTTCTCTGTATTTTTTCAGCCTCCGCCACAGCCTGGCTATCTGTAAATTCAGGATGTAACAGACTTGCTAGGCTAATGGCAAAACATAGTTGATTATTCGAGTTTAATGGATTGTAAAGATAACGAGCTTTTTTTCTGCGGATTTCATGTTCCAAAAGGGTTTCGATTTTTCTTCTTACACCACCTCGAGGGTTATGTATCACCTGGACCATCACCTGTATTTCTTCATCGTTCAATATTTCAACGTTTGATTGTACCAACAGATCTAACACATCTTGAAAAGCATTCATCACAGCCCCGGCATCGTTTCGAAATGTAAATGAAGTGTGTTGATTTGCACTTTCACCGGATAACTCCAATTGAATGATATCGCCGGGTCTAGCTTCCTTAGTTACCATCTGTGTCAGCTTTTTAAGGCTCCCCAAGACTCCGCGGTAAAATGTGGCGTAATCTGTTACATCGTTGTTTTGAGGAAAAGTTAAAACGCTGGATAGTTGTATATTGTTGAATGTTTCCCTCCTCAAGACATTTACCCCATCACCCCTCTGGGTCTCATTTGAAATTGATTGGTCAGCCGTTGACGGTTGGTTCTGCATGACCCCCACCACCTCCGAAAAATCCAAACATTCCCCCGAGGGTGTCGCCCCTCCCAACACATCGTGATGCTGTGTAGAGGCTTGTGTGTTTGTGTTTGAATTTAACACATTAATATCATCTTGCAAAGACGGATCATTGTTTGGTTCCCATTCTATCTGGTTGTTTGGATCTAAATGATGATTACAAACGTCTTCATCTTCTTCAATAACTACATCTAATTCAGATGGAACTACACCCATTATATTTCTCTAAAGAAAAAAAAGAAAAAATAATTCGAATGGAACAGATATAACAAACCAGTATGTATCAAATCATGTCTGCCATCTTCATGAGAGTGCGAGCCAGTATACGATAGTACTGTTTCAGCCTTCTTCTGTTTCTATCATGTTTGTCGAGCTGGCGGGCGCATCTACGCTTCCTCCTGCGTTTGTTGCCTGTGGAAAAAAAAAAAAAAAAAAAAAAAAAAAAAAATTAATATATACCGGCTTTAACCACATGTGGCGCTGTCATCTCCACTCATGCAAGCATAGCCGGAAACAACCGCCCACCTCCGGAATCAGTCCCCGCCCATTCCCCTTAGGCGCGAAATTCATTTGAGCGAAAGACATTGGAATGAGAGGAGCTCTTTAAAGCTCCTGAGAATCTTAAAAAGCTTACAGAAAACGAGAAAAACTTACAGCGGGTGCCTGTTGGACATTCACCGTCGTTTTCGATGATTTCCCCACGGAGCAAGGATTCGATGTCTGGAGTCTTTGGCGCAATCAAGCCTTCTCTGCCTGGAATGGCCGTTGACGGACCCTCCAGCGTTAAGGGAGACCAGTGAGCAAGAGATGTAAACGGAAAATCTGTAAGTAAATATATGTATATATGTATCGTATACCGCATGTTTTTTTTCTTGTAAAAATGAGAATTATTTGACTCACCAGACTGCGATTGGGTTAAAGGGATCGCGTTGGTCTCTTCCGGCGAATCCTCTATAAAACAAAATAATGAATACACACAATATTAAATAATTCGAAGGTTTAAACACACCTCGATAATCATCTTCCAACTTTGTAAGATCGATCAAACAAAGTTCTTCGTCTTTCACTTCGTCGTCATCGGCTGTTAAAAAAAAAAAAAGGTATTACATCGTCGTACACGTGCAATGCTTTTAACGTTTAAATGCTTAAACGGAGTTAAACCATTGTCTAATAATGTGGTAAAAACGGAGGTAATGAAATGAATACAGTAAAAAAAAAAAAAAATCGGTACTTAC
Organism: Nerophis ophidion; assembly: GCF_033978795.1. Classification (NCBI taxonomy): domain Eukaryota; kingdom Metazoa; phylum Chordata; class Actinopteri; order Syngnathiformes; family Syngnathidae; genus Nerophis; species Nerophis ophidion. The sequence goes on from NC_084613.1 coordinate 25,267,920, forward strand.
ACAAAAGGATTGGAGACTCTGTTAGGAGATCCCTTGGTGGTGGGTGAATTTCAACTCGATGTTCGACTGTTTTTAGTTCGAATAAATACTTATTATAGTAACATTAAACAGACGTGTTACAAGGAATGAAAAAAAAAAAAAAAGAAATTACCTTTCATTTTGCAAATCGCGGTTACACTGTGTTCTGCTCTAGTTCTCCATCTGTTTAAATATGTTTTCGTGAGGTATGGAAGTTGTTTCAGACGGTCGTAAACATTTAAACGGTCAAATGGGTGGCCAGTTTCTATTCATACGAAATTCTCAAGCTCCCATAAAAACTGAACCCTCCTTTGTACCCCAAACTGACCTGTTGATTCAAACGGTCATAAACATTTAAACTGTCAGATGGGAGGTCAGTAAAAACTGAACCCTCCTTTTGTCCCCCAAACTGACCTGTTGTTTCAAACGACCGTAAAGACCAGTTGCTACGTGACACTGTGTTCTGCGATAGTTTTTTCCATCTGTTTAAATATGTTTTCGTGAGGTACGGAAGTTGTTTCAGTGCGTACGAATGTGTGTGTGTGTGTGTGTGTGTGTGTGTGTGTGTGTGTGTGTGTGTGTGTGTGTGTGCGTGTGTGCGTGTGTGCGTGTGTGCGTGTGTGCGTGCGTGCGTGCGTGCGTGCGTGCGTGCGTGCGTGCGTGCGTGCGTGCGTGCGTGCGTGCGTGTGTGTGTGTGTGTGTGTGTGTGCGTGTGTGTGCGTGTGTGTGCGTGTCCACCAAAAACTTCCCAATCCACGATAGATAACGATGAAAATATCGAGAAAGGGCTTCCGTCTCTTCTTTCTTTTAGCTGAAATAAGCAGATATCCCCCATTTCGTATCTGAATACAAATCCAAAAGATCCCTCCCCTTCCAAATCCCATTTCTCACGCAAAGATTCGGTCGGCGGCATCTGAATACGATTTAGAAACACTCGACTTTTTTGCGGAGCGTCAATGTAAGTTTTATTATTTTTATAAATCGAAACAGGCGTTTCACTAATCATGACCGAATCGAACAAAGTCTTTACGCTAACGTATAAAGCTCCAAATAATGACTAAGCCTTACACTGCCCTTTTGTACCCCTCGTGTGTGTGTGTGTGTGTGTGTGTGTGTGTGTGTGTGTGTGTGTGTGTGTGTGTGTGTGTGCATGTGTGTGTGTGTGTGTGAAGTGCGTGCGTGTCCACATCTCCACACGTAACATTCCCAGCCATCAATACATCGAAATCTGGAAGTTGTTTCAAACGATCGTAAACATTTAAACTATCAAATATATGGTCACATGCTGCTCAGATGACATTGCTTTCTTAAAAAAAACTGATCCCTCCTCTGTTCCCTGTCAGGTCTTAACTCCACCCTCTTCCTGGTTTAACCACTCCCACCGCAGGTCTTAACTCTGCCCTCTTTCTGTTTAAAACTCCACCCTCTTCCTGGTTTAACCACTCCCACCGCAGGTCTTAACTCCACCCTCTTCCGGGTAAGCCACACCCACTTGACCTTGATATTTGAACCTGACATTTGAACCTGACCTTTAACCTTGACCTTTAACCTTGACCCCCTCATAAATCATTAACCTTTGAACTTGACCCCTCATAAATCATTGACCTTTGACCTTGAGGGTCATAAATCATTGTTTTATGGGGGGTCATAAATCACTTTTGACTAAAGGTAGGGACTTAACTTCTCTACTGTATTACCATCCAGCCGATCCATTTTCTACCGCTTGTCCCTTTTGGGCTCGCGGGGGGTGCTAGAGCCTATTTCAGCTGCATTTGGGCGGACGGAGGGGTACATATTACAGTAAATGGAAAAACTTTACCATCGTTTTTATTTTATTCTAGCAAATGAGCTACCAATTTTTTACCGTTAAAAAAAACTGTTATATTGTTTTACCATTAACAGTAAAAATAACAACCATAGATCTTACAGTAATAACACTGGCAGCTCAGTCAACAGAATTTCCCGTATAAAAACAGTGGTAGAGATTTTTCTATTTACAATAATATTCCGTAAAAAAAAACTTGCAAATTTTACAGTAAAATATCTTGTAATTTTTTGTATTTACAATTTGATGGATAACTTGCTCGAGCAGAAATGTAAGTATTTGACAAAACAAAATGTTTGGAAATTACAATACTTTATTTTTTGCTATATTGGATAATATTAAAATTTACAAGGCATGCAATGTCATGCTGTACCTGCATTTTTTTCTGTTAAAATGGAAAGAACAAATACATTTAGTAATAAAAGATAAAGTACTTCATCGACACATATTATTTCCAGTCCTTTGTGGGCCACATAAAATGATGTGGCGGGCCAGATCTGGCCTCCGGGCCTTGAGTTTGACATTCCTGCATTAGATGCATTATTAGCCACCTCATTCTTGCCGTATTTAACGACTTAGAATGCATAAAATGCAAAATACATGTTTTATTTTCTTGTCTTACATAGGGATTGTGTGGGCTTCACGGTGGCAGAGGGGTTAGTGCGTCTGCCTCACAATACGAAGTTCCTGCAGTCCTGGGTTCAAATCCAGGCTCGGGATCTTCCTGTGTGGAGTTTGCATGTTCTCCCCGTGAATGCGTGGGTTCCCTCCGGGTACTCCGGCTTCCTCCCACTTCCAAAGACATGCACCTGGGGATAGGTTGATTGGCAACACTAAATTGGCCCTAGTGTGTGAATGTGAGTGTGAATGTTGTCTGTCTATCTGTGTTGGCCCTGCGATGAGGTGGCGACTTGTCCAGGGTGTACCCCGCCTTCCGCCCGATTGTAGCTGAGATAGGCGCCAGCGCCCCCCGCGACCCCAAAAGGGAATAAGCGGTAGAAAATGGATGGATGGATGGACATAGGGATTGTGAATGATGGGCAAAATTCCACAAAAAAGTTGTGCTCCCCTTTAAAAAACCCACAGTGCTCCTCCTGTCATAGAAATAGTCTTTGACGAGCATTGTTTTTTTCTTTTAATGGTTTTATTGATTAATATTAGAAACTATACTGTGCTCCCTACAATCAGAAAAGATAGGTATTTAGACCGTCGGAATGTTTTGGCTTTCTAAAAACCTGCAATTCAAACCTGCTCTCTTGGTTGCTTTGTTGGGTCTGCTCCCTCTCTCTGGCCATGCTCTGTCCACCCCAGCAGACGATGGCGTGGAACACCGCGGAAGCAACCACAGCGTATATGTTTATTTTACTTTTTATTCATAGCTGTATGTAGAAGTGTCTGGTTGCATCAGCTCTGGTACTTCAATGTATTTCATGTCCTTTCTGTTCTTTGATGTTTAATGTTTCCCTCCTACACACATGTAAGAGGGATGTGTACTATGGGTATGAGTTGTTTTTTTCCCCTTGGCCTCAGTCTGGACCCCCTCTCCAGGGGCCCAGGCTTAGACCGATTATTTAATTTAATTTAATTTAATTTTAATCTTTAATTTTTTTCTCCCATGGCACCCTACTTGTTGGCCTGTATCTCACCTTTTTTGTAAGGGGCCCCGGAAGTAGGCAGACCCGTCAGCGATCCTGTTCTGTCTCCTTGTAATGTTTATCTGAACTTGAATGGGATTGTGCTGAAAATTTTAATTTCCCCTCTGGGATTAATAAAATATGTCTGATTCTGATTCTGATTTAAGCTTGATGTGCACAAAATGTGTCCCAAAACCCCCAAACCTTACCAGGTAAACATGCAAAGGCCCTGGAGTTACCGGCAATTGGTAAGTGGCATCAGGGTGAAACCTTGAATAAATGTGCATACCTTTTCTTTATTTTGTCTTGGACCAGCTGTCAACTGAACCATCACCTGCAGGAGAACTTGTCTCAGCAGTTCCTTCGGCTGAATAATATCTGCACTCGGTCCTCCTGCTTCTGTCGGAGGAGAGCAAGAGGATGAGGGCGATGGTGACTTGGAGCAGCAGGTATACGTCAACTTGTCAGAATAGACATTCCAGAAAAAACCCCTCTGTGCTGACTATGGGGTGTCTCCTTAATCAGGACGGAATGATGACCTCGGTGCTTCTTCTCACTCGCCTCCTCGCAAAGTTTTTGGCAATAACACGAGGCTGCTGTTGTTTTACAGAGAAAGGTAAGAAGGGGAAAAAAAGGAAACTTAGTATAATTTATATATGAAGTTAATAAATGTTCTGTTTTCTGGACTGGATGCAGAGTGTGATATCTGTGGGGTGGGGTGGGTACCAGGTTGGCTTTGGCCCTGTGCACGAAGGCAGCAACTAACGATTATTTTGATAGTCGACTTATCAGATAATAAACCGTACACATATTGAATGGTCCGTGTACCTTCTGTTTATAACAATATACAGTATGTTCAATATTTACCCTATTTTATTCATTCTAATAATTTCCAGGATTCATTTCTTCCGCGCATTGATTTCTGATTCCATAGCAACGCACGTCTGACTTCTGGCAACGCGTGTTTTCCTTCTTCCGGAATCGAGTGTGTGTTGTAATCACAGCAGACTTGGTAACAGAAAAACAAAGACAACTAGTTTTGGACGAATGAAGATTTACAACATTATACTTTTGAAGGTGAATATACTGAGGATTAACTGCTGCTTATATACGCGAGCACAAAGAAGAGGGTGAAAAGCTGGAGCAGACGGAAAATGATAGATTGAGGTGAAAGTCACTGGAAGCTTCAAATATGGAATTTGGAGGCGAGCTATTGCCACATAAATGGAGTGCGTGGCCAAAATCAACAGGAAACATCCCCGGCCAGCTGGACTTAAAGTGAGTCACTTTAATATTGATCATGATACACGCAACATGTCATGCGTGTTATTAAACTACAGTACATACACTGTCTGGCTAGCTGTGTACAAACAAAACATGAAATGCAGGCTAATACTTTACAGGTACTGTAATATGATTGTTCATGTTTTTCAGTCACTACAAAGTGGTGTCGTATCGCAGTGTTGTGCACTACAGACTCAAACACGTTTGTGCGACGTAGAAACGAGCGTATCGCTTGCCGTAGTTAGCTTTTACAGCTAATACTAAAGCATGACAGAAAAATTGTTCCTCGGTGTTCCCTCTTACAATAATAATGTCGCTTTAGCTTGGTTATCATTCAGCTTATGGAAAGTATATAAACTATTGGTGACACATTTTGAATGTATTTTGAAAGTAATTTAGAGGTAGGTTTGATTGCTCTCATTAGCTGCACTGCTAGCCACCTACATACAATGAGCCGATTTCTACATGTTAAAATGCAAAAGAAGAAAAAAAAAAACGTTTTCTTCCTGTCTCCCATAATTATTGTGAACTAAAGGCAAAATTCCCCCAAAAATGCAGTTCCCCTTCAAGGTGAGTTTATTTTGGTGTAAAAAATATAGTATTTGGTGTGATACAAAGAAGTCCACTTTCAAAGCTTCAACAATTAGTTTCCTCAGTTCCCAAACGTTTATTGAGTGTTGTTAAAAGAAAAGGTGATGTAACACAGTGGTGAACATGCCCTTTCCCAACTACTTTGGCATGTGTTGCAGCCATGAAATTCTAAGTTAATTATTATTTGCAAAAAAAAAAAAAAGTTTATGAGTTTGAACATCAAATATCTTGTCTTTGTAGCGCATTCATATGAATATGGGTTGCAAAGGATTTGCAAATCATTGTATTCCGTTTATATTTACATCTAACACAATTTCCCAACTCATATGGAAACGGGGTTTGTAAGTTAAAAAGGCTTTACAAATCATTGTATTGTTTTTTTATTTACCATTTACCATTTACCAGGGACGGCGTGGCGCAGTGGGAGAGTGGCCGTGCGCAACCCGAGGGTCACTGGTTCAAATCCCACCTAGAACCAACCTCGTCACGTCCGTTGTGTCCTGAGCAAGACACTTCACCCTTGCTCCTGATGGGTGCTGGTTGGCGCCTTGCATGGCAGCTCCCTCCATCAGTGTGTGAATGTGTGTGTGAATGGGTAAATGTGGAAGTAGTGTCAAAGCGCTTTGAGTACCTTGAAGGTAGAAAAGCGCTATACAAGTACAACCCATTTTACCATTTATTTACACAACGTGCCAACTTCACTGGTTTTAGGTTTTGTACATGGACTTTTGTTTATTTATTGTTTGTATGATTTCATGTAAAATAAAGTTTATATTCTTGTACTATAAAACTATATATTTTATTGTGCCTCCTGTGGTTAAACACTGGCCTCTCATTGGGCCCCCTAGTAAAATTTGATGTTGTCAAAATAATCCGGAAAAAAGTGTTAATGAACACTGACACCTGCTACCGTTGTGTTGTATGCTCAATATTGGATTTTAGTCAACATTTTTTTGTGTAATACATACAATTTGGGTTCTTATCTTTTAATATAAAATGACATGTTCGCACCCAATTAATTACGCCGTTTCATTCCAAGCCCTGAGCAGCATTTTTAAATTTGTGTGAACGTTGTTTATATTCAAACGTATGCAGCCTAAAGCGGAACATCTCGTGATGCTTCTGTTCTCAATTATATATGATGTGTTCGGATGGATGAGAGTGAAGAAGACAACAAAGCAGTAAGTCACACCATTAGGTATACCCGCTCAATTCAAAGACTTCCAATGCAAAGGCTGCTGCCTAAAACGATGCCTTTTAAAATACAGTGGGGCAAAAATGTATTTAGTCAGCCACCTATTGTGCAAGTTCTCCCACTTAAAATGATGACAGAGGTCTGTAATTTTCATCACAGGTACACTTCAACTGTGAGAGACAGAATGTGAAAACAAAATCCAGGAATTCACATTGTAGGAATTTTAAAGAATTTATTTGTAAATTATGGTGGAAAATAAGTATTTGGTCAACCATTCAAAGCTCTCATTGATGGAAGGAGGTTTTGGCTCAAAATCTCACGATATGTGGCCCCATTCATTCTTTCCTTAACATGGATCAATCTTCCTGTCCCCTTAGCAGAAAAACAGCCCCAAAGCATGATGTTTCCACCCCCATGCTTCACAGTAGGTTTGGTGTTCTTGGGATGCAACTCAGTATTCTTCTTCCTCCAAACACGACGAGTTGAGTTTATACCAAAAAGTTCTATTTTGGTTTCATCTGACCACATGACATTCTCCCAATCCTCTGCTGTATCATCCATGTATCCATTTGGGTATAAACTCAACTCGTCGTATTTGGAGGAAGAAGAATACTGAGTTGCATCCCAAGAACACCATACCTACTGGTAGACATGTGGTCGGGATCCATGTTCTCTTGACCGCGCTCTGATCCATAGGAAAGTTTCACCTCCAGGAATTTTAAACAAGGAATCACCGTGTGTTTGTGTGGCTAAAGACTAAAGCTTCCCAACTCCATCTTTCTACTGTGACTTCTCCAATATTATTTGAACAAATTGCAAAAGATTCAGCAACACAGATCTCCAAAATACTGTGTAATTATGCCGTTAAAGCAGACGACTTTTAGCTGTGTGTGTGCAGCGCTCATGCTTCCTAAAAACCTGTGACGTCTTGCGTACAAGTCATCATTACACGACATTTTGAAGACGAAACTCACGGGAAATTTAAAATTGTAATTTAGTAAACTAAAAAGGCCGTATTGGCATTTGTTGCAATGTTAATATTTCATCATTGATATATAAACTATCAGACTCCGTGGTGGGTAGTAGTGGGTTTCAGTAGGCCTTTAATTACTACACTGCGTCACACTGAGCTTCTGTTACCTTATTTGGCCTTATGATGCAGCATGTGCAACGTGTAATGCAAAATGATGTTGAAATACAATTTGGGGACGGTGTGGCGCAGTGGAAGAGTGGCCGTGCGCAACCCGAGGGTCCCTGGTTCAATCCCAACCTAATACCAACCTCGTCAAGTCCGTTGTGTCCTGAGCAAGACACTTCACCCTTGCTCCTGATGGGTGCTGGTTAGCGCCTTGCATGGCAACTCCCTCCATCAGTGTGTGAATGGGTGAATGTGGAAGTAGTGTCAAAGCACTTTGAGTACCTTGAAGGTAGAAAAGCGCTATACAAGTACAACCCATTTATAACCGAGTATCAATCAATCAATCAATGTTTACTTATATAGCCCTAAATCACTGGTGTCTCAAAGGGCTGCACAAACCACTACGACATCCTCGGTAGGCCCACATAAGGGCAAGGAAAAATTCGCACCCAGTGGGACGTCGGTGACAATGATGACTATGAGAACCTTGGAGAGGAGGAAAGCAATGGATGTCGAGCGGGTCTAACATGATACTGTGAAAGTTCAATCCATAATGGTTCCAACACAGTCGCGAGAGTCCAGTCCAAAGCGGATCCAACACAGCAGCGAGAGTCCCGTTCAAAGCGGAGCCAGCAGGAAACCATCCCAAGCGGAGGCGGATCAGCAGCGCAGAGATGTCCCCAGCCGATACACAGGCGAGCAGTACATGGCCACCGGATCTGACCGGACCCCCTCCACAAGGGAGAGTGGGACATAGGAGAAAAAGAAAAGAAACGGCAGATCAACTGGTCTAAAAAGGGAGTCTATTTAAAGGCTAGAGTATACAAATTAGTTTTAAGGTGAGACTTAAATGCTTCTACTGAGGTGGCATCTCGAACTGTTACCGGGAGGGCATTCCAGAGTACTGGAGCCCGAAATGAAAACGCTCTATAGCCCACAGACTTTTTTTGGGTTTTGGGAATCACTAATAAGCCGGAGTCCTTTGAACGCAGATTTCTTGCCGGGACATATGGTACAATACAATCGGCAAGATAGGATGGAGCTAGACCGTGTAGTATTTTATACGTAAGTAGTAAAACCTTAAAGTCACATCTTAAGTGCACAGGAAGCCAGTGCAGGTGAGCCAGTACAGGCGTAATGTGATCAAACTTTCTTGTTCTTGTCAAAAGTCTAGCAGCCGCATTTTGTACCAACTGTAATCTTTTAATGCTAGACATGGGGAGACCCGAAAATAATACGTTACAGTAATCAAGACGAGACGTAACAAACGCATGGATAATGATCTCAGCGTCTTTAGTGGACAGAATGGAGCGAATTTTAGCGATATTACGGAGATGAAAGTAGGCCGTTTTAGTAACGCTTTTAATGTGTGACTCAAAGGAGAGAGTTGGGTCAAAGATAACACCCAGATTCTTTACCGAGTCGCCTTGTTTAATTGTTTGGTTGTCAAATGTTAGAGTTGTATCATTAAATAGAGTTCGGTGTCTAGCAGGACCGATAATCAGCATTTCCGTTTTTTTGGCGTTGATTTGCAAAAAGTTAGCGGACATCCATTGTTTAATTTCATTAAGACACGCCTCCAGCGGACTACAATCCGGCGTGTTGGTCAGCTTTAGGGGCATGTAGAGTTGGGTGTCATCAGCATAACAGTGAAAGCTAATACCGTATTTGCGTATGATGTCACCTAGCGGCAGCATGTAGATGCTGAAGAGTATAGGGCCAAGGACCAAACCCTGGGGAACTCCACACCTTACCTTAACATAGTCCGAGGTCACACTGTTATGGGAGACACACTGCATCCTATCAGTAAGATAAGAGTTAAACCAAGACAGGGCTAAGTCTGACATACCAATTCGTGTTTTGATACGTTCTAATAAAATATTATGATCGACGGTATCGAAAGCAGCGCTAAGATCGAGGAGCAGCAACATAGATGACGCATCAGAATCCATCGTTAGCAATAGATCATTAGTCATTTTTGCGAGGGCTGTCTCCGTGGAGTGATTTGCCCTGAAACCGGATTGAAAGGTTTCACATAGATTGTTAGACGCTAAGTGTTCATTTAACTGCTCCGCAACAATTTTTTCGAGGATTTTTGAAATAAAGGGAAGGTGAGACACCGGTCGGTAGTTTACCATGAGGTCAGGATCGAGGTTAGGTCTTTTAAGAAGAGGATGAATAACCACTTTTTTGAATGCTAGGGGAACAGCGCCCGAGGAAAGTGATAAGTTTATAATATTTAGCACTGATGGACCTAATAATACAAAGAGCTCCTTGATCAGTTTCCCAGGAAGTGGGTCAAGTAAACATGTTGTTTGTTTTATTCCATTTACACGTTGTAACAATTCCTCTAATGTTATTTCCTCAAAACAAGATAAACTATTTTGGAGGGCAGTATCCGCCGTATATACAATCGTGTCAGTGTTAATAGAACCCAGTTGTAGCTGGGACGCATTGTCTTTAATCTCCTTTCTAATGACTTCAATTTTCTTACTAAAGAATTGCATAAAGTCATCAGCTGAGTGGGTGGAGCTACTGGAAGGAGTCCCTTGTTGGGTTAGCGATGCTACCGTACTAAACACAAATTTAGGATTGTTTTTATTACGGTGGATGAGATTTGAGTAATATTTAGCTTTAGCTAAGGTAAGCATGCGTTTATAAGTTATTAAACTATCACTCCATGCTTGATGGTGCACCTCAAGTTTAGTCGTGCGCCATTTGCGTTCCAGCTTTCTACATAATAATTTCTGAGCTCTAGTTTCTTCTGTAAACCACGGGGTACGCTTTTTTGGAGCCTTTTTTAACTTTAGCGGTGCTATGTAGCCAATGTTGGTGTGGATGCAAAAAAACCCAAAAACAAACTACTAACCTTCATCTGGAGAGGCTGCTGTGATGTTGAACAGCCGATAGGGTGCGCGTTTGCTCCGGAGTTTGATGGTTACCGTGCGTAATGACGCACGCCCCCTCCTCCCTCCCGTTACAGCTGGATCTAGTTTCTCTCATCAGCACCTCTCATCGCAGTGAGAGAGGGAGACAGGAGGGAGGGACCACGAGTGGAGGCGAGCGCGGTCGCAGCATCCTTCATTTACGATCCGAAATATCAAGAAGGCGATCCTCCACCTCCCTCCTTTTTTTTGTTTTGTTGCTCCGGCCTCTTTGTTTTTTTTTTTTTTGTAGTTTTTTTTTTGTTCTTTATTATTATCCTCTCGTGTGTATGATGAGCTCCAGCCTGCTGGAAAACCCCGTGCAGGCGATTTTGTACCTGCGGGAGCTCACCACCATCGTCCAAAACCAGCAGAGCCTCATCCAGACACAGCGCTCCCGCATAGAGGAGCTGGACCGGCGGGTGGATGAGCTCATCGGCGAGAACAGGCACCTGCGCGACGTCCGCGTGCAGCAGCAGCATCCATACCCGTCCTTCCCCCATCTCCTTCATCATCACCATCACCCCGACCCGGGCTGCCTCCACCATCTCCACCTGGTGCAGGACCTCCAGACCAAGACCGCTGCAAGCTCTCAGCCGGACCACGAGGACGCTCCGCCGGTGCAACAGGACGAGGGTGACGTGGTGGTCCAACCCCCCGCACTGGACCCAGGGGACATGCAGCTGGTTCCTGCCGACCCGACCATGGTCTCCCCGGCGGGAAGTGACCCGGAAAACTGCGGAAGTTTCACCGGCTGCCGCTCTTTGGTTCCGATGACTCCGACTACTCTTTGCAGATCCCTGGCCCTCGCTAAGACGTCCGAGTGAGTAGGCATATGCTTGTTGTTTATTTCGTGCGCCATCATGTCCACGACCGTCGTCGTTGGACACGATGACAGTTCGAGAAGAAGGTGTGTTGAAAAAGATGCCCGAAAAAAGTGGAGCGTCGTCACTGGCTCGTTACGTAACAAACAGCTGCACGCGCGTACTATGTGTGCGCGCGCATGCATAGGGGCATCCTCGCGTGTGATGAGATGCATGAGTCCACGTCCACGGTGATGCTTTTTTTTTTTTGCTGCATGCTGGCTTCCCTGTTAATTACCATGCGGGTTGTGCAGGTCTCTAGGGGGGACGGATGGGCCTCTGATGTTGCTGTGTTATAGATGTGAGACCCCCCGCCCCATCCCCTTTCCTCACAGAACACCACTACATCGTCTAATGAGAGAAGCCCCATCTTCATATATATATATATATACATATATATATATATATATATATATATATATATATATATATATATGTATATATATATATATATGTATGTGTGTGTGTGTGTGTGGGTGTGTATGTGTATATGTGTATGTATGTGTATATATGTATGTATGTACACACACACACACACACACACACACACACACAAACCCCGTTTCCATATGAGTTGGGAAATTGTGTTAGAGGTAAATATAAACGGAATACAGTGATTTGCAAATAATTTTCAACCCATATTCAGTTGAACATGCTACAAAGACAACATATATATATATTTTTGAGCAAATAATCATTCATTTTAGAATTTAATGCCAGCAACACATGACAAAGAAGTTGGGAAAGGTGGCAATAAATAAATGGTAAATGGGTTGTACTTGTATAGCGCTTTTCTACCCCTTTTTACGGAGCCCAAAGCGCTTTGACAAAATTTCCACATTCACCCATTCACACACACATTCACACACTGACGGCGGGAGCTGCCATGCAAGGCGCTCACCAGGACCCATCAGGAGCAAGGGTGTCTTGCCCAAGGACACAACGGACGTGACTAGGATAGTAGAAGGTGGGGATTGAACCAGTAACCCTCAAATTACTGGCACAGCCACTCTACCAACTTCGCCACACCGTCCCCTACTGATAAAGTTGAGGAATGCTCATCAAACACTTATTTGGAACATCCCACGGGCTAATTGGAAACAAGTGAGTGCCATGATTGGGTATAAAAACAGCTTCCATGAAATGCTAAGTAATTCACAAACAAGGATGGGGCAAGGGTCACCAATTGGTAAGCACATTGTTGAACAGTTTTATAACAACATTTCTCAACCAGCTATTGCAAGGAATTTAGGGATTTTACCATCTACGGTCCGTAAAATCATCAAAAGGTTCAGAGAATCTGAAAAAATCACTGCACGTAAGCGATGATATTACAGACCTTTGATACCTCAGGCCGTACTGCATCAAAAACCGACATCAGTGTGTAAAGGAAAACACCACATGGGCTCAGGAACACTTCATAAAACCACTGTCAGTAACTAGTTGGTCGCTACATCTGTAAGTGCAAGTTAAAACTGTAATATGCAAAGTGAAAGCCATTTATCAACAACACCCAGGAACGCCGCCGGCTTCGCTGGGCCAGAGCTCATCTAAGATGGACTGATGCAAAGTGGAAAAGTTTTCTGTGGTCTGATGAGTCCACATTTCAAATTATATTTGGAAACTGTGGACGTGGTGTCCTCCAGAAAAAAGAGGAAAATAACCATCCGGATTGTTCAAAAGCCAGCATGTGCGATGGTATGGGGGTGTATTAGTGGCCAAGACATGGGTAACTTACACATCTGTGAAGGCACCATTAATGCTGAATGGTCCATACAGGTTTTGGAGCCACATATGTTGTCATCCAAGCAACGCTATCATGGACGCCCCTGTTTATTTCAGCAAAACAATGCCAAGCCATGTGTTACAACAGCGTGGCTTCGTAGTAAAAGAGTGCGGGTAATTTCCTGGCCCGCCTGCAGTCCAGACATGTCTCCCATCGAAAATGTGTGGCGCATTATGAAGCGTAAAATACGACAACAAGACCCCGGACTGTTGAAGAACTTAAGTTGTACATCAAACAATAATGGTAAAGAATTCCACTTTCAAAGCTTCAACAATTAGTTTCCTCAGTTTCCAAACGTTTATTGAGTGTTGTTAAAAGAAAATGTGATGTAACCCAGTGGTGAACATGCCCTTTCCCAACTACTTTGGCACGTGTTGCAGCCATGAAATTCCAAGTTAATTATTATTTACAAAAAAAAATAAAGTTTATGAGTTTTAATATCAAATATCTTGTCTTAGAAGTGCATTCGACTGAATACGGGTTGAAATGCATTTGCAAATAATTGTATTCCGTTTATATTTACATCTCACACAATTTCCCAACTCATATGGAAACGGGGTTTGTATATATATATATATATATATATATATATATATATATATATATATATATATATATATATATATATATATATATATATATATATGTATATATATATGAACACACACACACACACACACACACACACACACACGCGCACACACACACACACACACACACACGCACACACACACACGTATATATATTTGTATAGGTGTATACATGTATATATGTATGTATGTATATATTTGTGTTTTTATAAGTATATGTGTATAAATATATGTATGTATAGGTATATATGTATATATATATATGTACATGTATCTATGTATATATATATGATATATATGTATGTGTGTATATATATGTATGTATATATGTATATATATATGTACATGTATCTATGTATATATATATGATATATATGTATGTGTATATATATAAATGTATGTATATATATGTATATATATGATATATATGTATGTGTGTATATATATGTATGTATGTATGTATATACGTATATAAATAAATGTATGTATATATGTATGTATATGTATATATGTATGCAAATGCATATGTATATATTTGTATTTATATATGTGTACATATGTATGTATATGGTATAAAATGGATGGATATGTATATATATGTTTATATATATGTTTGTGTGTATATATGTGTATATATATTTGTATATATGTATACATATATCTATGTATATATGTATACGTATATATGTGTATACGTGTATATTTGTATGTCTACATATATTTGTGTATATATATGTATATTTGTATATACGTATATATGTATGTATATATATGTGTGTGTATATATATGTATGTATGTATATACGTATATAAATAAATATATGTACAGTATATATATGTGTATGTATATATGTATGCAAATGCATATTTATTTATGTGTGTATATATATGTATGTATTTGGTATAAAACGGATGGATGTATAAATATATATTTATATATATATATGTGTGTGTATATATGTGTATATATATTTGTATATGTGTATATATATCTATGTATATGTATATATATTTGTGTATATGTGTATATTTATTTATATATTTGTGTGTATACATGTATATTTGTATATATGTATATGTGTATGTGTGTATATATATATATATATATTTGTGTATTTATATATGCATATGTATATATGTGTATATGTGTGTAAATATATGTATGTAAATATGTATATGTATGTATATGCATACGTATATATGTATATGTGTATATATGTGTTTGTATATGCATATGTATATACGTGTATATGTATATGTGTGTAAATATATGTATGTATATATGTATATGTATGTATATATGTATGTATATATGTATATATACTGTATATGTGTGTATATTTATACGTGTGTATTTATATAAATATATGTAGGAATATGTATATAAATATGTATATATATTCATGTGTATATACTGTAGGTATATGTTTATATATGTGTTTATGTATGTATGGGGCTTCACGGTGGTAGAGGGGTTAGTGCGTCTGCCTCACAATATGAAGGTCCTGAGTAGTCCTGGGTTCAATCCTGGGCTCGGGATCTTTCTGTGTGGAGTTTGCATGTTCTCCCCATGAATGCGTGGGTTCCCTCCGGGTACTCCGGCTTCCTCCCACTTCCAAAGACATGCACCTGGGGATAGGTTGATTGGCAACACTAAATTGGTCCCAGTCTGTGACTGTGAGTGTGAATGTTGTCTGTCTATCTGTGTTGGCCCTGTGATGAGGTGGCGACTTGTCCAGGGTGTAATCCGCCTTCCGTCCGATTGTAGCTGAGATAGGCACCAGCGCCCCCCGCCGCCCCAAAGGGAATAAGCGGTAGAAAATGGATGAATGGATATATATATAGGTATATGTGTATGTTTATGAATATATGTACGTATATATATATATATATATATATATATATATATATATATATATATATATATATATATATGTGTAGGTGTGGGAAAAATCACAAGACTACTTCATCTCTACAGAACTGTTTCATGAAGGGTTCCCTCAATCATCAGGAGATTTTAATGGAAGCATTCACATACAATGGTTTATATAGGGCACAGAGTGGTTGGGTACAGGGAGGCGTAGGGGCGTGGTGATTGGCTCATGTGTTACCTAGGAGGTGTTTCCGTCTGTGGCGGCATGTTGAAATGATTTCACTGCGCTGGTTGAGGGATGATAGATCTGGATGATATATAATAAACAGTTTCTCTTTTAAGCATAGGTTGCATCTTTTATTACCACTGTTGTAAGGTGTGCTGGATGCAGGAATTTGCCATGTTATTGAATATTCAACATACCCAGGCAGGCAAGTCTAGTACCCGCACTCTTTTACTATGAAGTTACGCTGTTGTAACACGTGGCTGGGCATTGTCTTGCTGAAATAAGCAGGGACGTCCATGATAGCGTTGCTTGGATGGCAACATATATTGCTCCAAAACCTGTATGTACCTTTCAGCATCAATGGTGCCTTCACAGATGTGTAAGTTACCCATGCCTTGGGCACTAATACACCTCCATACCATCACACATGCTGGCTTTTCAACTTTGTGCCCAGAACATACTGGATTGTTCTTTTCCTCTTTGGTCCTGAGGACACGACAGCTACAGTTTCCAAAAACAATTTGAAATTTGGACTTGTCAGACCACAGAACACTTTTCCACTTTGCATCAGTCCATCTTAGATGAACTCAGACCTAACAAACCTGGCTGAGTATCTGGGTGTTGTTGATGAACAGCTTTCGCTTTGCATAGTAGTTTTAACTTGCACTTACAGATGTAGCGACAAACTGTAGTTACCGACAGTGGTTTTCCGAAGTGTTCCTGAGCCCATATGGGGATATCCTTTACACACTGATGCCGCTTTTTAATGCAGTACCGCCTAAAGGAACAAAGGTCCATAATATCATCGCTTACATGCAGTGATTTCTCCAGATTCCTTGAATATTCTGATGATATTACGGACTGTAGATTGTGAAATCCCTAATTTCCTTGCAATAGCTTGTTGAGAAATGTTCTTAAGCTGTTGAACAATTTGCTCACGCATTTGTTCAAAAAGTGTTAACCCTCGCCCCATCCACAGTTGTTAATGACTGAGAATTTCATGGAAGCTGCTTTTATAACCCATCATGCCGCCCACCTGTTCCCAATTAACCTGTTCACGTGTGGGATATTCCAAATTAGTGTTTGATGAGCATTCCTCAACTTTCTCAGTCTTTTTTGCCACCTGCGTCAGTTTTTTTGAAACACGTTGCAGGCATCAAATTCCAAATAAGCTAATATTTGCAAAAAATGACGTTTCTCAGTTCGAACATTAAATATCTTGTCCTTCCAGTGTATTCAGTTAAATATAGGTTGAAAAGGATTTGCAAATCATTGTATCTAGATTTATTTACAATTTACACAACGTGCTAACTTCACTAGTTTTGGGGTTTGTATAAATGTGTGTGTGTGTGTGTGTATATACAGTATGTATGTACATATATGTGTGTGTTTATATATATATGTATATACATGGGTGTGTGTATATATGCATATACATGTGTGTATATATGAATATATATATATATATATATATATATATATATATATACTGTATATACATACAGTATATGTGTTTATATATACACACGTGTGTTTATACATGTATGTGTGTGTATACAGTATATATGTACAGTATATATATGTACATATAAAATATATGTGTGTGTGTGGGGGGGTGTTATATTGCAGGAAGGGTTACATATAGTTACATTGTTGATATACTGCACACCTGTAGTGGTGACAGAGAGTTGATTAATGTCCAGCTTCACTTCCCAACATTCACACGTCAGTTCAATTGATTTAAAAACAAAATAAAAACAAGAATTTGTTGTTTAGTCATGTTCTGCCTTTAGCGTGTGTGTTTGTGTGTGTGTGTGTGTGTGTGTGTGTGTGTGTGTGTGTGTGTGTGTGTGTGTGTGTGTAAGAGTTCACCTTCCTGTCATTGCCTGCTGCATCCTCTGCGTGAAGCCGAGCAGAGTTCAGATGTGTCCTCCGGTGCCGCAACGCTCAGCATTTTGTTCTTGTCAACGTGTGTTATTAACAATGATGATGATGCATGCATTCACTGGTCAATTTATTAGGTACATCTGATGCAAACAATATGTCCTTGCAAGGATATTAACGCCCAGTATTGATTGATACCGTCACATTCAGTATTTCTACACCCTAACATTAATTCGTAAGGTAGTAATAGTCAGAAATGAAACATTTTTATAAATTAAGAGTAGTCAGTGTACAGCTTGCATTACAGTACATATTTACTATCGACTGAAAATGACTCTACATCACACAGCCATTGTTGTCTACACTTCACAGTAATCATGTCCAAATAATCCCCAAATGGTGAATATAGAGATGTTAGCTGTAGGACTCAGACCATATTATTTGCCCAGGGAGATTCCGCATGTTATAATGATGGCGGTATACATTCCCCCCTCTGCTAACGCTGCAGCTGCCAGTGACGTCATCCACAGCTCTATAGCCAGACTACGAACCCAGCACCCGAAAGCTCTCATCCTCATCTCGGGGGATTTTAACCATGTTACCATGGACAAATCACACCCCAACTTCACTCAGTGTGTCAGCTGCCACACCAGAGGAAATAAGATCCTGGACCTGCTGTATTCAAACATCAAGGATGCGTATAGCGCCATAGCACTCCCAGAGCTGGGCCGGTCGGACCACAACCTTGTTTACCTCAACCCCTGTTATGTGCCTCTGGTCAAAAGACTACCTGTGACCAAAAAAACTGTGAGAAGGTGGTCAGAAGGGGTCCAAGAGACACAACATGGCCGTTTTGAGGTAACTGACTGGCAGGTGCTCATGGAGCTTCATGGTGAGGACATTGACGGGCTCACAGAGTGCATCACAGACTATATCAACTTCTGTGTTGACTCAAATGTCCCATCAAAGACGGTCACCTGCGACCCAAACAACAAGCCGTGGGTGACCAAAGACATCAAAGCCATACTGAATGAGAAAAAGATGGCATTCAATGCTGGTAACTGGGAGGAGAAAAGAGTTCAGGTGCTGTTGAAGACCAAACTCAGGGAGGCCAAGGAGAACTACAGGAGGAAGCTGGAAGGGAAGCTGAAGGATAACAACATGAAGGCGGTCTGGAGAGGTATGCAGACCATCACCGGCCTCAATCCATCGCGGGGTCGGAGGGTGGACGGAGACAAAGAGAGGGCCAATGAGCTAAACCAGTTCTTTAACAGGTTTGACACAATGGCTCCGACAAGCTCCTGCCCCCCCAAAGCATGCCAGCCGGGCCCCTGGCAACTTCAGCAACCCCCCCCCCCCCCCCCTCTCCGCCTCATACTTCACCCTCAGAATGATTACTCCCCCCTCCTCCAACCACCTGAGACCCCCCAGTGTGTCTGTCAGCAGAACAGGTGAATGCACAGCTAAATAGGTTACACACAGGCAAGGCCGCGGGTCCTGACGTTGTGAGCCCCAGGGTGCTCAAAGCCTGCGCCCCACAGCTGTGTGGTGTGCTCCAGCACATCTTCAACATGAGCCTTGGACTGCAGAATGTCCCCACACAGTGGAAAACCTCATGCGTGGTCCTCATGCGTGGTCCCCATCCCCAAGTGCACGCGACCCAGCACGTCAAAGGACTACAGGCCGGTGGCGCTAACCTCCCATATCATGAAGACCATGGAGAGGTTGGTCATGGAACAACTCCGCCCTACAATCAAGCCCCACCTGGACCCACTCCAATTCGCCTACAAGCCACGACTGCGAGTGGAGGACGCGGTCATCTACCTGCTGAACCGAGCCCACACCCACCTGGACAAACCTGCGAGCAGTGTGAGGGTCATGTTTTTTGACTTCTCCAGTGCTTTCAATACTATACAGCCTGAGCTACTGGGTGTGAAGTTGGAGAGGATGTAGGTGGAGGCCCCCTTGGTGTCCTGGGTTGTAGATTACCTGACTGACAGACCACAGTACGTTCGACTGCAGGACTGTGTGTCTGACAGGCTGGTCAGCAACACCGGGGCCCCGCAGGGCACAGTCCGCTCCCCCTTCCTCTTCACCATTTATAACACCGATTTTCACTATCAATCAGAGTCCTGCTACCTTCAGAAGTTTTCTGATGACTCTGCGATAGTTGGGTGTATTGAGGATGGTGATGACGAGGAATACAGGACACTGGTGGAGGACTTTGTCACATGGTATGGAAAGAACCACCTCCAGCTCAATGTGACGAAGACCGAGGAGCTGGTTGTGGACCTGGGAAGGAGGAGGAGTACTCCGGCAACCCCTGTTTCCATCAGGGAGGTCGATGTGGACATGGTTGAGGATTATAAATACCTCGGAGTACACATCGACAACAACCTAAATGGGTCAAAACACGCTGAGGCCCTCTACAAGAAAGGACAGGAGCCTAGGATCCTTCAACGTACAAAGATGTCGAAGATGTTCTACGAGTTGGTGGTGGCGGGCACCTTCTTGTACGCCGTGGCCTGCTGGGGCAGCGGGCTGAGAGCGAGGGACGCCAACAGACTGGACAAGCTGGTAGAGAAGGCCAGTAACGTGGTGGGAGTGGAGCTGGACTCTCTGGCGGTGGTGTCAGAGAGGAGAAGGCTAGCAAAACTCCTAGTCATTATGGACAACACCTCCCACCCACTACACTCGGACCTTGCGGAGAGAATGAACACGTTCAGTGAAAGGCTCAGACTCCCAAAATGCAACACGGAACGACACAGGAGGTCCTTCATACCGACAGCCATCACAGTGTATAATGCATATGTTCCTTTTTGATTGCACTTAAATGTAAAATATATGTAGAATATATTTATATTATTCATATATTATATATTATATATATATAATATATTGCATATATTATTTATTATTATTATTGTTTATTGTGAGCGAACTGTGGTGCTGAATTTCCCCCAGGGATCAATAAAGTACTTTCTATTCTATTCTATTTAGTGTGAGCACCACTGTTATCTAGCACTACTTTTTTTTTTTATCCTATTTGAATTGTAATTTGGATGTTACCATTTTTGTGGTACTCACTGGGCAAAATCTGGGACCTCTGCTACTACATTTGGGGCCCTATGCTGGTATGACTGTAAAGTCTTCAACCGCTACTCCATGATGACTGCTGGACCTGGTGGATGTTTGAACAAATTCACCTTCTTTCCTTCTGTTTGAGAATGCCTCACAGTGATCAATTGAATTCAGGTCTAAAGAGATACTTGGCCACTCCATCACTTTCTGCTTCCTCTGCAAGGCACTTGTTTTCACAGAGGTTATTGGACTTGTTTTTATGTTGGACACATTCTATGAGGCTCCATGTTCTTCTTTACAATGATATAGTATGTTGGAATTCAAGGTTGTGAAGTCAATTATATTTATATAGTGCTTTTCTTCATAAACTCAAAGCGCTTTACATAGTGAAACCCATTGTCAACATGGTACTGGGGGCAGGTGCATCAAGTGTCTTGCCCAAATACACAACGGCAGTGACGAGGACGGCAGAAATGGGGATCGAACCTGGAGTTGCTGGCACGGCCTCTCTACCAACTCATGCAGCCCCAGACCATGATGCTACCACCACCTGCTTGACTTTTGGAAGGAATCAATTATATGTTGCTAGATATTTAGAACATTTGATTCATTTGTGGATAGTAAATACTGCTATATAAGATGTACACACTGCTCTATAGTTTATTTTTGGGTTATCCAATAAGAAGATAACCTGTAGTGAAATGTGAGTACAGTCGTCCCTCATTTATCGCGAGCAATTCGCTCCAGGCCTGACCGTTATAGACAGATTTCAGCAAAGTAGAATCATAGTATGTGTGGTATGCCCTTTATTGTCATTGCACAAGAACAACGAAATCTGATTTTCACCGCAAAACCGTTCAAGATTAGACAAACAAACAGAATTGTACAGAGAACAGAACAGGAACGTTGATTGGTCGCCACTTACGGTGGCCCAACAAAGTTGGGAAAAAGGTAGACACTGGGGGAAGATGAGTAAAAACATGTTGATTTCAGACGGGCGCTGCTCCGTGTTCCGTCATACCACGTGGGGTGAAGCGTTGAAGGCGTGAGTTGGGGGGTGGGGTACGTGTGTCTGTGGCATGTATTTTTCGTGGATGCGTATGTGTGATTAAGCCTGTAGCGCAGGGGTAGGGAACCTATGGCTCGCGAGCCAGATGCGGCTCTTTTAATGACTGCATCTGGCTCTAGGATAAATCCGAGCTGACATTGCTTAACATGATAAGTAGTGAATGATTCCACTTGTAATCACAGTATTAAAAAATATAAAACATTCTCATGCATTTTTATTCCATACATCCGTTTTCTACCGCACCTGTTCAAAAAGTTGCGTAATGGTAAGAAGTTATTTATTTATTATTGGTTAGTGTGGATTTGCCCCTCTGGGGGTTCTTCAGACCACCATGCACCGAAATGAGAGCATGTTTCAGGGTTACAATATTGTTTTATTTTTCAATAAGTCTCTCAGTTGGTGTCCAGCAATTGTATTTTTTTCTTTCGTTCTCGTTCGCGCTCTGGCTCCAGCCCCAACCCCGTCTCTCCTACTGGCTGCTGCCTATGAACAGAGCGACAGGTGATTAGATAACAAGACCCAGGTGGACCATCTACGCACCTTTCGCTGATTTCGAGGCCTGTCCTGGCACACCCCAGTTCGCTGCAGGCCCGCAGGCCACGCCCCCTCTACAATTAGCTTCAGAATAACAATTTTATTACAAAGAATAAGAGACCTCTAATATCCTAGAAGTGTTGGTCTTACTTAAAAATGCACTCGTTTAGTTGCGTTCAGTGTTAAGAAAAATATTATATAGCTCTTACGGAAATACCTTTTGAAATATTTGGCTTTTTGGCTCTCTCAGCCAAAAAGGTTCCCGGCCCCTGCTGTAGCGTGTCTCTGTTCTGTGACCGTGGCGCTCGCAAACGCGATAGTCATTCCAACAAAGGTCAACAACAACAGGTGTGTGTCCATGAGAGACAGAGAAGGAATTTGTTGCGTCTTTACCGCACTGTCCTCTGGGAGAGTCTCAATGCAATAATCTTGGCATGTCACTTGGAGCCAGGGAAAACAATCCAGATTAGAATGTTTCTGTTTCAGCAAGCAAAACATTTTTATCAACTTAATTGTCTGTTTCTGGTGCTCTAATCCTCCATACTTCATCATCAATGCAGCCAGCCTCTCCAAGATGTTGCCAAAGATTGCAATATGGTCCAAAGTCCCAAAAGTCTTATTGCCCACAATTCTGCTTGCATCCTCCAACCATTTGTGGCAGCTTTAGGGTACTTTGAACGGCTTCCAGCGTCTTCCATTGTGTCGCTTACTCCAATCAGCAGGTGTCCTGTTATCATGGTTCCGTATACGTATAGGTAGATATCTTCAACGTCCTCGACTGAAAGGGTCTCCGGGCACGTGGCACTCCTCTTCTCTGAAGCGTCCGTCGTGTGTCGAGCAACAACCACTCCGTCAAGAAAGGCAAGTTCCCCCGAAGCTGAGATCTTGTCAATTTCGTTGAGAGGCCAGTTGATCAATTCCATTGTTTAGATTTTTGAGAGCAGTTTAAAACGAGGCCATAAGTAATTATTAATGAATGAGTTAGAGCATAGAAAAACTGTTTATGGCCTTCTAAATAGGTTTTTAAACACAATTAGAGAGTCCTAAACATGAAATATACTAATATAGTCACGTTTACACTCCCAAATGTAGCAGCCTTGAGTGCGCTCTACTGTGGATTTCTGTACTCACTGGTAGCCTGGAGGATCCTTCAAGCATCATTGCTACTACAACACGACCAATACGTGGAAATACTTTGTCGGGTAATTCCTCTATAAGTTAGAACTGGGCTCACATGCTAAAACCCCTGCAGAAAGTCAGTCTACTTGACAGTCTCAGCTACGATCATTGGCCTTGTTTTTTAGATTCCGTGTGGTTGTCATTCCACATTGCTCACGTCAAAGGCTCACCAATTTCATGTAGAGCTGATATTGAAGATGAAGTTTATCATCAGTGTTCATCTAGACTCAGCTACTGATAGCTGATGGCAGTTTTGTCAGCATTTGGTAGCACACCGGCATTGGTACATCTTGCGAGACATCTCGTCTCTTTTGACATTGCTCACGTCAAAGGCTCACCAATGTGAAGATGTGTTATTCATGAGGTAGAAGTTGAAGATGCAGTACATCCTAAGTTGGTCAACTTGATTTTCGCAATGAAGATAAAGTAGCGCCAAGATTAGCCGCCGTATTGTTGTTAGCATTGTTCACCCTTAACCTGGAAATAAAAGTCCCGCGTGGCGAATATCTATGTTGATCGGCACTACTTAATCATAGAACATAAGAAAAACACTTACACCATATTCAATTTAAGACCTAATAGGACCCTTTTATACAAAACTGAATTTTCTTACCTATTGGTACTTGCTGTTGTGTATTTGGGATTTACATAAATCCCGAAAAAGTTAATTCAAACCAAGTTTTCGGGGATATTTATAAAACAATCTTGCCTTCCTTCAGACTTTGATAAAGGAGCTGTGTTAAATTTGCTCATCTGTTGAAGTTTTTGCCATTGCTGCCCTCAGCAGATTGTCCTTATATGGTATAAATTTACCTAATGTGCTTTGCGCGAGTCCCCCATTGTATTCCACATGTAGTCAACATACTCCTTTTTCGGTTTTCTCTTGTTGTGGGGCAGACGGGCTCCAACATGCACTGTGGCCATTTCTAATACAAAGTATCGTATAGTTCTAACTTAACCTGTCAGTAGACTTGCTATGGAAGTGCTAAACACTACAACAAAGATGGCGGGGAGAAGACACTGTCGAAGCTTAAAAATGACTTAAAAATGGTCTGTAAAACGTAATCTATGCAACATTTTGCCCAAATAACCACCATTACATGCTATGTAGACCACATGTAGCAAAAAATTACCGCTTTAAAGGCCTACTGAAATGAGATTTTCTTATTTAAACGGGGATAACAGGTCCATTCTATGTGTCATACTTGATCATTTTGCGATATTGCCATATTTTTGCTGGAAGGATTTAGTAGAGGACACCACGATAAAGTTCGCAACTTTAGGTGCTAAGAGAAATGCCTGCCTCTACCGGAAGTCGCAGACGATGACGTCACAAGTGTGGGGGCTTCTCACATATTCACATTGTTTTTAATGGGAGGCTCCAACAAAAAGTGCTATTCGGACCGAGAAAACGTAAATTTCCCCATTAATTTGAGCGAGGATGAAAGATTCGTGTTTGAGGATATTGATAGCGATGGACTAGAAAAAAAAAAAAAAAAAAGTAAAAAAAAAAAAAACGCGATTGCATTGAGACGGATTCCGATGTTTTTAGAGACATCTATTAGGATAATTCTGGGAAATCACTTATCTTCCTATTGTGTTGCTAGTGTTTTAGTGAGTTAAATAGTACCTGATAGTCGGAGGTGTTTGTCCACTGGTGTGTTGACCCGCAGTGTCTCAGGGGAGGCGACAGCAGCTGTATGGACTGCACAAGCTCAGCTGATATCCGGTAAGAGACGACTTTTTAACCACAATTTTCTCACCGAAACTTGCTGGTTGACATTCGATAGGATCCATGTACGCTTGATCCATAGTGAAGTTTCACCTCCAGGAATTTTAAACAAGGAATTACCGTGTGTTTGTGTGGCTAAAGGCTAAAGCTTCCCAACTCCATTTTCTACTGTGAATTCTCCAATATTAATTGAACAAATTGCAAAAGATTCAGCAACACAGATGTCCAGAATACTGTGTAATTATGCCGTTAAAGCAGACGACTTTTAGCTGTGTGTGTGCACAGCGCTTATACCTCCTAAAAACCCGTGACGTCTTGCGTACACGTCATCATTACACGACGTTTCCAAGACAAAACTCCTGGGAAATTTAAAATTGCAATTTAGTAAACTAAAAAGGCCGTATTGGCATGTGGTTCAATGTTAATATATCATCATTGATATATAAACTATCAGACTGCGTGGTTGGTAGTAGTGGGTTTCAGTAGACCTTTAAATAAGAATTAATTTAGGCCAAAACATTTACAAATCTGTGATGTAGTGAAGCTGCAATATTTAAAGTGTGATGTTGTGAGGGACATCTAGTCCTACTCAGATACTGTGGAGCACCTGATTTTCAATTTGTATCATTTTGTGGTTAAAAGAAAAAAAGTACATGGACGTTGTAAATTAATCGCATTATATAATAGTACCAAACATTTTTATGCATGTTTTTTTTTTCATATAAAAAGTGCAATCTACAGTACGTCCCTAGTATTTTGATGGCAATTGTTATATAATGATGAAGTAGTTCCTCTGTGACAGCGTCACATTGATAACTTTGCAAAGGCTGACTTTTTGATATAGCTCTTCATGTTGGCTCTTATTGGATTGTGGAGGTGTACCTAAACAATTGCCTGCTGCCTCGACTGCATGCATGTTTATCTCATCATTTTGAGCCTTATATCGAAATGACACGCAGGCTTGTGTGTAGCCCTGCCTCTCGGCTTTCTGGCTGCATGTTTTGTGTGTATTTTGCATTGTTGCCAGCGCTGCCGGTGCACGTGTATGCGCCTCTGGGGGGTTCGAAGGGAAGTGAAGATGTGGTGGCGGGGGGGTGGAGGTGGGGGTTAGAGATTCTCTCCTCCATCCATTCTCTCTCCCTCTTTCCAGCTGAGCCTCCTATCTGGCCCACTTAGCCCGTGGAGCGAACGGTAATCAGCCATTCTCAGGAGGGGAGAGAGGCAGCGAGAAATAGAAAGATGCATGCTCAGTAACGCTCTTTGATGGAGGCCCTCGGAGGAGTTTTGTGCAAGGAGCTGGAGGCTGACATTGGAATGGACTGCCTCAGAGAGGCTGAGGCAGGTGAAGGCAGAGGACCAGGACACAAAACAAGACAAGAAAAGAAAAGGCTCCATTTTTGATGGAGCCGTCTACTCCCTTCATCTATCCTGCTGGCAGAACAATACTTAGGAAGGGACTGAGGGACTGTCCTGTGGTGCCTGGGAAGGTGCACAAAATGTACTGAGCCCATGTTGTTGCATTTGTGGCCTTCTTAGTGCTGGTGACTGCGCATATGGGGCTTTTAAGTCGTCTTACAAAAGAGGAGAGAGGTGAGCCACGGTGTGAGGCGGGGAAGAAAACACGGGCCGACAGCAGAAGGCGTGTACTCTTAAAATATTCACCTTGCTCTCTTTGTACGCCGCCTCGGATGTGGATGGACATTATGTGTAGGACTTGTACAAACACTAGGAAGGAGAGAGAGGACTCTGTGTTTGTGTGGAATGTGTGTGTGTGTGTGTGTGTGTGTGTGTTTGTGTGTGTCTCGTATGACATGGCCGCACATAAACCAAAGATGAATCCATCTGGGTTGTTATCCTGCAGTTTATGACTCATATTATCGTTGACTTTTTAGCTCCAAGAGAAACCTCGAAAGCAGATTTAGAAAATGTAATGAATACATTGTCATAATATCATCATAAACGATCAAGGAAATTGCATTTTTACAAACCGTGTTTCCATATGAGTTGGGGAAATTGTTTTAGATGTAAATATAAACTGAATACAATGATTTGAAAAACATTTTTGACCCATATTCAGTTGAATATGCTACAAAGACAACATATTTGATGTTCAAACTGATAAACATTTGTTTTTGTGCAAATAATCATTAGCTTTAGAATTTGATGCCAGCAACTCGTGACAAAGAAGTTGGGAAAGGTGGCAATAAATACTGATAAAGTTGAGGAATGCTCATCAAACACTTATTTGGAACATCCCACTGGTGTGCAGGCTAATTGGGAACAGGTGGGTGCCATGATTGGGTATAAAAACAGCTTCCCAAAAAATACTCAGTCTTTCACAAGAAAGGATGGGGCGAGGTACACCCCTTTGTCCACAACTGTGTGAGCAAATAGTCAAACAGTTTAAGAACAACGGTTCTCAAAGTGCAATTGCAAGAAATGTAGGGATTTCAACATCTACGGTCCATAATATCATCAAAAGGTTCAGAGAATCTGGAGAAATCACTCCATGTAAGCGGCATGGCCGGAAACCAACATTGAATGACCGTGACCTTCGATCCCTCAGACGGCACTGTATCAAAAACCGACATCAATCTCTAAAGGATAAACCCACATGGGCTCAGGAACCCTTCAGAAATCCACTGTCACTAAATACAGTTTGTCGCTACATCTGTAAGTGCAAGTTAAAGCTCTACTATGCAAAGCAAAAGCCATTTATCAACAACATCCAGAAACGCCGCCGGCTTCTCTGGGCCCGAGATCATCTAAGATGGACTGATGCAAAGTGGAAAAGTGTTCTGTGGTCTGACGAGTCCACATTTCAAATTGTTGTTGGAAAAATTCGACATCGTGTCATCCGGACCAAAGGGGAAGCGAACCATCCAGACTGTTATCGACGCAAAGTTCAAAAGCCAGCATCTGTGATGGTATGGGGGTGTATTAGTGCTCAAGGCATGAGTAACTTACACATCTGTGAAGGAACCCTTAATGCTGAAAGGTGCATACAGGTTTTGGAACAACATATGCTGCCAATCTAAGCGCCGTCTTTTTCATGGACGCCCCTGCTTATGTCAGCAAGACAATGCCATGCCACATTCAGCACGTGTTACAACAGCGTGGCTTTGTAAAAAAAGAGAGCACCTGCAATCCAGACCTATCTCCCATCGAAAATGAGTGGCGTAATATGAAGCGTAAAATACGACAGCGGAGACCTCAGACTGTTGAACGACTGAAGCTCTACATAAAACAAGGATGGGAAAGAATTCCACTTTCAAAGCTTCAACAATTAGTTTCCTCAGTTCCCAAACGTTTATTGAGTGTTGTTAAAAGAAAAGGTGATGTAACACAGTGGTGAACATGCCCTTTCCCAACTACTTTGGCACATGTTGTAGCCATGAAATTCTAAGTTAATTATTATTTCCATCCATCCATCCATCCATCCATCCATTTTCTACCGCTTATTCCCTTTCGGGGTCGCGGGGGGCGCTGGCGCCTATCTCAGCTACAATCGGGCGGAAGGCAGGGTACACCCTGGACAAGTCGCCACCTCATCCAAAAAAAATTAAAGTTTATGAGTTTGAACATCAAATATCTTGTTTTTGTAGTGCATTCAATTGAATATGGGTTGAAAAGGATTTGCAAATCATTGTATTCCGTTTATATTTACATCCAACACCATTTCCCAACTCATATGGAAATTGGGTTTGTACTTGAAAAAGCCTGCAGTAAAATCAAACACAATAAATTCATGGATGTGTATGGATTTCAAATTAAATTTCTCTAATAAAAAATTGAGGAAATGTAGATAGTTTGTTCCAGGGTCAAGCCGTCCCCATAATGGAACCATAAAAAGACATTCAACTGGAGTATAATTGAAACAGCATCCAAACAAGTGTAAAAATAAGTCAAGCCTTTTTTGTAAGTGGTCCAGTTGTGATGATCAATTGCCTGAATCATGTGTTGTTTTAGTTTAAGACTCCCTTATTTCTGTTTCAGCACCCCTGGGTTTGTGTCTCTTGGTTGCTATGGGTGCTGATTATTTTCCACAAGCCTCTGATTAGCGTTCGGGACACTAACCTGCTCCCGGGCACTAATCAGAGAGCTATTTATTCCTTACTTTCGCCACACTCGGTTTGGCTGTTTTTTCTTCTTCATGCAACATTACTTTGGTAAATCGTAGCTTCTGATTGCAGTTTCTATGCTAAGCTTTCTCGCTAGCTTTTTCTTTAGCTTCCCTGCTATCAGCACGCTTCCTGTACTTTTGTATTTTTTCCTGATTTATGGATAATATGTCATTCTCCTACCTGCACACTGCCTCCAGAGTTCCGTCTACATCTTGGGGAAACGAGACGCGCATAACCATGCGACCACCTAACCGTAACACCAAGTCTAGGTGGGTGATGTTAAGGGAATATTTTCCCTCCTTTGAAGAACGCCGTAGAAGTTACTAGCTTTGACCTTGGTTTTACTTGAAAAGATATACACAATGATCTCACCACATTTTTTTTCTATGCGCACACAGATATATTATTCACTCTTGTTTTATTGGTGTTAGATTGTGCCAGAATGAAACGAAGGGAGAGTGGAGAAATGTGTGTGTGTATATCCAACACAAACGCCTAATTAACTTTCGGTTTTGATTGATTAAAGGCATTGCTGCAACATGGACAAAAGCATGTGAGGAGGGCAACCATTTTAGAGAAGGCTATGGACTTGAGACGGCTCTGCCCTCTCACCAGCGCTGCAATCGCTCATGTTTGTACAGAAAAAATTGTTATTCTTTAATTGTAGTCACCTCCCAGTATTTGGACAAACTTAGAAGTAAAGATTCTGGGAAGACTCTTCCCTGCAAAAGGAAGGATCCCACTAGTCATATGTTGGTATCAAACCGATACCAAGTAAACACTACAGTGTTCCTAGGCCACGTCATGGTTCACTTACTGCAGTCTCAGTGCCTTGAAGGATTTAAAGTACTATTACCCACATTGATATCTGAATACCCATACAAGTTTGTTTTTAAATGACATAGATTTTAGAGTGTAGGAGGTGTTTTGAGAGCACAGGGGGTATTTATATGTGTGTTAAAGATGTGTAAAGAGCTAAAAGAATTTAAATGTACTCCTCCCACCTCCAAAGACATGCACCTGGGGATAGGTTGATTGGCAACACTAAATTGGTCCTAGTGTGTGAATGTGAGTGTGAATGTTGTCTGTCTATCTGTGTTGGCCCTGCGATGAGGTGGCGACTTGTCCAGGGTGTACCCCACCTTCCGCCTGATTGTAGCTGAGATAGGCGCCAGCGCCCCCCACTACCCCAAAGGGAATAAGTGGTAGAAAATAGATGGATGGATAATATTCATAAAAATCTGACAATAAGTTGTGTCCTTTCCTTAGGGAAATTCACCTACTCCAGGTGCTAGAGATGCGCGTATAGGCAGTTATATCATCCGCAACCGCATCACTAAAGTCATCATCCACCCGCAATCCACCCGAACCAACATTTCATCAAACCCACACCCGCCCGCCACCCGCCCGTTGTTATATATCTAATATAGATGATGCAAGGCATTAGTGAGGTTAGAAAGTGTAACTCCCTCCAAATAGCACAGACACAATGGCTTTCTTGAACTGATTTATTTGAAGGCTTACTTTCCCTTCAAATTCACCGTGAAAACTGTAATAAATAAAGCAGGTTACAAACGTAAAAATAATAACATGCACAGCATGTGGATCAAACATTTTACCAAGTAAAATACCAACAAATGACAAATACCTCGTTGGCCATACCCGGAAGCAGCTTCGTTACATCCGTCGATAGACCAAACGAGACACTTCAAAATAAAAGTATGCCCACATACTATTTCAAAGAGTGCTGCTCGTTTTTCGTACGTAGGTAACAACATTTAACTCTTTATAAGTGGTTGATTTCTATAGGCTAGTAAGGTAACGTGTTGTACCTGACAAGTTTGGGCTACCTTGCTTCTGCAACCTTCATCAGAGGTGTCACGTGATGTTAGCGTGACGTTGTCTGTGACGCGATATATGGATTGTGTTAGCGTGACGTTGTCTGTGACGTGATATATGGATTGTTTCATCAAGAGTTGTCAGGTACAACACTTTACCTACTAGCCTATATAAATCAACCATTTATAAATACACGTCAGTAGGCTAAATGAACATCTTCAACATAACATTTAACTATGTATAATGTAGCGGCTGGCTACGGGGTGTTAGCCAATGACTTTGGCTGGGGGGGCGGGACTTCCGGGAGAGATAGGGAAGTGGCGTTGTCAACAGGAAGTGAGAGTTCGAGTTGTCCCTGGAAAAGCGTTAGAGCAGGGGCGCTCACACTTTTTCTGCAGGTGAGCTACTTTTCAATTGACCAAGTCGAGGAGATCTACCTCATTCCTATTTATAATTTATATGTATTTATTTATGAAAGAGACATTTTTGTTAACAAGTTAATGGTGTTTAATGATAATACAAGCATGTTTAACACACATAGATTCCTTTCTTTCATGAAGACAAGAATATAAGTTGGTGTATTTGATTCTGATGACTTGCATTGATTGGAATTAGACAGTGGTGCTGATAACGTCCGCATTTTCAAATGGAGGAAAAAAAAGTCCTCCTTTCTGTCCAATACCACATGAAAGTGGTTGGATTTGGCATCTCATTTGTCCAACTTGCATACTCGTTTTTAAACACTTTGTTATGAGAGTAGCATATGTGTGTGGCCCTTTAATGTCTGGCAGCAGGTGAGTGACGTCAGTGAGTGTGCGGGTGGGCAAGCAAGTGAGAAAGCGGTCGCTGAGGGCGGGGGAGAAATACATTGGCATCAAACTCCGTAGCTTGCTAGCTTGTGCACGCTAGCTTTCTGAGACTCTTATTTTGTTAGCACAGGCAAGATGAAACAGGTCTTTTATGGTGAAGACAGGAACTGTGCAGTCGGTCTTTAGAGTTTTGACAGTAGGTACGGAGTCTCTAGAAATAAAATGTGTTTCTCTGCGTCCGCCCTGTTAGTGATTTTTTTCTTAAATATGAGCTCGCAGCAGCCAGCGTCGTCTCACAAGATCCTCGGGTGCCGAGAATGTCAAACAACTGACGAAAGTGAAGTCTTGGTATGATTGATGATTGCTCATTTTTATGTATATTTTTTAATGCCTGGCTTGAGATCGACCAGTCGATCGCGATCGACGTAATGCCCACCCCTGCGTTAGAGACATGAGAGCTATTGTGTGGTTGTATTACATCTTGTGCAATAAAGACAAGACAAACTAAGAAGTTTTATGAGCCTACATTCCTGGGATTATTACAATATATTTTTTCGAATTGGTTCAACCGCCACCTGTCCGAATCTATTTAAAATCAATTTTTTTGTCATGTCACCCGCCCGACCCGCGGTTTATCCGCGGACTCCGCGGTTGAGACCGCAAACCGCGCAACGCTACCAGGTGCGTTTGGAACGTAACCCCTGCAATAATCCAGGCAACACTGTATTGTTGAAACCAATTCTTTTTACTTGAGATTTTTCAATACCATTCATTGACTTTGTGATTCTTCCTCTTATACACACATGTCAAACTTGAGGCCAGGGGGCCAGATCCTGCCAGACCCGTCATTTAACGTGGCCTGAAAAAGCCCGAGAATAATGTGCATACTTCATCTTTCTTACTAAATGTTTAATGGTTTCCATTTTGACAGAAAAATATGGATGCAATACATGAAATTTCATATGTTTTAAACTTTTATATGTATACAAATATTCAATTGTTATTGGTGTGAATCTTTGGGCACCTCGCCAATTGATTCTAATTCCTGGGGTGGGGATTCGATTCATAACTGATACTCGATTCAACACGATTTTTGATTCTGGTTTTTGCAATGTATTATTTGGTATAAAAATAACAACACCTTAACAAAACAGCTTACAGGTTACAAAACCTCCTTTTGGTTGCTGACATATGACACATACGTGCACCAAGTAAGCATTGAGATGGCCTAAAGAATTTAGTTTTTTGAATTATTTAGTCAAAAAAAAAAATCAGGATTCAAATGTGATGAAAAAACATTTTTTAATCACCCCTAATTATTTTATACCGTACGATGTTTTGTAAAAATTACAATAAATACTTAAATATCTGCTTGTCACCTTGACGTACTATTTAAAAGCAACTTATCCATCAATTTGTACGTACAAAAATCAAATAACCAAATCCATAAGCAATAATATAACAAGCTGATTATACTTTTAAATTATTACATTCACTGCTACAAGCGGCCCTCTGAGGGTAGCCATGACTGCGATGTGGCCCTCCATGACAACAAGTTCGACAGCCCTGCTCTAATATGTTGATCATGAATATACTATAATCAGAATAAAACACAGGACAAAGACTTTTTTCTCAACAAAACATAATTGTGAAAAAATTAACAATACAAGACAATGTGACAACAGCATCAAAATAATACTATTAATTAACTTTTCCCCATGCGAAATAAAGTTAATGATGCAAAAACTGCTATTGTTTTCCGTTCATATCCTTTGGCTTTTTGCCCCTAAAACCTTTCATACCTTCTATGATGTAAAAGGCTGTTAGTCCAGTGCAATCACAGATTGCTTTAGCCCTCAGGACTTCTCTGGCAAACTTTATGCTCTTTTAAAATGCCACAACAATAGCAACAACCCCCAGCCTTTCTTTGAGGCTGGTGTTAGTGCAGCTTCTTTAGTCTTCCAAGGCTTTCAAAACACAGTCGGGATTTCAGGTGGTTGACTGATAAAGTTTGATGTGTTGAAGCTCGAAGATTTTTGTCCTCTTTGCAAATTGTTTGCAGAAGATGTGACGCAAGTTCTACGCAAAAAATATTTCTCTGAAACAATGAAGAATGCAAAACCGTAAATAAGACACATGATCAATGCCATGTTTGTTTTATTGCGCTCAGGAGAAGTTTACGACCGACTTACAGAAAAGCACATATGGGAAAAGGAGAGTCTGATTTGTGCTCCTGAATCCACTCGCATCTAGAGATAGGTTCCGAATTTTGTTGTGAGACTTGTGTGGCATTGCGATGCCGGATTGGTTCCTCCTTGGATGCGTTGGGCAAGAACACAGCAAAGGTAAGATATAAAGTATTTTTTAAACTAATAAAAAGGCTAGGAACAAAAATACTGGAGCTAGGCGGATAAGGCAAACAATAGGCGCTAGCATGGATGCTAGGAACACAAACGAACACACTAATACTTGGCACGAAGGCACAAAAAGGGAAAACAAAACAACTAGCATGAAAGCTAGGAGTAAAATAAAGCGTAGCGTGAGAGCTAGCGAGTAATAGCATAGAAAGCAAGTCATCAACTGTTGCGTGAAATCAAACTAGGATCCGAGACAAAAGAACGAAAAGGGGCAGGCTTATATAAGGCAGTGATCAGTAGAAACAGGTGTGCGGGAACCGAAAGTAGCAAGTGGAAACAATATGCAGCCATGGTGACAAAGTGAACAGGAAATAAGGAATTCCAAACAACAGAATGTGAAAAAAAGAACAAAGCTACAATATGTGATGATCCGACCATCGAATCACAACAGGATCCCCCCCTAAAAGGACAGATCCCAGATGTCCCAAAAAGCAAAAACTTCAACCCCCCCAACAAGAAAGTTCACAAGCGAAGGAAGGGCAAACGGAGGCTATGGTGGAGGGTCGCCAGGTCGTGTGTCCCCAAATCAACCGAGGACAAGTCAGGTGGCGGCGGCAGGTGGAACGCCGCTACCGCAAAGGTCTTGGCGGGCGACCTCGAAAAGGCCACATCGTTGGCCGCTGAGAAGGTGGGCGTGAGTGGCGCCAAGAGTTAAGCAGACGTGGAGTTCTTAGACCAAGTCTTATGTTGGGCTGCTGTTTGCACCACTGGCGTCCATGTACTGACCTTTGAGGGGGCCGCCTGCAGGCCCCAGATTGCTGTTTGCGCAGCAGGCCAGCTCGAGGATGCTGAGACGTCGTCATAGAAGTATGCGGCAGCGGCGTCGTTTCCATGGAAGCAGAAGGCGGAAGTGTCGACGTCGCCGTGGAAGCAGGAGGCGGAGTGGTCGTCATCGAGGAAGCAGGCGGCGTCGTCGTCGTTGCCGTAGAAGTAGAAGGCGGAAGCGTAGTCGTCGCCGTGGAAGCAGGTGCGGGTGCTGCAGCCGAAGAAGGCGGCGTCATCGTGGAGACAGGCGTAGTAGTCGTCGACGTGGAAACAGGCGTAGTAGTCGTCGACGTGGAGACAGGCGTAGTAGTCGTCGTTGTGGAGACAGGCCTAGTAGTCGTCGACGTGGAGACAGGCGTAGTAGTCGTAGCAGGAACTGGTGTGGGCTCCAGCCCTGGAGCAGGTGCTGGTGTGGGCTCCCGCCCCGGAGCAGGCGCTGGTGCGGGCTCCAGCCCCGGAGCAGGCGCTGGTGTGGGCTACAGCCCCGGAGCAGTTGCTGGTGTGAGAACCAGGCAAGGATCAAGTGCTGGTGTGAGAACCAGGCGAGGCTCAGGCCGTGGAAGCAGGTGCGGGTGCTGCAGCCGAAGAAGGCGGCGTCATCGTGGACACATGCGTAGTAGTTGTCGACGAACCAAGCAAGTATCAAGTGCTGGTGTGAGAACCAGGCGAGGGTCAGGTGCTGCTGTGAGAACCAGGCAAGGGTCAGGTGCTGGTGTGAGAACCAGGCAAGGATCAAGTGCTGGTGTGAGAACCAGGCGAGGGTCAGGTGCTGGTGTGAGAACCAGACAAGGGTCAGGTGCTGGTGTGAGAACCAGGAAAGGGTCAGGTGCTAGCCGTGGTGCAGGTGGAGGCGGCCTAGTGGGCAGCGGTTTGACAGGCCGGAACACCGGTGGAGGAGGACGTGCAGGAGGTTGTGGCTTAGCGGGTCGAAAAACCGGTCGAGGTGGCCTGCTTGGAGGTTGCGGTTTGACGAGCCAAAAAAAAGGTAAAGGTGGCCGCATAGGAGGTTGCGGTTTGGCAGGTCGAAGAACAGGTAAAGGTGGCCTACATGGAGGTTGCGGCCTAGCCGAGCGCAGCTGTGCTACCTCCATAGCACAGTTACCAGCGCTAGCCCCCCCCTCAAGAGGCGGATCCCAGACGCCCTCCTTATGGTCAGGCGTTGGTGGTGGGAGATCACGAGGGGGGTAAACTCCACCCCATTAGTTTGGACAAGGAGATGATTGTTCTGAGTGGCAAGAAATTGCTCCTCCAGCTCCAGTTCAATTAGTGCTCTCCTGTACCACTCGTCTATCCAAGCAGGACTATATTTTTCACGTTCAGTCTCAAAATCAGGTGAAATAGGGGAAGGACGTGAAATAGGTTGAGGAGTGGGCGGGGCTTGAGCTATAGGAGGTGGGGCCAAAGTAATGGGAGGCTGATCTTGAAAGTCAACAATAAATTGAGGATGACTAGAATTAATACAAATGTCCTGATAGTGTTTGGAAGTATTGTTAATGTTAAAATCATTAGAAACAGGCTGATAGAAATAGTCTTCAAAAAAAAAAAAAAAGATTTGGTGACATCACCGGGGGGCGTTACCGAACTGATGTCACCGTTACTGTCTGTGAGAGAGACAGGCCAGCCTGAGGAAAGTTTGGAAAAAGAAAAAATTGGATTACCTGACAACTGAGGGGAATATTGGGCTGGTTGTTCCTGGCTGAGTTCTAGAGGGGGATGTTGAGGAGCGGGAGATTCGCTGTCGCGAGACGAACCCTTCTCT
Organism: Nerophis ophidion; assembly: GCF_033978795.1. Lineage (NCBI taxonomy): Eukaryota > Metazoa > Chordata > Actinopteri > Syngnathiformes > Syngnathidae > Nerophis > Nerophis ophidion. Next base: position 25,305,059 of record NC_084613.1, read on the forward strand.
TGCGGCTTCCGCCTTCGCCGATGAGCGCGAGCGGCTTGGGAGTGGACATCTCCGTACCAGGTGGAATTGATTGGGACTAGGTAACCATCCAGGCCCCACATCATATCACCTGGGTCGCAGCGGAGAGTCTCTGCTTCCAACGCTCGGAGCACCATCCACGTTTCTTCGCCGAAGACCTCGTTGCTGCCTGACGCGGAAGAACCTTTCAATGCTCGGATCCTACTGTGAGACTTATGTGGCATTGCGATGCCGGATTTTTTCCTCCGTGGATGCGTCGGGCAAGAACACAGTAAAGGTAAGATATAAAGTATTTATTAAACTAATAAAAAGGCAAGGAACAAAAATACTGGAGCTAAGCAGATAAGGCAAACAAAAAGCGCTAGCATGGATGCTAGGAAAACAAACAGATACACTAATACTTGGCACGAAGGCACAAAAAGGGAAAACAAAACAACTAGCATGAAATCTAGGAGTAAAATAAAGCGTAGCGTGAGAGCTACCGAGTAATAGCATAGAAAGCAAGTCATCAACTGATGCGTGAAAGCGAACTAGGATCCGAGACAGAAGAACAAAAAGGGGCAGGCTTATATAAGGCAGTGATCACTAGAAATAGGTGTCCGGGAACCGAGAGTAGCAGGTGGAAACAATATGCAGCCATGGTGACAAAGCAGACAGGAAATAAGGAAATCCAAACAACAGAGTGTGAAAAAAAGAACAAAGCTACAATATGTGATGATCCGACCATCAGATTACAACATTTGTAGTTTTATAGGTACCGACCAAATTTCGTCAATACTACTACTACTGAGTCACGTAAAATCAAACGGAACCTTTTTTGATATCTTTGTACTGCGAGATGTCACATCCAGTTGCACGGATTTAGGGAAAATAGTTTGTATTTGTAGCGGACTGCCTCCAAGGAAGGTTGCAAGTTTCCATTTCGTCAAAGAAAGCATGCATAAAATATGTAAGGTTCTACTTTTCATAATGCATGATTATACATGCAACAGATGCACATAATTGATTTTACATGGCGATTTTAACAGCTACGGATGAGGTAATGAAAACTACAATTAAGATGCATGTTACAATCAAACAACTGGTGTCTAATAAGTACAATATTTAATTTATTATGTAAATGTATTTACATCAATCATCAATCAATCAATGTTTACTTGTATAGCCCTAAATCACTAGTGTCTCAAAGGGCTGCACAAACCACAACACAAACCACTACGACATCCTCGGTAGGCCCACATAAGGGCAAGGAAAACTCACACCCAGTGGGACGTCGGTGACAATAATGACTATGAGAACCTTGGAGAGGAGGAAAGCAATGGATGTCGAGCGGGTCTAACATGATACTGTGAAAGTTCAATCCATAATGGATCCAACACAGTCGCGAGAGTCCAGTCCACTTGGGGCAGGGTCTCCTTCCCAACCCGGAGATGGCACTCCGCCCTTTTCCGGGCGAGAACCATGGACTCGTACTTGGAGGTGCTGATTCTCATTCCGGTCGCTTCACACTCGGCTGCGAACCGATCCAGTGAGAGCTGAAGATCCCGGCCAGATGAAGCCATCAGGACCACATCATCTGCAAAAAGCAGAGACCTAATCCCGCGGCCACCAAACCGGAACCCCTCAACGCCTTGACTGCGCCTAGAAAATCTTTCCATAAAAGTTATGAACAGAATCGGTGACAAAGGACAGCCTTGGCGGAGTCCAACCTTCACTGGAAACGTGTCCGACTTACTGCCAGCAATGCAGACCAAGCTCTGACACCGATCATACAGGGAGCGGACCGCGACAATAAGACAGTCCGGTACCCCATACTCTCTGAGCACTCCCCACAGGACTTCCCGAGGGACACGGTCGAATGCCTTCTCCAAGTCCACAAAGCACATGTAGACTGGTTGGGATAACTCCCATGTACCCTCAAGAACCCTGCCAAGAGTATAGAGCTGGTCCACAGTTCTACGACCAGGACGAAAACCACACTGTTCCTCCTCTCCAGTACACCTGAATAAACCTTACCGGGAAGGCTGAGAAATGTGATCCCACGATAGTTGGAACACACCCTCCGGTACCCCTTCTTAAAGAGAGGGACCACCACCCCGGTCTGCCAATCCAGAGGTACCGCCCCTGATGTCCACGCGATGCTGCAGAGTCTTGTCAACCAAGACAGCCCCACAGCATCTAGAGCCTTAAGGAACTCCGGGCAGATCTCATCTATCCCCGGGGCCTTGCCGCCGAGGAGCTTTTTAACTACCTCAGCAACCTCAGCTCCAGAAATAGGAGAGCCCACCACAGATACCCCAGGCACCTCTTCCTCAAAGGAAGACGTGTTGATGGGATTGAGGAGGTCTTTGAAGTATTCCCTCCACCGATCCACAACGTCCGCAGTCGAAGTCAGCAGAACACCATCCGCCCCATACACGGTGTTGATAGTGCACTGCTTCCCCTTCCTTAGGCGGCATATGGTGGTGCAGAATCGCTTCGAAGCCGTCCGGAAGTCGTTTTCCATGTCTTCCCCGAACTCTTCCCATGTCCGAGTTTTTGCCTCCGCGACCGCTAAAGCTGCACACCGCTTGGCCCGTCGGTACCCGTCCACTGCCTCCGGAGTCCTATGAGCCAAAAGAACCCGATAGGACTCTTTCTTCAGCTTGACGGCATCCCTCACTGCTGGTGTCAACCAACGGGTTCTGGGATTACCGCTTCGACAGGCACCAACACCCTTGCGGCCACAGCTGCAGTCAGCCACCTCGACAATAGAGGTTCGGAACATGGTCCACTCAAACTCAATGTCTCGCACCTCCCTCGTGACATGTTTAAAGTTCTTCCGGAGGTGGGAATTGAAACTTTCTCTGACAGGAGACTCTGCCAGACGTTCCCAGCAGACCCTCACAATGCGCTTGGGCTTGCCAGGTCTGTCCGGCCTCCTCCACCACCATCGCAGCCAACTGACCACCAGGTGGTGATCGGTAGAAAGCTCCGCCCCTCTCTTCACCAGAGTGTCCAAAACATGAGGCCGCAAATCCGATGACACAACTACAAAGTCGATCATGGAACTGCGGCCAAGGGTGTCCTGGTGCCAAGTGCACATATGGACACCCTTATGTTTGAACATGGTGTTTGTTATGGACAATCCGTGACGAGCACAAAAGTCCAATAACAAAATACGCTGACCTCACATTTTTAAAAAAACGTCACAATTGGGGCACATTCCAAACGGCTCATTTGGGGGAAGTATGAAGAAAGGCAAGATTATTTTATTAAAAATTTCAATATACAAAAACGGGTACCAAGAGTTAAGAAGTTGGTTTTGCTTAATACAGGTAGTTCCCCAAAGACTACTTCCTTACTACAGCAGCACAACATAGTCTATGTACTACTGCCATCCAACTGTCAAAGTTAGTTGATGATGAACCCCAAGATGCAGAGAAGGAGGCAGGCATTGAGCAAGAAAACATGATTTAATTAAACTAAACAAGAACAAACAAAAAGCATGCACGCGGGCGGAATAACAAACTAAGGGAGCTAGCACTGGGAGCTAGAAAACAAAAAGGAACTTTAGCATGGAAGCTAGTGGGTAGCAAACAGAAAAACTGAAAACGGCTAATGGCTAACAAAAACAGCTTACCGCTACGACGACCAGGACAAAATGTAGCACGACAAGTAGTAGCTGTAACGATGCCAGACAAGACAGGTAGCAAAGACACAAGAACGAAATGTGACAACGACAAGACAATACAATGATGCAGCAACTGACACATTACAAAGCAGGTACAAATAGGAGCGGGCTGATTGGCAACGGGTGTGGCCAGGTGCCAATCAGCCGCAGCTGAGTGGGAACACAGCACTCAGGGAACAAGACAGGGAGCTGACAAAATAAGAGCACTTGACAGGAACTAAGGACAGGAAATACTAAACACACAGAGGATAAACTAAAACACAAACAAACTGTCAGTGGCAAGCCTGACACCAACGTCTTGGAATTGCAATTGAATACAAAGTTTATTACTGTAGCACTTGCAAAGGAGACTCAGAAGTCTAGGAAACAAGAACTGGACATATATATATATATATATATATATATATATATATATATTATATATATATATACAGTATATATATACACCGTATATATATAATATATATATAATATATATATATAAATACTGTATATATATACTGTATATACATATATAATATACATATAATATATATATAAATACTGTATATATATACTGTATATACATATATATGTATACTGCATATATATATGTCCATTGTAGATTGTTGTTAAAGGCATCACAACTATTAATGAACACATGTGGAGTTATGGACTTAACAAAACAGGTGAAATAACTGAAATCATGTTTTATATTCTAGTTTCTTAAAATAGCAACCCTTTGCTCTGATTACCGCTTTGCACACTCTTGGCATTCTCCCGATGAGCTTCAAGAGGTATAGTCACCTGAAATGGTTTTTATCTTCACAAGTGTGCTTGAAGCTCATTGAGAGAATGCCAAGAGTGTGCAAAGCGGTAATCAGAACAAAGGGTGGCTATTTTTTAATAAACTAGAATATAAAACATGTTTTCAGTTATTTCACCTTTTTTTTTGTAAAGTACATAACTCCACATGTGTTAATTCATAGTTGTGATGCCTTCAGTGACAATCCACAATGTAAATAATCATGGAAATAAAGAAAAACGATTTGAATGAGAAGGCGTGTCCAAACTTTTGGCATTTACTATATATATTTCATTTTTAACAATTAACATTTATTATCACATAAAAAAACACACTATGTGGACCATTTTGTATCAATTCCCAGGTACCATATTAGTTCAATTGTGAATTTGTTACCCATCCAACCGACAGCACAGTACGGGTCATCTCGCCTCATTAGAGCTATGCACGTGTAGCAAAACAAATCCTGCAGGGTTTGTTGAGATCTTGTGTGAAGCATTTTCCTTCTGTCCTTATACTTCTGTCCTTTCCAGCATACACTTTTCAACTCCAATGGAGCATCCAAAAGGTGGGCGTCAATAGGATGTCTTCCTAAGTCTTTTTCATCCCTTGGATCTCTTCATTCACTGCTAAAATATGAATGAAAGTGTTTGTTTGTATGAGGAGGGTAATACTTGCCAGCGACCATCTGTCACTCTCACTTGGAATAATGGCTAAATCGCCAGCACCAGCGTGAGTGATAAACAAGTACATCTGGACACTGCTATCAGTGCACTCAAAGTGTTCTCAGCCCAGATTTGACCCACATCGGGTATTTACCAAGGGATCAGTGCCAAATAATCCAGAGTTTAATGAAAGTCTCTTTCCGGTTCTTCGGGCAATGTTGACAGGATCCTGGGAAAGCAGGCAAACAAGTCACGTTGTTGTTTTCCCTCTCGTATACAGAAACGAGACGGTGCTGCATCAGTTCTGCTGCCCCGCCCCCGAGCATCCTGATGTAGATACGGGCAACTCTTCCAGGTAAGACCCACACCCATCGAAAACATGCACTCCAACTTCAAAATAAGAGTGACGTGCATGCAGAGCTGTCCTAACCTCTTCCACAGAGAACTGCATACAAAAAAAAAAAATATCAAATGATGCAGGTGTGCTGCTTTGACATTTTTTTTGCAGGATGTCAAAAATAAGATATTAACTAACGACAGCATTTAGTTAATTCAAATCAGGGGTGTCAGGATTGTTTTCATTGAGGGCCACGTCATAGTAACAATGACCACCTTCAGAGTGACGCTTAAATTTTATTTAATTTTTAAAATAAATCATGCATGCAGGAAATAACAAGTAATAATCATGATTAATGGAATTCCAAAGGTGATTAAAAAAAAGTATCTTTTGACAACACTGATGTTAAGATATTATTGCACAATTACCGATGCATTTAATTACTGCATTAAGATTTTTTTTTCTGTTGCTTTGAAATCACAAGCAGATTTATAACTACTTTTTTTTTTTTTTTAAACAGTACAGGATATTATATTTGCCATGATCAGATAAGAGTATTTTTTTTTGTTGAAATTAAGTAAAAGATAAAGAAGTATTTTACTGACACATTTTTTGACCCCATAAAATGATATGACGGGCCAGATCGCAGCTCAGTTTGTTTGTGTAATCGAATAAAACACGCTTGATAGCCTTATCAATCAATCAATCAATGTTTATTTATATAGCCCCAAATCACAAATGTCTCAAAGGACTGCACAAATCATTACGACTACAACATCCTCGGAAGAACCCACAAAAGGGCAAGGAAAACTCACACCCAGTGGGCAGAGAGAATTCACATCCAGTGGGACGCCAGTGACAATGCTGACTATGAGAAACCTTGGAGAGGACCTCAGATGTGGGCAACCCCACCTCTCTAGGGGACCGAAAGCAAGGGATGTCGAGCGGGTCTAACATGATACTGTGAAAGTTCAATCCATAGTGGCTCCAACACAGCCGCGAGAGTTCAGTTCAAGCGGATCCAAGACAGCAGCGAGAGTCCCGTCCACAGGAAACCATCTCAAGCGGATCAGCAGCGTAGAGACGTCCCCAACCGATACAGGCGAGCGGTCCATCCTGGGTCCCGACGAGCGGTCCATTCTGGGTCTCGACTCTGGACAGCCAGTACTTCATCCATGGTCATCGGACCGGACCCCCTCCACAAGGGAGGGGGGGACATAGGAGAAAGAAAAGAAGCGGCAGATCAACTGGTCTAAAAAGGAGGTCTATTTAAAGGCTAGAGTATACAGATGAGTTTTAAGGTGAGACTTAAATGCTTCTACTGAGGTAGCATCTCGAACTGTTACCGGGAGGGCATTCCAGAGTACTGGAGCCCGAACGGAAAACGCTCTATAGCACGCAGACTTTTTTTGGGCTCTAGGAATCACTAATAAGCCGGAGTCTTTTGAACGCAGATTTCTTGCCGGGACATACGGTACAATACAATCGGCAAGATAGGCTGGAGCTAGACCGTGTAGTATTTTATACGTAATTAGTAAAACCTTAAAGTCACATCTTAAGTGCACAGGAAGCCAGTGCAGGTGAGCCAGTACAGGCGTAATATGATCAAACTTTCTTGTTCTTGTCAAAAGTCTAGCAGCCGCATTTTGTACCAAATGTAATCTTTTAATGCTAGACATGGGGAGACCCGAAAATAATACGTTACAGTAATCGAGACGAGACGTAACAAACGCATGGATAATGATCTCAGCGTCTTTAGTGGACAAAATGGCGCGAATTTTAGCGATGTTACGGAGATGAAAGAAGGCCGTTTTAGTAACGCTTTTAATGTGTGACTCAAAGGAGAGAGTTGGGTCGAAGATAATACCCAGATTTTTTACAGAGTCACCTTGTTTTATTATTTGGTTGTCAAATGTTAAAGTTGTATTATTAAATAGAGGTCGGTGTCTAGCAGGACCGATAATCAGCATTTCCGTGTTTTTGGGATTAAGTTGCAAAAAGTTAGCGGACATCCATTGTTTAATTTCATTAATGCATAGTTAAGAGAAAATCGAATTTCTCAGCTTGTCATAACCTTCATTCTTTTTTTTTTCTAACTAATGCATATCATCAACATTGAAACTGCACCGCTAACGTGTGCATTATTACGTAAGAACAACAGTGTGAGCTTTATTGCAATGGCTGTGCGAAAAATATATGTCAGCTTATTTAAAGTTCTGGGCACTCCGCGCAGTTCATAATGTATCAATTTTAATTCCATCCATCCATCCATTTTCTACCGCTTGTCCCGTTCGGGGTCGCGGGAGCCTATCTCAGCTGCATTTAGGCAGAAGGCGGAGTACACCCTGGAAAAGTCGCAACCTAAACGTTTAATTGAAGTAACAGAATAAAAAAATCATGGATTACATTGCAACTCTTGTTAAAATATATAACAATCATGTGTGAATGCTCCAAAGTATTCTTCTCCTTCTTCTCCAGATTTTGGCGCGCTCTACCTTCCACATTTTTAATCCTATTCAAACCGTTCCAACTTAAAACTTTTCAGCCTATTTGGGAATTACGGTCTGTCACCTGATAAATTTAACACATTTCCAGATTTCCCAGCATTTTAGGTTTTAAGGGACATTTTTCGCATTCAAAATGAATTGGCCATTTTTCAAACTTCCACCATTTCTACCTTTTTCCATATTCCACTCATCCTGGACATTCAAACGATCCAATTTTTTAAAAATTCCAGGAATTCCCAGAATTAACTTTTTTTAACACCTTTTTCCACTCTTTTTCTGTTAACTACTCATTCCACATTTTCCACATCAACGGTTCCACCGTCAAAACATTCCTCTTAATCACGAAAAAAACAAAAAAACAAATTTTAATTGCAAAAATTCCCGGTTTTCCCAAAATTCCAGGTATTCCGTAATACCATTTGTCAATGAAAAATGTTACTACTTCAACATTTCTCGACCAATTTGAAAAATTCCAACACCAATTTATAACATTCACATTTGTTAGTATTTTCAAAACAATTCCCGCTTTTCCCGAAATTCCGAAATTTCAATGAAATTCCGAAATTTCAATGAAATTCCCATTGAAACGAATGGGACATTTTTCTAAGTTGCACATTTCCTATATTTTTCAACTTATTTGAACCGTTCCGCAACATCAACGCATTCCACTCATCCTGGACATTTAAACTCACATGTTCCCAATTTCCAAACCAAATTTGGTTTTCTTGGATATTTAAACTCTTCAACATTAAAACCATTCAAACTACTCTTACATGTATATCCTACATTCTATGTATTTTTAAATGTATGTCTTAACGTATTACTTTTTTTGAAACTGCTCTGTGACATGTGCTGTTGACCTCTTGGCCAGGTCACCCTTGTGAAAGAGATCTTGATCTCAATGGGTTTCTTTTCTGGTTAAAGGCCTACTGAAATTCACTACTACCCACACCGCAGTCTGATAGTTTATATATCAATGATGAAATATTAACATTGCAACACATGCCAATACGGCCTTTTTAGTTTACTAAATTGCAATTTTAAATTTCCCGGGAGTTTCGTCTTGAAAACGTCGCGTAATGGTGACGTGTACGCAAGACGTCACAGGTTTTTAGGAAGTATGAGCGCTACGCACACACACAGCTAAATGTCATCTGCTTTAACGGCATAATTACACAGTATTTTGGAGAACTGTTTTGCTGAATCTTTTGCAATTTGTTCAATTAATATTGGAGAAGTCAAAGTAGCAAGATGGAGTTGGGAAGCTTAGCCTTTAGCCACACAAACACACGGTGATTCCTTGTTTAAAATTCATGGAGGTGAAAATTTACTATGGGTCAGAGCGTGGTCAAGCGAACATGAAACACGACGGAATGTCAACCAGCAGGTTTCGGTAACAAAATTGTGGTTAAAAAGTCAGTTTTTACCGGAGAAAAGCTGAGCTTGTGCCGTCCATAGCTGTCGTCGACTCCCGTTAGACACTGCGCGTCAAGGCACCCGTGGAGACACCCTTCCTACTATCAGGTAATATTTAACTCACTAAAACATTAGCAACACAATAGAAAGATAAGGGATTTCCTAAAATGATCCTACTAAATGTGTCTAAAAACATCGGAACCCGTCCCAATGCAATCGTCATCGTCTGCGACTTCCGGTAGAGGCAGGGCATTTCTCTTAGCACCGAAAGTTGTGAAGTTTATCGTGGATGTTCTCTACTAAATCCTTTCCGCAAAAATATGGCAATATCGCGAAATGATCAAGTATGACACATAGAATGGACCTGCTATCCCCGTTTAAATAAGAAAATCTCATTTCAGTAGGCCTTTAAATAAAGGTTCTACCACATTCTGTCAGCATTTCAGTTCAACTTCAGCATCGGCGCTTTCACACGCAACTCCTTCAGGAATTGCATCATCTAGTTGTAGTATGGACTACAAAAAATTCTCCAAAATGGCCATGACATGGTTCAATATGATACATTTTCTGTGTGTGTTTGAGATACATGATGCTGACCGCACAAATAATGTGTGTGTGTCTATAAGTGTACTTGTGTGGTCACATTAAACACTGTGTAACAAATAGCTCTGAGGGCCTCAAGGGTATTGAACACAGGCTTGAGTCAAAGCAATGAGCTGGAGAGTTCAGTACCGATATCATTAATACACAAACGCCCATAGCAACGGCGTGATGACGCAACTACCATAGTAACAAGGGAACAAGAAATTCCACAGGCCACTGGAGCCACGTTGGCTTCTGCGTTTGCGCGTGGGCAGATTGTGTTTGTTGTGCGGAATGATTTTGTGCGTAAACGTCTCACTGCAGCAGGATAGAAGTCCGTATTGCAATCCTGTCATTGGCCTCGTACCTTCATCATCAGCACAATGTCACCTTGCTGTTGATTTTTTTCTTTTTTTTCCCCTCCAAGAAGGACATTTCAGCTATTTTTATTATGCCTTGAAGGAAACTTGATTTACTGCCAGTAGTTAACACAAAACAACATGCATTATTTTTCATTGGCTTGCCTGTTGATGTGTCCCATTTATTTTAATAACTGCCATACACATTTTCTGTGCAAAGGGTTGTTGATTCATGTGTGTTGTATTCAAAAGATCAGTTCCTTTTCATTCATTTAGATGGAAATATTTTTGGTCACTGTCCAATAAAAAGCATGTTTCTGCGAAGTATAGCAGTGGGGCAACACAATAATAAACACGTCAGGTTATCAGAATTTATTTGTAATGATAAATATACTGTAGTTTTAGATTTTATGGAAAACGCATTCATTTTTTGAGGATAATGTTGAATGGTTCATGATTTTATCTGTATATTGCAAAATAACCTTGGGTTTTTTGAAAGGCACTTATTAGTTAAATGTACTATTATTATTACTATTGTTATTATGGTTATTGTTATTAGTATTTCTATTATTGTTATTATTATTATTCTTATTATAATATTTGTATTATCACTATTATTATTATTATTAATATTAATGGCACGGGGAGACATATTAAGAGAAAAAAACTTAATTTGACAAGAAAAGGAATATTGAAACAAGGGGTGTTTTACATGATTAAATTAAAAATAAATATAAGAAAACAATTATTTAAAACATGTTCTTATTAATACAATAGTTTCAGGAAAGTGTTGCCCTATTGAGAGTACATTTTTAAAGAAAATAAAGTATAAATATGTGTTTATAAGGGTGAAAGTGAAATGTCACAAGAAGAAAGTCATACTTGTATGAAAAAAAGCTGTAATAAAAGGATGACAAACATTTTACAATTTATATATTATACCAATTATAGGCATAAACGTAGCCTGCAAGGGTTATTTTTGGGACCTTTTTTCTTTTCTTGTAATGTAGATATAATATATATTTTATAAAAAGTAACTTTCTGTTCAAAATGTGGAAATACAAGCTTTTAATTTGAAAACAGCATTATAATTTTTTACATTTTTGATTCTGGGACGTAACAACTTTGTATTCTGAATTTTTAACTCAAATATATTTTATTTATTTATTGGTAGTTATTCTAGAGTTAATTTTTAAAGTAAATTGTGTAAAAAGAATCAATATCATAAAAAGGGATGAAAAATGGGCAAAATGGAAATACTGTACTGTACTTACATACATACAGCACATTATGTCAAAATCATTATTATTATTTTTTCAAACAAATATATTATATATTAGAAGACCACTAATGACTGACCTGTTTATTCATGGTTTAAGAGAACAAATCTACAAATAAATATCCAAGAAAAAGAAGAAAAATTGCCGTTCCAGCCAGATACGATGCGTAGTTTTCAGGCTGTCCATCCTGGCTGTAAATGCATGAGCACGTTCACAAAAGAGATCTTCAAGAATTAAAGCATTTAAACACAAACACTTTGACTGTTGTTATATCCTTGTTGAACTAATGAGTAAAACATAATCTTTTCCAAACACTGCTTTCATATAATAACATTATCCTCTTGGTGTGTGCGGGTGTATGAAAGGGGCCTAGCCAGGGATGGCTACCTTTCACATTTTAATCAATTTGGTACCAGTGGGAATTGATACCGGTACTCAACAGTATCAATTTTCAGTATTTTAGTGTGTTGAAATCTGTTAATATAAATAGATAAATATTTAACATTTAACTGTAACGTGTGCTGTCTGTTGTTATCTTGTTTTCTTACACTTTTGTGTAATTTGCAAGTACTATATTGTACATATTATTTAGTAGAATCTGCATGCAATTGCAATTCCCAGACGTTAGATGGCAGTAGACTATAGTGTGTTGCCTTAGACAGGAAGTATTCTTTTCCATTAAGTTGAATGTGCCAGTATTTTCTTTTGTTGAGCCCTGCAAAGTGTTAAAATGGTAATTATTTTACAAACCCTGTTTCCTTTCGAGTTGGGAAAATGTGTAAGATGTAAATACAAACGGAATACAATGATCTGCAAATCATTTTCAACCCATATTCAATTGAATGCACTACAAAGACAAGATATTTGATGTTCAAACTCATAAACGTTATTTTTTTTTGCAAATAATAATTAACTTTGAATTTCATGGCTGCAATACGTGCCAAAGTAGTTGGTAAAGGGCATGTTCACCACTGTGTTACATCACCTTTTCTGTCAACAACACTCAATAAACGTTTGGGAACTGAGGAAAGTAATTGTTGAAGTGGAATTCTTTCCCATTCTTGTTTTATGTAGAGATTTAGTCGTTCAACAGTCCAGGGTCTCCGCTGTCGTATTTTACGCTTCATAATGCGCCACACATTTTTGATGGGAGACAGGTCTGGACTGCAGGCGGGCCAGGAAAGTACCTGCACTGCTTTTTTACGAAGCCACGTTGTTGTAACACTTGTCTTGCTAAAAATAAGCAGGGGCGTCCATGATAACGTTGCTTGGATGACAACATATGTTGCTCCAAAACCTGTATGGACCATTCAGCATTAATGGGGCCTTCACAGATGTGTAAGTTACCCATGCCTTGGGCACTAATACACCCCCATACCATCACAGATGCTGGCTTTTGAACTTTGCGCCTATAACAATCCGAATGGTTATTTTCCTCTTTGTTCTGGAGGACACCACGTCCTCTATTTTGCAAACATAATTTAAAATGTGGACTCGTCAGACCACAGAACACCTTTCCACTTTGCATTAGTCCATCTTAGGTGAGCTCGGGCCCAGCTAAGTTGCCGGCGTTTCAGGATATTGTTGATAAATAGGTTTGGCTTTCCATAGTATAGTTTTACTTGCACTTACGGATGTAGCGACCAACTGCAGTTATTGACAGTGGTTTTATGAAGTCTTCCTGAGCCCATGTGGTGATATCCTTTACACGCTGATGTCGTTTTTTGATGCGGTACTGCCTGAGGGATCAAAAGTCCGTAATATCATCGCCTACGTGCAGTGATTTCTCCAAATTCTCTGAACTTTTTGATGATTTTACGTACCGTAGACGGTAAAATCCCTAAATTCCTTGCAATAGCTCGTTGAGAAATGTTGTTCTAAGACTGTTCGACAATTTGCTTACAAAGTGATGACCCTCACCCCATCCTTGTTTGTGAATTACTTAGCATTTTATGGAAGCTGCTTTTATACCCAATAATGGCACCCAACTGTTCTCAATTAGCCTGCACACCTGTGGGATGTTCCATATAAGTGTTTGATGAGCATTCCTCAACTTTATCAGTATTTATTGCCACCTTTCCCAACTTCTTTTTCACGTGTTGCTGGCATCAAATTCTAAAGTTAATGATTATTTGCATGAAAAAAAAGTTTATCTGTTTGAACATCAAATATGTTGTCTTTGTAGCATATTCAACTGAATATGGGTTGAACATGATTTGCAAATCATTGTATTCCGTTTATTTTTTTACATCTAACACAATTTCCCAACTCATATGGAAACGGGGTTTGTAGTTACATTCTTATTACATTCTCTTCCTTTGGATTAAGTGGGAATTTTGCATTGGATGTCACCTTTTGTACTGTCTCTGTTTACGTCATGATAACTTGCCGGGGACGCGACCATCTGTCTGTGTGGGGTTGTTCTGCTTCTTGCAGTGTAATGACCTAATCCCTGTGCCCACGCAGCAACCCTGGGATGAAAAGAAGCGAGTAACCCTTTAAATTCCATCACGTGGCTTAACTTTGCACGGCGGCTGCGACCTTAGGTCGACTACATGTTTCATGAGTCCGCTACAGCGCAGCTGATCACACTCGCTTTTTTCTGGAACCCTACCCGCGTCCCATGCATCCTAGTCTGTGTTCACTGCATGTGAAGCACTATATATATATATATATATATATATATATATATATATATACACACACATACACACACCGTATATAAGTCTCACTGTAATTGAGTGATGCAATCTGACAGATGTACATTTGTGCATCATGTCCCATGTGCACAGTGTGTAGCGGGGGCACGGATATCCTTACAGATGCTAGTCCAGATGCACTCACCGCTCAACTCCTGTATTTAAATCCTCTAATAATGTACTGTAATGTATTCTGAGGCCGTGCTAGTGTTTCGTGACGTAGATTTTTTTTTTGTGTTTTTCCAGTTACTGTCCACATTTATAAAATACAAGGCAGTGCTCCACCAGGTCCGCATTCCGCGAGCGCAACATTGTATATTTACACCGGTGATGAAAGGAAACTTGAAGGGTAGACTCTTGAACGGGTTTTTGAACCTTCCTTCTGTCTGTAGAAATCTTACAGCGTGAGTATTGAGCGGGAGGAAGCTCAAGGGCAACTGATTCATGTTGAACATTCTCCACAAACTCAAAAATGGTTTGTGTCAGTGAGAACGGCCATCATAATTTTGTCAAAATCTTTACAGATGAGCAAATTTAATGCTCTCTTCTATCCTGCAAAATGGACTTTTTTCATGATGTTATAACAGTTATATGTCCCCAGAGACAGTTTACAACCACTAAACATCCTCTCCCTCGCTTGGTTGCTCCGTTTTTAAAAGACGAGAAAGGGTCGCTTTTGGTAGTTCCGAGTTTCTTAAGGTCATGACACCACTATGGACTATTAATAACCCCACACTGTCAAAGTCAAGGCCCAAGGAATGAATTATCTATGGCCCCCCTGTGATGTTATTTGATTAGTATTACAACCAGCTGTTTTGCATGCACCAATACTCTATCAGTGTTGGCGCTAGGAATTTTCGAGATGGTGTCCCAGGGACCCCCATCAAGTCATAAAAATGGGGTCCCACTGTAAATTTTTGGGGTCCCACTTTTTTGTATCCGTTTTGAAAACAAAGGATAAATGATTGAATTATCCTGTTATATTTCACATTCTATATTGTGTTTTGGAAAAAAGGTTATCATAAATGTTTCTTAATTCATTAAAAAAAATAATACACAACAAAACAAATTTTTATGCATATGTAAATGTATTCAGTTATA